>NC_136065.1:1975137360-1975683860 GCF_964261635.1 Lissotriton helveticus | reverse complement strand
CACACGGAGCTCCTGCCGCTCCGGCGCTTTGTAGCGCCTCCGGTCGCAGGTGGTGGCGTCGGAAGTGCGACGCGGGTCCCGGGGCACCTGGGGGTTGTAGTTCACGTGGCCGTTTCCCTCACGGCGCGAAAATGGAGCCGCTAGACGCGCCCGTCCCACAGCAGCAAGGAGAGAGTACTGTCCGCAAAAGCCGTTGCCCTCACGGCTGGATTCAGGTACTGGAACTCAGGTATGTCCCCCACCTGTAACAAAAAGTACGATAAAACAGAGGGATAGAGAGAAAAAATAGACGGTCCTATATCTCAGGACTCCAGCAGTGGTGGGTACCATTTGAGAGACTACTACAACATTAAAAAGCCAGAATGGTATCAGTATTCTGAAAGGTTCTCTTTCCATTCTTTTCAGGACTGTGATGATAAACAGACAAAGGAAAGGGGTTGAACAGAGTACCAAAGAAAAGAGTATAACAAGCAGAAAGGTGAGGCAAGACGAGAGGCTGGGATCAACATAAAGAAAGAAGAGAAAGGTTCAGATTCAAAAATTAAATTCAATAAGAAGAAAGTAGCAAGATTTTGTAAACATGCCACGTCAGCTACAGATGCTTTTGCATAACAGAAGCGCCCTTAGACAGCGCAGAAGAAGTAATGCTCATGCTTCAGACTCTCCAGAGGTTTCTGGTGGCGAGTCCACCTGACGAATATCTACAAGTTGAAACTCCAGATAGACATTTAAATCCTCCTGATAGGGTTTACAGAGTAAATATACAAATTGCAGGAGACATTGCATGCATAATTAAAGCAGCATTCTGGCAACATTTATCTGCCAACATGACATAATATTAGCAGATGACTGGCCTCCAATCTTTGTTAGTGAAGCGTCCCGGGGAGAGGATGTAATAAGAGAAGCCTTCTATTTATCAGTACCTGAAGATGTTAGAGAAATATACACCAGTCAACTCAAGCAGGCCCCCGCATTATATAGAAACCAAGAGAGATGAGATAAACACTCTGGGGCATATTACCAAGCTATAGCGATAATTATCGCTAAGCTTGGTTATCGGGCATTAAAATATTGGCGCGCTCCGACGATTTTTACCGCTGAGATACCTTGATATTATCAAGGTTTATCTCAAAAGCGGTAACAATCGTGGGAAATGCATGAATATCGCTGTAAAATCAGCGATATTCATTCATTATCGTGACAATGCTCTTAGCCATGTTATCCACCTTCCATTGGATAACATGGCTAAGAACTGCTCTGGGCAGGCGTTAGCTTTTGGAGATAATCGCGCTTAGCGTGATTATTTCCAAACGTTGGTAATAGGGGATAGCGATGTTAGCGACTGTTTCCAGTCGCTAACATCTTGGCACGCCCACTCTGCATGTCATTAGCGATAATCATCGCTGACATGCAGAGTGGGCCCTAAATGCCCGCTATCGCCTATTAGCTGTCGCTAACTGGTGTTAGCGACAGCTAGGTAATAGGGCGATAAAATTATCGCCGCTTTAGCGGGAATTTTTCCCGCTAAAGCGGCGATAATGCCCTTGGTAATATGCCCCTCTGTTCCACGTCATTCATCCCCTTATGAAGTGAATCACAAGCACCCTCTCAATACCCCTTGAAGCCAGAAGCAAAGCGCAATATAAAAGCTATTTTAAAACACCTACAATATCAAGGAACATAGCACCATACCTTCCTCTTTGACCGCACCTCTTTTTCATGTTCGCAAACGGGACAGGTTATATAGAATAGTCCTAGATTATAGAAATCTGAATTCACATACAAGAACATATGCCGCACAGAAGGCCCATAGCACAAGTTTAATTACAAATCTGGGGGCATATTATCAAGAAAGGCGATAAAATTATCGCCGCTTTAGCGGCAGGAAACTTTGTGAATTCCCATAGCAGCCCAGGTTAACACCAGATCCTGGGCTGCTATGGGAATTCACAAGGGCATATTATCAAGCCCATTATCGCCGCTTTAGCGGCAGTTTCCTGCCGCTAAAGCGGCGATAATCTTATCGCCTTTCTTGATAATATGCCCCCTAGTTCGGAAGAAACACAATACAACCCTAGATATTGCCATGGGGTTTTTCGGTCTCAATAAAGCTCCTGAAAGTGAGTACCTAATAGCTTTTAGTTTCAATGATGAGCACTATTCAGTTAAATGTTTGGTTATGGGATATAAGAATAACCCTGGACTTTTTTTCAGCCCGTATCATGGAGGTCTTTCAATCAGGGCCCGAGGCACTATCATACATAGATGACAACCATCTTACAGATGATGATTTAGGGTCCCACCTGATATATGTGGACTAGATAGTGAGCATTTTAACATCATAGGAATACAAATTTATTTTAAGAAATCTAAGATAGCCTACCTGATGGTGACCTTTCTGGGATATGAATTATCCAACTAGGGCAGAGGATTGGCACCTGTTTTTCTTCAGAAATATGCAACTTTCCAACCTCCTGGAACCCTGTAGAAGTTACAATATCTTTAGGGATTTTTTAACTTTGGACGGACTTACTTACTGCCAAACAGTAGACTAGTAAACACACTGAGATCTTGCATGCCCTGCAAGTGGACAGGCTAGAGGCAACATATTTCCAAAACTAGGGATAACAAAATCAACCTAGTGCTAAGAGTTGTACCAAGTCGTACTGGTTACACATATTGTAGGAAGCTGCCTCACTATTTAGTGTACTAAAAGAAGTACACTGTCCAGAGAGTCGAGTGGTTCCCCAATTGGCTTACAGAGGCTGAAGTAGATAATACTAATGTTGTCTTTTGTGGCAGTGTGGGCGAGTAGTTAGGCTTATCAGAGGGCAGCGCTAAGCATCTGTTGTACTCACAGATACAAAAAATTAGATACACACTCAAAGAATAAATCCGAGACCAATTTAGAAAAATAACACTTCCTTTTATATATGTTTCAAAACCAAGAACTTAATTCAAAGGTAAGTGTTGTTTTCAATAGCAATACAAACAGGTAAGTAAAGTTGTTAAAGTTGTGCGCCTTTACGCACTATGCAATCCTATGGAAGGAAAAGTCGGAGATGCACAAAGGTAGCAACAGTAGGTTTCAGGAGTTCGCCTTCAGGGTTCAGAGTTGTAGTGGGCCAAGGTCCAAAGTACTACCAGCTGTTCTTGAGGAACTGCCCGAGTTCTACTGGGAGCAAGGAGCTGGTGAAGTTAGTAGCTGGCATGCTACGTAGAAGGGGGCCACCCAAAAACAGGCTACACAGGGGGACTTGGGGCAAAGTCTGAGAGTTTGCAAATGAGGTCTTAGGTCACAAGGGGTCTTGGACCTACGGGGTGCAGCCGGTTTGTCAGGACCTGGGCTGGGTGGCTCAGGGGCAGGGTGGTTAACCCCTTCGCCGTGGGGCTAATTCCCCCGCGATGCAGGGGGGAGGGGGCCGCGCGCTGCGCCGTGGTGCTTGTGACGAGCTCGACTCGTCATGCAGCACGGTGGCACTGTGCTCATGACGTGCTGAGCTCATCATGACTACGCCCACTCAATGGAACGCCCCGCACAGGAGGGGAATTATCCCTGCACGGGCATTCCACGGCAGTCATGACGAGCTGAGCTCATCATGAGCTCAGCACCACTGTGCCTCATGACGAGTTTAGCTCGTCATGAGCACCCAAGGTGTTAAGTCGGCTGGGCTGGGTGCACAAGGATGGTCCTTGTGGTCATTGACAAACTGCTGGTGGGGCAAAATCAAGGCAGCTGGGCCACTCACGAAAATGGGTGTTAGTGACGCTGACATCCCTTGATGGCTGCAGTGGGAATCTGGATTGGACTCTCACTGTTGGTGTTTGGTGCAGGGGATCCGGCACCCTGGGGGTTAGTGCTGCACAGCTCTGGTTGGTCCTGGTGTCTTCACACTTGGTGTGGGAGACATATCTGATCTTGCAGAGCGTGAGTACCTTCTTCAGGTTATCTGCTGCGTTGGTCGGGCTAGGGAGCTGCAAGGCTGTGGACCGAACTCTTCTTGTCAGTGGCTGCAGACTGCAGGAGGGTGGCTCCTCTACTCCAAGGAAGACTGTTGGTGATTTTCAAAGTGCTGGGAGACTAGCCAAGGCTTTGGTAGTTCTCCAGTTCATAGGACAAGTCCCTCTATGTTGACTGTCGAAGGAGGGCTGAGGAAGGGCAGGGTTTCACGAACAAAAGTCCATAGTTATGCTGCAGTTCTTGCCTGGCAGTGACTATTCTTCATCCTTTTTCTCTTGATCCGTCAAATCTGATTTCTTGGGTTCAGGGGAGCCACCTAAGTACTAGTTTAAAGGGAGTGACAGGTAATAGCCAAAGGGCTACCTACCTTTAGGGTGTTGGCACCCTTTATATGACCACTTCCGGTGAAAAGTGTGCATACCCCTGACCCTATAATATTAATTCCATCAAAAACAAGATGGGGGAATCTGAAAAGTGGGGTCCACATCACCTGGCCCACCCTCAGGTTGGTGCTGACTAAATGTGGGCACATCTCCTAATCTTACAAATTTTCCGGCATGTCATCCCACCAAAAGTGGAAGCAGGACAAGGGGTTGGGCATCTCCACTATCTGGAGAGGCCTGGGTCACATAACAAAGGCAGCCAAAGCTTCCAACCCTAAAATGCACATCCTGCATGGAAGAGGTGTGAACACCTCTGTCCAGAGCAGGCTTTGCTCCTGGCCTCCAGGAGTAAAGGCTCTCCCCTCAGGAGGTCAGAAACCAGTCTATGGTAGCTGGCTGGCTGGCCGAGACTAGCCAACACACGAGTAGTTGGTAGGTTTTCCAGGGGTATCTCTTAGGTGCCCTCTGGGTCTATTATTTAGTAAATCCACCACTGGCATCAGTGTGAGATTATGAAGATGAGATGTTTAGTACCAAACACCCTTGGGTACAGTCATGTAGCCGTGGAATTTGTAATCGCAAGTGTCCAGCCCATGTACTCGTCATGGGTTTCCAGTGCACTTGTAATATCTAAGGTTCTGCTTAGATATCACAGTGACACATCCAGTCACGCAGATATGCCCACATATGAGGTATGGTGCACCCTGCTTTAGGGCTGTAAGGCCTGCTGTAGGGGTGACTTACCTATACCACATGTAGTGCTTAGCTGGCTTGGCACACAGAAGTGTGTGCCATGTCTTTTTTTAGTTTTTCACTGCACCAAGACATGCAGGCTGCAATAGAAGTTTGCATGAGTTTGATGAGGTGCCCCTTAGGGTGGCACAATTCATGCTGTAGCCCTTGTGGACCCTCTTTAGTTCCAAGGCCCTAGGTACCAGAGCTACCACTTACTAGGGTCGTACAGGGAATCTAAAGGGATGCCAATTGTGGAACAATGGTACAGTTTAGTGAATGAACACTGGCACTCTGGTCCTGGTTAGCAGGAACCCAGTGCACTTTTAGTCAAAGACGCACCAGATACCAGTCAAAAAGTGGCGTGGGGGTACTGTAACAGAGTTCAGTTTCCGACATATATGTAATCTACAATGAGAGATAAACGGCTTCCTTAGTCTACAAATCATATGCATAAACACCAGCAGAAACACAGTTTGCTTCCATAGAGAAAATCCTTACAGCTGTAAAAACAGTGACTCTGAAAGAGCGCCTATTGGCGTAAGGAAAACTCATATTTTTTGTTTTTCCTATACCTGCACTAATGGCAACCACCACAGCATGCATTCATAATACCAATGCATTACACCAGAGATGGGTGCAGTGGGCCTCTTAATTAAGTGCAGTGAACATACAATTCCAATAATATCTGTCTCTTCAGACACAAGCTTTTTTTCAATATAATCAAAACAATGTCCCCACTCGTTTTACACATTGAGTCATATCAGAGTGTGTTTTACACCGACGCTTTTGCTTCACCTGCTGTAGGAACAAAACAAAAGTACAGCAGTGTAGGGTGTAGGAAAGAATGGCGAGTTGCACCCACACTTAGCGTTTAGGTGACAGCACAGCAAAACATGCAGAAATCAATGCTCTGGCACTTGTGTAACAGAAAGCTGACTCCTCGGTTCCTACACTAATAGTGTCTGAATCAGCCTTTAGTGTGCAAGCTTACAATGTAGATTTGAAACATTGGTGCATGAAAGAGTTTAAGTGTTCAAAAGGAAAACCTATTTTGTTTAAACTCCATTTCTGGGGAAAGGTAGCTATCTAATGAGATAAGGTTCAGTTGGTTCATGTGATACACACTTTGAGCCATCAGCGTAAGGAAATTCATGCTAAAGGGAACTAAGTGGCTGACTTAGCTGCTAAAGCCGCCTTACAGACTGTCAGAGTAGCAGTTTTAAGCCGATCTTAAACAAAGATGGACACAGATATACTGTAAGAAAGTCATCCTTTTTGCCCTGATCACCCACCTTTTTTGACTGATACTGGTGGCTACTAACTCTGAAAGTGATCTGGACTCTGCTAACCTTGATCAGGGCCAGTGCTTGGTCCTTAAAAGGTAAGTGGTAATTGTGCAATTATAACAGGCTAAGACAACCTACCTGTAAGTCCCTAGCATATGGTAGGGCATGTAGGTTTAAAGACCCCAGTGGACCTAATGCACCTAAGTGAGCACTGCTGTGGTGTCTGGTGTCATTGTAAAGCCAGGCCTGCCTTGCAGGCTGGTTTTAAAATAAACCTGTGTCCGAACTTGACTTTGGATTTAAAAGTACTTTCAACACCCAAAACTATCTTTTTATGTTATGTTATGTTATGTTACCTTTGCTTGTATAGCGCATGGCTGCCCCAACAACAGGGCGTCCCAGCGCTTGCAGACCGACCAGCCGGCGGAGCACAGCAGGGGAGACAGCGGAATTTTAATTTATGGAATCCGGTGCGGCGGCCTCCCTAAATGGAGGCGAACAGCCAGGTTTTGATTTGTTTCCGAAAGAGCCAGTGGCCTTGTGTACCGCGTGCCTTAAGGGGGATGGAATTCCATAGAGCTGGGGCCAGGGACCTGAAAGACCGGCCACCTGCTCTGCTCTTGCGCACCCTAATGGTGCGGGCAAGGTGGAGGTCTGCAGAGCGTAAGGCACGTGTGGGAACATAGAAGGTACAGAGTCCCTGCAGTATTTGGGGGCCCTGGCCATGTAAGATTTTGTGGGTTAGACAGAGGGTCTTAAATTGGATTCTTTGTTTCATGGCAGCCAATGCAGACGGCGCAAAAGATGTGAGGTGCGACAATGTTTAGGTAGGGGAAAAGAGAGTGCGGGCAGCTGCTATTTGAGCCCTTTGAAGTCTTTTAGTGACCGTCTTATTGGTTCCCAGCAATAGTCCATTGCAAAAGTCCATATGGGATAGGACCAAGGACTGGACTATAACTTTGCGGGTGGGTGGCTCGAAAAAACCCAAGATGGGTTTGAGGCTGCGCAGGCGGCCAAAGCAGGTACCAGCAACCTTTTTTGCATGCAACTCAAATGATAGGGAGTTGTCCTTTAGGACCCCCAGATTCTTGACTACCTCCTTAGGTATAAGGGGGGACCCATTATCGGAGGCCACCACTGATAGTCCCATTTATGTGAGTCGCGGCCAATCAGGAGCACCTCTGTCTTGGAGGAATTAAGTTGGAGGTAGTTCTCCGTCATCCAGTTCGAGATGGCCAGAACATCTGTCTGGAATTTTAACTGGTCCAGCACGGTGTTATTAGAAAAGGTGAAAATCAGCTGCGTTTCGTACGCTTATGAGATCATTTTGATCTTCCGTTCTTTGGCCAGGAGGGCCAGGGGGCGGACTTACACATTAAACAGCGTAGGGCTGAGGGCAGAGCCCTGAGGGACACCGCAGTTGAGAGGGAACCTGCTAGAGAGATATTTTTATTGTCTGTAACTCACCCCTAAGGTCTTCCCTAGGTGCTCCAAGGGTAGGGTGCCTTTTTATAAAAAGCATGGGCATTATACAATAAATCCAACAACTTGCCAAGGTCAGATTGATTATAACTTTTTGAGAAAGGTCATTTTAGAACTTACTATCCTGAAGTTACCTAAAACCAACCTGTAGCTGCCTCTTCTGATCGGCCAGCCCTTGACAGCCATTTGGTGGGAGGAGGTTTGCTTCAAGGAGAAGCCAGGAACAGGAAGGGTGTTGAGGAGATAAGCTGAACTTCAAAGGAAGAAGCACAGATGTCACAGGACCCAGACCAGCCTCCACTTCCTCGATTCCCAGCCATATGGGAGCCTCCCTAATTAGATCAAGAGAGGGGCTGGAAGGGAAGTGTAGGAAAAAGTGAGCCATACCTGGGGGTTGGGTTAGCCAGACCTGCACTTCAAGAAGAGAATTTCTCCATTTTGGTTTTTGGAGAAATGGGCATTCTGGGACAAACATGCCATATTTCCCAGGACCTTGTCATGGCAGAGGGTGGCGACTTGAAGCCCATTAGTTGGGGTGTCCCCCTTCTTTCCAGCCCAGAATGGAGGATAAATATGGGTCATCTGCAGGAGTCCCTCAGATCCCTGCCTAAAACGTCTGGAGAAAGAATCACCAGCTGGACACTTGGCCTGCATCACAGAGGACTTCACTCAGAAGGACTGCACCCTCTAAAGGCTCCACACAAGAAGGACTCTGCCTGTCTTAAAGGATAAGGAGTGGACCCCTTGAAAGCAACAGTTAAAAAAATGCTGGAATAAGCCACCTGCAACATCCATTGAAAGGAGAACTCCAGCTGACCAGCTTCACCTGGATTTTACTGGACCGACCAGGTGCACTGTGGGAGTTGGAGTCCCAGGCCCCAAGAGGCCAACCAAAGCTTCTGAAGCATTGCCTGGTGGCGCTGGACCCTTCCTGACTCTCAAGGAACCTTTCATGAGAAGATCTGAAAGTTTGAGAAGTTTTTGCCAAATGTAGTGAAAAAGATCCAGAAGAAGGCCGGCATCGGCAGCAAGAGTCAAGCCAGCGATGTCGAACCGAAACTCGGCCTCACCACGCTGGTTTGCCCCGCTAAAAGCTCTGGAGCTCTTCGACATTGATGATGAAGAAAAGTCCTCCAGGGCTCATTGGGGCATTGGGCTGCAGCAGGCCATCATCATTGACTTGAAATCTGGATATGAAGTGCCAATCGCTCTATATCGAGAGAGAAAGCTCCAAAAAGTGATTAAGTCACAGGGTAAAAACTTGACCGGGCCTCACCGCTCATCGTTTCCAACCCACGCTCCATTGCAATCACCCTGTAAAGTTGACTTTGTCCCAGTTGAGCTTGACCAGATAGCCGCAGTTGCCACTTTTCACTTTTTGGTGCTAGAAAGAAATTTTTTTAATTTAAACTTTAAAATTCATATCTCCGGTTGTTTGTGGTTTCGTGCCCTTTTAAAGATCAATATTCTCTATTTTTATAAATTGGTGTTGGATTTTTATTATGTTGTGTCAATTACTGTTTTGCTGTTTTGGTGATAATGACTGCTTTACACACCTGTATTCTTAGTAAAGCCTGATTGCTTGTCTACCAAGCTACCAAGGGTTGAGCAAGGATTAATTTATTGAGACTTGACTGGACCTTATTAGTGATTGTGATATTATTACTAGCTTTAGGTACCTACCTGCACCTACTAATAACCCACCTTCCTTCATATACCAATAGCAGTATAATCAACTGTAAAGGTGGAAACACCGCTAGCTCGCTTTCCTCATAAGTACTCCTACACCCTTAGTTCAGATCATGCTCCTGGGTTACTATACGCTGGGTGGCAGATGAGATAATTTCTAACAAATTGGCCAGATTTTATTTAATTAGAGAACGCCATAAAGGGTTTGCATCTGCACATGCTGGGATAAATGAAACCTGTATCTATGCTACAGCAATGCTATTGGTCACTGTGTTTATACACACAGACCGGAGATCATGCAAGGCAGTGTAATGTTTGTCAACAAATAAAAGCTTCTACTGACAGAATACACCCGCAGCACCCCTTATCGTCTCTAACATCCCATTCAGAGCAATATTTTTGGATCATATCGGTCCACTAAAGTCCGTGAACCAGTAAGTGCATATTGGTAGCAATAGATTCATGTTCTGTATTCCTGTAGGTGTGGCCTCGGAGACATGTAGGTTTTCAAGCAGCTATAAAAGATTTGGAGTGTATTGTATTGATGGGTGAAGTCTATACATTTAATTCAAACAATGGTCCGGTGTCACCTCCAAGGCTTACAGGGATGCTATGTCTGAAATGGGATTATGTCTGCAATTCAGCAATCCTTACAGAGCAAAAAAGTAATAGATTAGTTAAGTGTGCTACCTGCATGATTAAACAATACTTTACTGCTAGGATACTAAGTTCAGGTCTCAGTTGGTAGTGTCATTGGTATAGAGTCCAGAAAGCCATACATAACATGCCTCGATGAGAATTGAGAGGCAAAACTCCATACAAATGTAAATGTAAATGTTGGTTTCTTGTAAAGCGCACTGTTACTCTACCCGAGTGTCCTGGCGCTGTAGACCGCTGGGGAACCCGTCCTGGTTTTCCCTGTGAGATGGTCCCTTTCTGGGTATCTCCAGGGTGAAACCAGGCATCCCCGGCGTCTGTGGGTGGCCGTTGTAGAGATGAGGCAAGCTTAATGCCCAGAGTTGCCGAGTGTGTTCCCTGTTTAGAGTAGGCACTGAGGCGAGAATTATCGAGTCCCTTGACAATGGTCCCAGACCCTGGCGCGTCGGGAATTGAACCCTGGTCCGGGGCCGTTCTCTGCTTACAGGTCTGCCGCCTCTAACCAGTGAGCCACACCAATCCACTGGTGGTCTTTGGAGAGCCCATGCATGTGCCTGGCTTAGATAATCCTGGGAAGTTGGGGGGAGAAAAAATAATTTGACCTGGACCAATGTTCCAATGAATTACAGAACGTCCAAGGGGTCAGAAAAAAGTTGTGCAATTCGGAGACTTCAGAAGCCGCCACCAGTAAAGAAAATGTTTTGACAGCAGTTGATAGGTGGGTCCCAATGGTCGGATCTAGTTCAAGAAAAGATTCACAATAAACAAGCTTCGAGCCATATTACAGACCACCAGTTCCAGTGCTTGGTATAAAAGGCGACCAAACTATAATTCTGCTTCCTTTGGTTGGTTCCAAGAAAAACCTAAAAGTGTCAATTGACCATATTCAAAAAAACACCATGGGACTAATTCTGTACAGCAGCCCTTCCTGTACACCAAGAAGAATTCAGAGTAGGCCCGTTCTACCTCTCCTTACTCTGAATGAAATACCCCTTAAAGAATATTGTAAGTTCATTAGATTAAGTTCATTTGAACTTCCAAATTCAGCTGATTCTGATGCTACCTAAGTCACAAACAGTTCCATGATTTTTTATGAGCCACCACAAGGGCTAATGTCCATCAAAATTGTCCCTTTCTGAGAAGCTGCATTCTATGAAAATAACTCAAAATTCTGCACAAATGACTTATCAGCACACTCCCACGTCACTCTGCATCAGCAATTTCTCTCTACATATCATTGGTTTTGTGGCAGTTACTTAATACCACCATGATTCTACATTTGGATTACTACAGTAGTGATGCTTTTCATCACATGGCTAATAACATTAATTGTTCACTTATTGTTACTGAATGTACATTATGCCCATGCAAGAACTGTCCCACAACTTGCAGTTCAAGAACTTCCACATCACCTCTCCTCCCACACAGTTCAACGTGATCTCTTTGCTGCCAATAGAACATAGTTTGGGAAAAAGGTCCTAATCAAATTATAGGACCTACTGAGACATTGCAACTACCCTATGTGTTGCTAGTTTTAGTGAATGAACCCTTCTATACTTACGGTTAAATCCACCTTATTGACTAATTGGCACACACAAACGAATCTCTATAAATGACATGATTCAGAATGGAATGTGTAATTTCTCTCACTTCTCTTTTGAAGATGTGACCTTATGGTTCTAAAACCTGCATGCATCATTTCCTTTCCAAGACCCCTGTTCCAACTGCTAATCGTCCTGTTTCACAATATAACAGCCAGATACCAGTAGCAGTTAGTATAGGTAAATTGTGCCAACATTAGCAGATTTTAGTCTTCCATCTGCAAAAGAATACTTGCACTTATATAAATAAGGAAAACATGGATTTCTCTGACTTCCTTCTGGGACTCCGTCACACTAGAAATAAATAGTTTCTAGCAACAGGTATATATGACATCTAGAATGAATTAAATAAATATTCTGAAAAAGTAGCTGCAAAAAATATTAGACACAAAGATTGACAAAACTCATAAACAGTTTTTAAAGTTATCAATAATTGGCATGCACCCGCTACCTGGTTAAAACATGGAAGTCTTCTCCTTGCCTATTACCACTTTTCATTTTCATGACTGTCAAAAATATACATCATTAGGGTGGTATGGAAAAATGCACAATTCACAATTGTTCAATTTATGGACATTTCCTTTCCCTCACATGTGTTTAAATTAAGATAACCCTGTGTTTATCAATGTTGCCAGCTGCAGGAACCCGCTATGCCACTTACTACTATGTGATTTTATTTTGCCACATGGAATGCGTAATACGCTGATACCTGGGCTCAGTTGTCCCTTATCGCCTACTCCCACTTCCTCCATCCCCACGCATCATGAGCAGTAAAAAAATGGTTCCTATTTAATTTGAACTAATATTAGTTTTTGCAGGTTGGAACTAGGCCAACCTTATGTGATTACGGTTTCTGTGACACTGCAGTGCTGTAAAAAGGACCTTGTACTCACCACCACATCATGTAATCAAAGGAGTCCCATGGCCCATTGTTGATTTAAAAGACACGTGTTTTGACAAACTTAGCAAATTAGTATCAATATTTCTACAGAAAGAAATCCTATAACTAAAGCAGCAGAGACAGTAACCTACAAACAGTCAGAACATCTTCGGAGATTCAATGGCTGTTGCATACACATTATCCAACGCACTTTGCCGAAATTGTACAGACCATCTTTAGCACTTCAACAACAAATGAAATTGTGGACTTTTTTATGGGTATCGGATTTGGTCTGGTAACTAGCTTTAAAACTGTGTTAGGATTGATATCCTTTTTCTACTCTCCAGCACTTTTGGAAGTTCTCCAACCATCCTTTTACAAATCAAGGGTGGAATTGTCATCTTTTTCCTGGTCCGACACAGAACTCAATGAAGTAAAAGTACCCATCTGAACAACAATACCGACAAAACATGGCATGCTATTTGGGATATGAGCGGCTTTCCGAATTCTGCAAAATGAAGGCTATACTGGTAAAACCTATTTTCAGGTGTATGAGTTGCCTTGCTGAAGTTATTCTGGATTCATCTTTGGAGCAGGCCCCTGTGGCTTTCCTCAATGTGAATTCTCCTATGAAACCGCTGTATACACACCAGAGACAATGCAAAGCAATGCATTTACCATTGGACTAAACTCACTAGTTTCCTTCCTGGATAAACTGCCCAACAATTGGCTATCGTATTGGCAACCATTGACTTCAGTTAAATGCGTCTAAAATGGAAATCCTGTTGTTTGGCACAGCTCAGGCCATCTGGTGCCCTAGGTGGTGGCCTGCTACATTAGGTCCAGCACCCTCTCCAACCTCAGTGGCAAAAAACATGGGGGTTCGCGTAGATGTTCTGCTATCCATGAAGGACCAAGTTATGACTATGACGGGGACTTGTTACCATACCTTAAGCCTCCTGCAAAGAGTGTTTCGCTTGTTGCCACTCTCTGTGTGGAGAACCTTGATTCAGATACTGATTATTGGCTGCTTGGACTACTGCAATGCTCTGCTGGCATCTGCTAATGAGCCTCGTCTCAGCAGACTGCAGATTGTTCAAAATATGGCCGCTCACTTGGCCCTAAAAAAACCTCCTTGTACCTCGGTAGGACCTTTAATTTTCAAATCTGTTTTATTTTCATATGAAGAACAGAGAAAGAGTCTATGTATACACAGCGTGAAGCCCACAACCCTAAGTAGGGCCAGCCGCGTTGCTTAGGGGAGGCATGGGTAACATTACAAAAGCACACCAATGTTGTGTTTACACAGCATGCCCCCTACAACCGGTGTTGGGCCGGCCACGTGCTGCCTCCGTTATAGCATTAATTTGCGATCAAGAGGAAAGTTCAAGACCCATAATTAACAAGAACAGTATCGCAACCCAAGATGAATATAAAGAAGTAGACAATAGGCCTAAAAGAAGAAAGAGGGTAAAGAACAGACAGATAGAGAGCAGCGAGAGGGTTGTAGGTCCTGGAGGGGGTAAGATTTCTGTGACAAGGGAGCCAGGTTAAAACAGAGGCACCAGAGGTAAAAGATAGCAGGCAGAGGGGGAACAAGAGGAGCCAGCGGTATTCATCAATTTGTCTATTAACCAGCGCCTGCGCCATGAAAAGCGATTAGCGGGGCCAATATGGTGATCCAATCAGTCTGTCATGCTCAGGTGGGGCTACTGCATCTTCAAAGAGGCGCAAGGCTTGGAGTTTCGGGGACAGGTGGTGCGCATGTTCTATTTTACAGAGATATTGAACCAGTGGCTGCCAAATTTTGGTAAAGCGGGTGTTGCAGGACCGCAAGCGCGCTGTAAAGAGTTCCATAGTCACTATGTGCCATAGGCGCAAGAACCAAACAGCAATGGCGGGGGGTTCCACTTTTTTCCAGTATAGTGCTATGAGTTGTTTAGCATCCCCTAGCATATGGAGAGCATCGTACCAGTCGCTACGGGTGAGCGCTCTTAAATTATCGGGCTTAAGGCCAAGCAGAATCGTGGCAGTGGAATTAGGCAGCGGGAAGCCAAGTTACCCTTTGATATGACTGAGAGTCTCCTTTAAGAACAGGGCTAGGATTGGGCACGCCCACCAAATGTGTATAAAGGTCCCGGGGCGCTCAAACATCTCCAACACAGTGAGGAGGTCGTGGGGAATATCCTGTGCAATCGAGTGGGTGTATAGTACCACTGCGTCATGACCTTATACGCAGTTTCTCATTGTGACATACTGCGATAGACCTTCAGTATGTCCCTCCACAGCCGACTCCACTGAACAGGTGTGATGTCTATAGACGATGACGACTGCCATTGACACTGGTACGGGTGTGTAGTCACCAGCAGGGAGTGTTGTAGAATCTGATACGTCCGAGAGATAAGTCCCCTTGACTCGTCAAAGGAGCGCACCAGGCGCTCAAAAGGGGAAAAGGGACGGGTGGCGGCTTTCATGTCAGGCATGGACAGCCAGTGCCGTAGCTGTGCATATTGAAGACTAGCTTTCTCTGGGAGTCGGAATTCCTTTCTGCACTGGTTAAAGGTTTTGAACGTATCCCCGTCATATAAATCTCGAATCGTTCTGCGTCCACCCTCCAGTCAATTTGAGAATGCTCGCGGGTTGGTAGCTGGTGGAAATAACGGGTTGCCTGCTAGGGGAGTATGTGGTGAGGGGAAAGTAGTGAGCCCCTTGGGCACTGCCACTCTATCCCATATATCCAGCAGAGTCTTGGTGGGCACTGCAATATAGGCACTGCGAGAGCGCGCAGTCCGGTGGAGCCAGGTCAGGTCCCAGATGGTTCATCCGGCCACCACCCTGTCCATGTGGAACCAGGGGGCACATGCATCATTGAGACATTTTGCACTTCTTAATTTGCGAAAAATACCGAATTGCAAATTAAGAATTGCAAAATGCTATGCATAATTTTTTTCGGTATTTATTTGTGATTCGGTAAAAATCGCAATTTTTACCGAATCCCAAATAAATACCGAATTCTTAAGTGCATTTTCGCAATTCCCATTGATTCCTATGGGCCAAAAGGCCCATAGGAGTCAATGGGAAGGCATTTACAAATTCACAATTTGTTGATGCATTCCAAGGGTGCAGGGGGGGGTCCAAAGGACCCCCCCCTGCACCCCAGAAATGCATTTGAAAGTGCATGTTTCACACACACATGTCCTAAGGACATGTGTGTCTGTAACATGACAGTTTAAAAAATGCATTTTTTTGCTTTTTGCCAGATTTTCGCAAATTACCACGAGGGTCAACCTCGTGGTAATTTGCACTTCCAATTTCAAAATTCGCATTTTTTTTTTAAATTGATGCATTGCATTTAAGGAATCGCACAAATGCGATTCCTTAAATGCATTTGCATTTTTAAGAAATGCAAAAAAATACGAATATTGAAAATGAGTTTCATGCATCCCAAAAACGTATTTAGGAAGTGCAAACGGCCGAATTTACCGATTCGCACCGTTTGCACTTCCTAAATAGGTTGATGCATGTGCCCCCAGATCTTTTCACTCTCATACGCTGCCACTCTGAGACAATAAGGAGGTGGGAAGCCCAATAGTATTCTAGTAAGTTGGGGCACGCCAGCCCTCCCCTATCTCGCGGGAGCATGAGGACCCTGTTGGAGAAGCGAGGTCTAAGCCAACCCCAAATGAAGCCGGTGATATCCGGTTGAAGGCTCTGTATCTGGTGCTGCGGTATGGGGGTGGGAAGACATTGAAACAGGTAAAGAATTTTTAGAAGTACCAATATTTTAACCGCGTTCAGGTGGCCCAGCCAGGAGAGAGTCAGGGATTTCCAGCCCCTCAAGTCATCCAAGACGGTTCTCCTACACGGGTTAGCTGAAGCCCAAGTATCGGATGGAACTAGAGGTCCTCTTGTAGGGGACAAGAGCTTTCAGGGTTGGTATCTCCTCTTCAGGGATCGTGAGATTTAGCCCCCATTATTTCTCAATACACGGGCGAGTTAGAGTGAGTATAAGATCGTCAGCAAAGAGTGCCACTTTATTTTGCTGCCCTGCGAGTTGAATGCCATATATTTCAGGGTCCTGCCTAATCATCATAGCTAAGGGTTCTACCACAAGGGCAAATAACAGAGGGGACAGGGGGCAGCCCTGCCGCGTGCCTCTGTGGATGGAGACAGGGTTAGGAGCATTAGGTAGGGCCCTTGCCCGGCTTAGGAATGAGGGCTATTTCGACCATTCCCATAGATAGAGACGGCCCCTCCCTGTCGGAAAAGGAGTTGAACAGTCGCAGGAGGTATGGTTGGAGCTGTGGCAGGAACATGCGATATAAAGCCAATGGGAGGCCGCAAATGCTTGATGAAAGGGTTTCAATGGTTTTGCATTTGACTCGTGAGGGTCATCTAGTAACGACTACTGGAACTGCATCTTGATGTAAGAATAATTTCAATGCTTTGCATTTGACTCGTGAGGGACATCTAGTAACGACAAGGTGAACTGCAGCTCTTTGTAGAAATATTTTGATATTGGATACTTTAATAATCATTGCCCACTGCTAATCTCGTCCCATAATGCTTCCTGGGCCTTTGGTTGGGATTGTTTTTTGCCAATAACTGTGCTTGGTGTGGTCCTAAGAGGATGGGACTACCACTGAAGTTCAACAAAATGTGCTTTTTGTTTATGCTCTTTGTGTTCAAGGCATCTGTTGGTCCTCCCCCTAGGTTAGGGGGGACCCCAAAATCATCAGCTCTCACATTGCCTAATGTTTTCATTGTAAACGTTCACTTTTGTGAAGTGGTTAGATACTTATAAGCATGTAAAGTTGCTTTTTCAAAGCATCAGAGAATGTTGTTGATTTAGCTGCTATGCTACATGATTAAGCACAGTTTTGGTACTATACTATGTGCAATTTGAGCGTAGGGTAGTATTATGCCCAGGGTTAGGTATGACCAATTTCAGAGGTTGAGACCTGACCCCATTGGGTTTAGAGACAGAATTGGAGATCGGTATAGGCAGGAAGTTAGGCCGTCAAGCAGATAGAGGGCGGGAGCTTGCTGCGGACCTGTCCCCCTCAAGGGATCGAATGTGTTGGATGATGTCATTCTTGACCTGCGAGGAGGATTGCTCGTCAGGGCGGGGGAAAAGCCGGGAGTGACGCACTGTAACCCAGGAAGACTTGGCAGGGGCCCGTGTAAGGGGCAGGAGACGTATTGAAGAAAAGTGAAGAAGCTGAGCCGGCTCCCTGTAAGACCTCACCACCCGGCGCTTGGATTTTCATTGGGAAATGAGAGCGAATGGACGTCCCCACTGGTATGGAATATCAAGACTTCTTAGCTTATACGTCACTGGTCTGAAGTTGCGGCGTCTGCGGAGGGTATTGGGCGTAAGGTCTTGGTAGCTCTGGATCTTGGCTCCGTTATAGGTGAGATTCGGTTTGGAGCGCGCCGCTATAAGTATGGCTTCCTTTTCGGTAAAGAAGTGGACCCGGGTCAGTATGTCTGGAAGGATGCCTGGTCTGTTAGCGGGGCCAGATACTCGATGGGCCCGGTTGAGGGCCGGCGGGGAGGCATCATCATCTCCCCAGACCTCATGCAGGAGTTGCGCCACATAGGTCATGATGTCGTTTCCCTACGGATCAAGAGGAACTCCCCGGAAACTGAGGTTGTTTCGATGGCCCGATTTTCCAGATCCTCTTGTTTCAGTTGCAGCTCAATATGCTGGTCTTCAAGGGTGGCAAGACATTGCCAGAGTTGCTCCTGGTCCTCAGTTCGGGCATCCACAATCTTCTCCAGGCCATCCACTCTGTCTCCAAGATCTATGACCTCCTTCTTAAGCTCCCGGACACAGGATTGAACCTAGGTGTGTAGGGATCCTATCTCAGTTTTAAGTTCCACCATGAAGGTAGCCATAAAAGCTTGAGTGACAGGTGGTGAGTCCCCTCAATGTTGCGGGCCCATCTCTCCAGCGGCCGGCGCTCATGCCTTGCCCCACAGTGCAGCAACAGGATTGTCTTTTGGGGAGGGGCTGCTGCTGAGTCCTTCCCCACTTTGGTGCGCATCATCTCTGGGTTACGGTCATCCCCCAACGATGCTTGGTGGGTGAGGTTAAAGGTGTTGATGAAGCCACTCAAGAGAAGGCTTGGGCGCCCAAGCACGTGTCCTGCCTCAGTCAGTGGGGGTCAAAGCCGATCACACTGAGCTCAGTAGTTAGTAGGGGGGCATAGGCCAGATGAGGTAGCCAGCGACTCCGAATATAGGGCCAGTGTCGAGGGCCAGGTCACCGCCACCCACGGCCACCCTCTGGGGGATACAGGGAGAGTTCGTCCTTACGCATCGGCCTAAGGGCAAACACAGTCCGCAGAGAAGTTCCTGTCCTGTGGGAACCCATGGGGGTCTTAGCGGTGAGTCTGACCACTCCAACGGCCAGGAGGGACTGTACCCGAGTCAATAGTCAGCCCACCCGTGCCGCCAAAGCAGTACATTATCAAGCACTGTACCTCCTGTTCTAGGGCTGGTTCGTTGCTTGACCCAGGTGCTGCTAGTGGAAAGCACAGGGATCCAGGCCTGAGAGGTAAGGGTGGTGCAAGGATGCTATCGCAGTGCCCCGCACCCTCCAGTCCCTCCAGTCCACAGGGGCCCAGGCAGTGTCCGGTCTGAGGGATGGACGCGTCAGCAGCCAGCGTGCCTCCCCGCGGGCCTCAACCGCATGATCAAGTGCATCAGTGGCTGGTGAGTTGGTGATGGTTCTGTATGTCACAGGTGAGTCCCCCACAGTAGCGATGCCAAGTGGAGGCTTACTGCTCAGGACAAGTTAGCTCCGGCAGAATACGGGCATCCATCCCCAGGAGAAGCGCCCCAGCTTCACCGCACCACCTCTAAGAGGGCCCCAGCGCGCCAAGTCTTATGTGCCTTACAGTGGGGTTAGGATTGGCCCCCCAAGACCGGGGGTCTCCCCCCGCTCCGTCTCCGCCAGCCACACAGCAGCGCCTCTCACCGCTATCAGGTTCCGTCTCCAAAGGCCTAGTCGGGCCCATGTGGCGAGTGCGCCAACAGACAGTTGATCTTCCCACGGGCCCCAGCTGTGCGGTCAAGCATGACAGTGTCCAGTGGGCCAGTGCTGGTCCAGGAGGCCGCAAACAAGTCCTTTTCAGCAGCGGTGTCAGAGGGAGTTCTACCTCTCAGACCAGGCCAGATCTAGCTGGGCGCAGGATTTCACTCTCGGGGACAGCGTCCCATCTGCACCTCTCTGCCCTCAGCAGGATCCCAGCATATTGATTTGGAGGTGTCTCGCAGTGGGGTTAGGGCTGGGGTCCCCTCGGTTGGGGGTCTCTTCACACTCTGCCGCCGCCCGCTACCAGCCACACAGCAGCGCCACTCACCGCTACCAAGCGCCGGACTCCTGGAGTTGCCTTGCTGATTGCTCCCTGCGGGCGATCCCCGCCACCACCGGGCCCACGCCCGGCCTCAACTTGGCAGCCAGCCGGAGCAGCACAGTCTGACCCCCGACTGAGTCACAGGGCTTCGGTGGTCACTGCAGGTCGTTGCAGGCGCGCTCCGGGGTCTCTAATGTCATGGTGTGGCACTTTGGGAAACCGGGGGGGGGGGGGCCCAGGGGACCGTTCTCAGGCCGAATGAGTCCAGAAGCCACAAGATGGTGGCTGCCAGCACCCCACGTTGGGGTGCCGGTGCAAGGCCCGCAGTACCACCACTGTCACCTGCTCGCCAGCGAAGTCTCCCCCATTCTGCAAGCAGTGCACCCCGAAAAGGGGCACTGATTGAGCCCCAGCTCCACGATAAGTAGCTGAGAAGTGCGGTGGCCGATCGACGCCGCGGTGGGCGTGTGCGTCGGACGGCCGGGTGGCTGTCCGAACTGCTCACACGTCATTTATTTCCGCACCGCAGCGGAATGTCTGCCGTGGCGAAGTGGTTAAAACAGCTTCACTGGCTCCCCATCCGCCAGAGAATTAATTTCAAGCCAGGGGAGGCGTAGTGAGGCACAACGAGGAGAAATGTATTAATTTCTCCACACCTATTTCCGTTTTCCTTGTGTGCTGTAGAAAGAGGAAAACTTTAAAAAAAAAGATGTTTTACAAGTTCTATGTGTTCTAATGGAGCACACATAGAAGTTGGAAAATGCCATTTCAGATTGTTTATGTGCAGGAAGGGAAATCTTCATCTCCGTGTGGCAGGCATCCTTGTAGAATGGTGCAAGGGTGCCTGCATCGGAGCACGGCAGCTAAATGCACGCCAGCGCAGGGGAGAGCAAAGGGATATGTCCCTGTGCTTTGAAAGTGCCTCAGCATGGCGCAGCCAAAGGACCTGCGGTGCCGCACTGTGGCACTTTCTTGTAAATGTTGCCGTACTTTTGAGTTTTTCATGTTTTGCTAATAAAAGACTCTTCAATTCGTTTTTCAGAACTGCAAGGCCTATATCTCCTATAGGTTAACATTAGAGTTACCTTATAACATCTAATAAGTAATAATCTATGTTGGAACCACCACTTTCTGGTTGGCTGAAGGGATGCCCCTCAGCCAGGCAGAACCTACTACTTCCGTCAATGGCCGGTGATTACACTTGCTGTGTAACCTGTACTCAACCCTCTGGTAGCTTGGCACTGACCTGTCAGGCTTAATTCAAAGGCAATGTGTAAAGCAAAGGCACAGCAGTCACTGGCGATGAACACACTGATCATCACAAAAGAGACTTCCATCTGATGTACGGAAATAATGCTTGTATTCAACACACATATTCAATTATTACAACATGGCACATCATGCACTTTTGTACACACAACACGTGGAAATATTACTAGCAGTACTATACCCACTTGCATTGTTATGATATCAATAGTATGCACATTGGGGACATTTCCTAATCCATCCCCTCACAGAGAGAGCACCCTTATGTGGTGCAACATGGTGTGCACCCCAGGGCCACCCTAATAATCCTGATAATACAATCCCACACAGTTACAGGGTACACCCCGTGTCCCAAGGATATAAGAAATATGTAAATACACAAATCTAGACCACTTTTAGCATCACCACAGGCTGGCATGAAATCAACGTATATGGCAGCACCTCCACCCCATTGATACACATTTGGCTCCCCATTGCTACACTGTGCAACAGGTACCAACCAGTCCATACGGAATGATCTTGCACACATACGCACTCAGCACCCTAATGTGGTGACACTAGTACCCAGCAGGTCAATGGATAACACCCTGCAGACTCTGTGGCTCCAGTCTCTCCCCACCCTCTAGTTCGCCCCAATGGTCCTATAGCCCCAGATGGAAGATA
This sequence comes from Lissotriton helveticus, assembly GCF_964261635.1. NCBI lineage: Eukaryota > Metazoa > Chordata > Amphibia > Caudata > Salamandridae > Lissotriton > Lissotriton helveticus. The sequence goes on along the minus strand of NC_136065.1, from coordinate 1,975,661,893 downwards.
ACCAGCCCCTCCTCCCGGATGCTAGGCCACACTCAGCCAAAGTCACACTTAGTTTGGGTCCTTGAGAGCAGCAAGTTTTAATTAGGAGGTAGACGTAAACAAGAGGAGTTTAGCAGCCACTCAGGAAGTTCATTCACTGGTCTCTAAACACAATGGGGTAACGCAGTCTCTTAACCTGCTTCCGAACTGTATCGGAAGAATTTCTTCAACCCAGTGAATCTCTCTCGCTACTACCTGGTGCCAAGATGTCTTCAGGAGGCACCAGGTGGGGAGAAGACAGTTGTCTGCCGTGATGAGGGTCCAAGTGGAACAACCGATGAATGGGAAGTAATACAATGGAGCCTTTGGGTAGGAGAAAGCGCCCCAGCAGGTACAGGTTGATCAGGGTCGTGCCCAGGCAATCCGGGCGTAGCTTCTGGTGCATGTTGGTATGGGTCGCACCAGATGCTTCAGGTCTCAAACATTGAGAGTTGCACTTCTGTATCTCCCTGGAAATGAGCCACAGTGATCGGTGAACATTGCTATGGGTTGCACTAGGCAATTCTGGCCACACTGGAAAGGAGGCACCAGGCCCGGTGCACGATGATACAGGTTACACCAGACCAGTCCGGTCACATACACAGGTGCAAGTTCAACTGAGCCACATGATGTAGAATGGAGCACTACTCCGGGCACGCCCCCACATCCGAGTGTTGCAACCTGTGAATCAGACATGGAATGCAATGAGCATGCAGTCGGCGTGACGTACGGGAGAGATGTGGCACCTTCGATGAAACGGGCGATGCGGGGTCCCTCAACAGATTAAACCACTCACCACCAACAAGATGCTTATGAATGTCAGGATCCCTGCAGTTCTAGAACCACACGCCTCATATGCACCTGACAATCTGGTGTCCAAGAACAAATCCTAGTTCCATGCTCACATCACGCTACCAATTGTGATTCAGTAGCCGATGTGGGCACGTGAGGGGGCACTGCTCTCCAGATGCCAGGTAGTTGGTGCAGGTCCCTCACGAAAGATCTTTGATGTCCCCGAGATCTCCCGAATAACAGGAGGCCTGCCGACAGGCAATTGGAGAGCACACTTCAGAGAGCCACACTTCAGCCGGTCCTCAGCCCAGGGCAACCAGTATTTAGAAAGGGCACGCAGTTCCCTTCAATGGCAGTAATCCTTCATGTGCACAACAGAGTCCTTGGGCAGTGTACACCATGCAGTCCGGGTTCTCCAGTCCCACATCCCCCCAAGCGTATCTCTCTGGCGTATTTCTCTTTGCTGAAGGATGGCACCAGTAGTTATGCTGTCATGTGTCTATGAAGTTAGGGGTGGTTTAAGGGGTTTCCCTTTGAACCAAAGATGTCTCCTCTAAATTGTTTACCTGTCTGTCATGGGGCCGTAGAATGTAGATCTTAATCTTTAGTGGGGCTATGATCTGGCCCCTACAGGCCAAGTGCCAAAACCTCTCTTTCCAATCCATCCAATCCAGCCCTCAAATAACAGAGGTCTGTTTTACTCAAACACAAGGAGATGATGTACGGAGCACTGAAACTTTTCAGACACTCACCCTCAGTCACAGATTTGGGTTGAATCCATCATCGTTCTTGAGCTCACTTTGCCACCCCAGCCATATGCAAATCAGTCTTGACCCTGTGCCTCATTGGAAGAGTGAAGGCTGAACTGCCAGGCCAGGTCCTCCCTGGACCGGAAACAAGCATCGGGTCCTGTGGATACTCTGACAGGAAGAAGGACTGCTGTGCTGCTGAAAAGACTGCCACTCTGCTGGATAGCTGCTCTGAAGGACTGCTGCCCTGCTGCCTTCTGCCCTCTTGCCTGGATGAGAACAGCTTGACCTGTATCTGTTGACCCCAGGACCCCAGAGCGACTCGAGGGGCTAGTTGGCTTGCCTCCTGACTACAACCTCAGGGACAAAAAGCTCTAACAACCTTGAATCCAGCACCTGGACTCTACCGTCTTTGAGCCCTACCCTGTCAAGTGATGCCACCCCAGTCCTGGACCCTTGAAAGTGTGCATGCCTGCCCATCTGTGGATCTACCAGAATCAACACCTCACTTCTGCTATGGAGCGCAATCCCAAGCAGAACCGACGCATTGCTTCTGCTGCTAGGGTTCTCCCACAGTCCACTACTCCGTACTGACCTCGCAGCATGCATCAGAACCGCCGCTGTGTGAAGCTTCACTGACGCAGGCCTTCTCATAGCAAATCTCTCATTGACAGTAATCTCAATCACGACGCAAGATCTCACATTGCAACCTTGCAGCTCTTTGGAACAAATGTATCGGCTAGGCTGCGCAATGCATCCTTGATGCCTTGACGCATCACAAGCCCTTGTCAACGGGATCCTCGATGATGATGCAGGACCTTGCAGTGCAGCTCCATAGCTCCTCGGAACCGATGCATTTCCTCAGCTGTGCAACGCAACCTCGACACAGGACCTCACAATGCTCCACAACCAGGGTTTAAGGTACTCTTGTTCAGCGGGCTCACCTTGCTCCCTGTAGCCAGCTTGTGCTCCTTCACGGTTGGCCTGAACTTGTGACTTTGTCCAAGTCCAAAACTACTAGATAGCAACAGTTGGTACTTTGTGCTGTTTGGCGCTATTTTCACTTAGATCTTTAAAATTGCATATCATCGGTGATCTGGGTTTTGCCATTTTGGTCTTGATTTATTTATTAAAATGTACTCTATTTTTATAAATTGGTGCAGGATTTTTCTTGTGTCATTTGTGTACTTAATTACTGTTTGAAGTGCTGCATAAATACTTTACACATTGCCTCTAAGTTAAGCCTGACTGGTTTGTGCCAAGCTGCCAGAGGATTCAGTACAGGTTAATATGAGATGTGCTTGAGCCTCTACCTGACAAGGATTGTGGTTCCAGTTTCAGTAGGGTTTTATCCCTTTCAACCAGTAACCCAATTTCTTACAGCTGGTGTATTGTTTGGTAATGTCACACAGTTTTATGGAATGGGTTTTTGCTTAATCTAATTATGTGACTTTTGATTTTGTTCTTTCTCCTCTTAGTTCAAGTATCACGAGATTCAAGGATGAAGGCTTTTATGGCAAACTACATTCTGCTAATTTCCTCATACACTTCCTATTCAACTATTGAGTGGAGATCATGTTTTTATGTCATTCCTTTTAAATGAGGTTGATTCTTCTATTATGTTAGGCAGTTTCACTGTACTGAATAGTCATGAGTATTCTTTGAATGTCCTTCCTTCAAAAGGAATTTGGAGTTGTAATTCAATTTTCGCAGCCAGCTTCTGTTTTTGATGTGTCTAGTGGTCTTAACTCAATAAAGGAGAAGAAAATGAAGAATTGATCAGACCAATCGACCAGGTGTGTGAAGTCAATCAAGATGGTACCTTCCTTTGTAATATGGAGAGCATGGGTGGCTCCCTTCATGTGAGGTAGTTCTTTACAGAGTTATGTAAGATTGTTAGTGTTATAGAAAGTTTTAATTTGAGCAAACTACAAATCCAGTGTGTTAATCCACTGTTTATCGAAATCACGAACAAAGATGGTCTTGATAGAGCGTCATGTTATTCTGAAATTTGTAGGGGTACATCATAATCGTGGTTAGTAAGCACCTACATATTGACGACATATATTAATGTGTGATTAGTAATGATGTAGCATTAACGTGAATTATATTAGAATATGTTAGCATTAATATCATGTCATTTGTAGTGATTGATAGGATGTATAGGTGAAATAGTATATTTACGTTGTTCAAATGATATTAGTTTGTGTATATTGTGATGCATCAGATTTAAACGGGCACCATATTAAAGTTTGCATGTGTAGGTTTGCTTATTTGTTTAGGAAAATGCAATGCTTTAATTGTTTATGGATGTAATGTTATTAATGTGTGATTTAGATGTGTAAAGGCCTAATCGCATATACGTTGAAGAGAAAGGCCTGTTTGTTTTTTATGTTAGCTGAATTATTGTAGGCCTAAATGTATTCTCCCTTGAGAAGGCTCTCAGTAGTTAGCAGATTTCTGAAATGGAAAGTTTTCTCGTTAACATGCTTCTGTTGCAGGTGCAAGGACACACGTCGCAGTAGGCAGAATAACCCTTTGTTTTAGGAGTTAGGATGGTAGGAGAAGACACCATGGGAGTGTACAAGAATGCAAATAAGATACTTTCCACGGAGAAGGTGCCTACTACCCAAGGACACACCAACGGTTTCCGGATGAAGTCAGAGTTTCAGTGGAAAAGTACAGAAAGGAAGACCTGTAAGAAGAGGCCTGTAAAGGGCGTGTTTTACTGTTTTGTGATTTTGTATTAGGGACAGTGCCCCAGGGGGTGGAGCAGTTGAGGACTAAAGGGGAAGCTAGAAGGAGCATCTTAGAACGAGCTCTGTGGCTTTGGCTACTTACCTATGCAAAGTGAGTGTACTTCTAAGGAAGTCTTCACTACTGACACCTTTTTCCTCTCTTGCCTGGGGATGATGCTAAGTAGGGATGTCACCTTGGAAATAGTGTAGGGACAGATTAATTGCTTATTTTTTCTAGGCTAATGAAAACTAAAATAGAGATTGGAGTAGTCATTGCGTGCCTGATGCTTTTAGAATGAACTATTCTTATTCTGAGTCGGATGAGACTCTTGCGTAGGATTATGTTTGTATTAGTGCCCATCTATTTTCTTAACCTCTTGCTGAGGTGCTTATATATTCAGTTATTTTTGGCTTTGTAATAAACTCCTAAAAACTTTATTTCGGGAGTCAGTGGTCATTTAGAGTTACAAAATTGATTTTGCTTGATTATGTGGTAAAATTGGATTTCCCCCCCTTCACAATATTTAGCACATAAAAAGATCCTGGCGACCTAAGAAGATTCTTGGTGATGGTAAGATAAATAAGAATCCGGCTAAATCAGTCTCATTGGATGATATGGCTTGGTCTGGCATTAACTCCATTAATTCTTCGATGAAAACTTGATTGTCTGTTGTAAGTAATGCGCATCCTGTAGGAAATGGATTCTTACTTCCAGGCATTCAAAAGAACAGCAGTTTCTGACTTTGAAACACATGAGTTGAATTTAGTTTCTGTGGATCCCAACCTCACGAGCGTCCTTCTTGTTCTAGACATTTGATCATAAAGTTTAGAAAACTAGCAAGCTGGTGAGTAGAATGGAGCGTTGAATATGCCACTTTTACATGGGAATTAGGATGCCAATTTTTTAGGCTAGCCCTAATGTGGGAGTCTTTTTGTGGCCTAATAAAAAAATATTTTCCGGCTTGGAAGCACTGTGATATTATTTTGGCAAGTGATGAGTTTATTCCCCATCATCCACCCACATATTTTGTCACATTCCCAGATTTCTCATTAGTGGTAGACCTGGGAATGCGTCAAAATGCTATGCCTCTCATGGGAGGCATAACAAGGACAAATATCTTTATTTCTCCTAGTTTTTCCAGTCTGTAGCACACATAGGGGCATACTTACAAGAGAATGGCAGAGTGCAGTGTTAAGCTAAAATAGCTAATGCCATTCTGAAAATGCAAGGATGCGCCTTATTTACTAGAATGCAGAGCCCCCTGCGTTTCCTCACCAGCTGGTGCTAAATTTAGCAGCCTAGCGCCAACGCAGGCTCCCTTGCACCATAGTGCAAGGGTGCCTGTGTTGCGGTGAATGATTGTTCATGTGCAGGAATGTGTAGCTTCTAGCACATAAACAATCAGTAATGTTGATTTGTAAATTCTATGAGTGCTGCTTTATGCAGCGCACATAGAAGTTGCAAGTCGACATTTCTAATGATTTTTATGTTCAGGAAGGGCCACCTTCCTGCACATGAACAATCACTAGTGGTGATTTGCTGTTTCTAAGTGTGCTGCAGAATGTAGCACACATAGAAACAGGAAAAACTTGGAGAAATGATTAATTTCTCCTCGTTTCACCAGGTTAATACCAGGTATTCCCTACCCACCCTTGTAAATAGGGGTAAGCATCAAAAAGCAATGGGTGTTGTCGTGGAACGCCCACCGCAACACCCATTGCCCGCTCCTTTCACTCTAAGTGTTTCACTATAAGTGCTGAGTGAAAGGAGGCCTTATTCACAAGGTGACGTCAATCCACGTTGAGTGGCTTAATGCTGCCTTGAAAATAAGGTGAAGGGTTTATCGTCACCGGACGGTCACAAAAAGTGCCATTTTGGAGGGGATATGCTCTTGTAAATTTGCCCCATAGAAAGAGGAAAATACAGGAAGGTGTCCCTTACTGCCCAAAAACAATCCTGCCTACAGCAGGCACTTTTGCACCATGAAGCAAGTTTGTCTGCATTGGTGCAAGGCAGCCCAAAGCGCACCTGCTCTAGAAAAGGGCTGGAATGTGCTGTGTAATATTAAACACAGCACAATGCTGCCCTTTCCCTTTCAATGAGTGCAGCAAGATGGCTTGCAGCGTTGCGTGAAAAGGTGATAATTATGTGCCTAAATATTTTTTCTCCTGCCTGTCAGATGCCTCTCACGTGATTCTGTCTGTAATCTCTGTACCACTCTGTCGAACTGTTTTCTGTTTTAGTAATTTCCTCCTTTCCACTCTCTGTTTCTATTTCTCTCAGTCTCCCTCGCTCTCATCACTTTCCCCATCACCATTCTCTTTCAGCGTCCTAGTTTCCATTTTTGCTTTATCTTTTTGCAGTACAATTTTATAATGAAGAAAAGTATAACCCAATTAGCAAAAAACAAACTTGGGGCATATTTGCTAATGTTTCACGCAATGCAGGGCAGCAAACGGGGGACTCATTTATGAAAAGTGACGCACTGCTGCGTGAAAACAGCGATACATCACTTTTCACTGCACCCTCCTTGTGACACCAATGATGCGTCATATTTACAGTATGACGCATCATGTTGCGAGGAGTTACAGACACGTCAGTATTTCTGACGTATCTGTAGGTGCAAAAATGACACATTGCTGGAGTGTGTCACAAAAGTGACGCAACTCCAGCAATGGGTCATTACACATGGGCAAGTCCCATGTGAAATGTGCCTGCGTCAGTCTTATGCCTGCCATGAGGCAGGCGTAAGATATTGACACATTTGTGTCCTAGAAGGGGTGCAGTGAAATTTTATAGATTTCACTGCGTCACTTCTACGACCCTTTCTTGCATTGGAACGCCCCCCTGTGCATACATTATACCTGGCGCAGGTATAATGTGGCACAGGGGTTTACAAAGTTATGCATCTACCTAGATGCGTCAGTTTGTAAATATGGTGCAACAAGGTTCATTTTTTACGCTGCTGTGCGTCACAAAAAGTGATGCACCGGTGGCGCAAAAGTGATGCTAGGGCTCGTAAATAAGCCCCAAAGTATCTGCGCTCCATTGCATTTAAGGGAAAGAGCAGAAATGGTCCATATTTACAAAGATATGGAGGATTTCTGTTCTCCATGTACGCTAGCACACTGTATGCTGCTTAGCTCTAATGCAGGCATCCTTGTAGAATAGTGCGATGTTATGCGCAGAATACTTCCCTGCACACAAAAAATTCTTAGTGGCATTTTCCTTTGTGTGTGAAGCAGAATATATTACTCAAAGGAAATAGCAAGGAGTTAAAAAGATTATTGTTTTTAAATCTGGAATTGGGTCAGACCCATGGGTGGATGCACTGGAACGCCCATGCTCCACCAATGGAACATCTACCCACTCCAAGTTTAAGGTTAACATAATGCAGCGCAAGCCATTGTGTTGCGTTACACTCTTTACAAAGTCACACAACATGGCTCAGATCACCCCTTTCATGGCTTTTACATTTTACTGAAGTCTTTCCTTTGTCCTTGTGTTGCCTTAGGCTTAGTAAATCTGGGCGGATGTGCACGATCGTGAATCATACTCTGTGGCTCCCCAGTCATGGCAGTGCTGCGTTATAAGCAAACGCCATACTTGTATTCTTCAGGGGCGGCTCCTCCGCTAAGGCGGAGGAGCATCGCCCTACTGCTCTAAGAGCAGAAAAAAACTGAAAAATATAATGATAATAACCTTGTTATTATCATTGTATTTTTCTTTGCTATGGGACTGGGTTCACAGGGGAAGGAGTATTTTGCACATTCCAAGTGCGCATGACTGTGTGGCCGGCCAAAGAGTCATGTGCACTTTGCATCTTCCCCACCAGGCTGTAAAGCACAGAATGGTGAGGAACAGGCACAGGCTCCCTGCTCCCTGTCCCAGTCTGAGTGCCGAACCACGGCGTTCAGACCAATCACACCGCTGCATTGCATCGCTGGGGAGCCTGGGTGCTGCATGGTTTGTTCCTCACCAGGATGAGCAGCAATGAGACGGCGGCCGTTTATGGAAAGTTTTTTATTCTATTTTTTGCTCCAAACACCCGCACCCCTGCCTACCACCCTCGTTCTCTGCCAGCCACCACTGTATTCATGTGGTTTTCCTCGTTTTCCCTTCCATCCATGCCTTAGCTTTACCTCCCTTCCTCACCCTCCTTTTCTCTTTGAATTTCTGGCACTTCCCTCTTTTTCCTTCAATTTCTAAAGCTTATCCATATTCCCGACATTTCCTTTGCTTTGACTTTTCCTAATAATATTTTAAGTTGTGTTATTGCAATCTGTAGAGCGCCCATTCTGTCACTAGTCTGGCTTTCAGCGCCTTTCTCTTTCAATTGCTTACTCTCTTCTCTTTTTCTACATTCTCTCCACTCATTCCCTTCTCAGAAGGATTATGCACAAGTTATGTAACAGTAATGTGCCCTATGTTTGTTATTTTAAAGGAGTTAATCTATTTTTTCAGCACTTTCACGTCAAATAAAGTACCGTAGGATGCAATTGGTACCTAGCCCTGAGTGGAGACAAAGGGGCACATTTACAAGCTCCTATTCGCCTTATTCACAAAGCAGTGCTAAGCTACTGGACTCACTATCTATCTATCTATCTATCTATCATCTATCTATCTATCTATCTATCTATCTATCTATCTATCTATCTATCTATCTATCTATCTATCTATCTATCTATCTATCCACCTGTCTAGCCACCTATCCATTCACTCATTCTTTCACCCATTCATCCACCCACTCATTTATCCACCTTCTCATCCCACTATCCTTCCATTCACTCTTTGTTCTATTTAATATTCCTTCCTTATTTCTATTTGCTCCTCTTTTGTTTTTCTTTAGACCCCGGTTTCTCTTCTGTTGTTGCTTTATTGCTTCATTCATTGCCTTCATTTTGTCTGGTGAGTTGCACTTGTAGACAGAGGGGGCCCAAAAAGAGCCCCACCCCCTCTGTAGCTGCCAAAGCGGGAGGTTCACGATGCCTCTGCGAGCCCGGCATATACACCAAAGTCATAAATAATTTATTTTCCCTTGTTGTCGTCTATAGAACACCTCCCTAGGCAGGCTAATTGACCCTCCTGGAGGTTGTAGGACATGCAGTCACATAAGGAGGGTGCTTCTTGGTAAATATGCGCAAAATAGCACTTTTATAATCAAGAAAAATATTGCCGCTAAACGTTATGCTGTGCTTGAAATGGGAACATGAGTTGTGGCCTGGTCATATAATATATTGGGGCATATTATCAAGGGGGTTTATCGCCGCTTTTTTGGCTTTAAAAGCCAAGAAAGCGGAGATATAATGATCTCCCTATTACCTAGCTGTCGCTAACACCAGTTAGCTAGGAGATAGCGACCATCTTGGGCCCCACTTTGCATGTCAGTGATATTTATCACTAATGACATGCAAAGTGGGCGTGCCAAGATGTTAGCGACTGGAAACAGTCGCTAACATCGCTATCTCCTATTACCAACTTATGGAGATATTCGCACTGAGCGCGAATATCTCCAAAAGCTAACACCTGCCCTGAGCAGTTCTTAGCCATGTTATCCAATGGGAGGTGGATAACATGGCTAAGAGCATTAGCTCGATAATGCATGAATATCGCTGACTTTTCAGCAATATTCATGCATTGCGGCCGATTTTTATCGCATGTGCGATAAACCTTGGTAATACCAAGGTTTATTTGCGATAAAAATCGCCGCAGCTCTGCGGTAAATTTTTGTCTCTAACCAAGCAATAGCGATAATTATCGCTATTGCTTGGTAATATGCCCCATTGTGTTTTATATTTGCACTTTATTTATTTTAAAGTCTTTCAATATAGCCTTACAGCCCGCTGCCGAGGGCTATACAGGTTGTGCGGCCCAGAAGAACCCTAATTAAAGGTCCGAGCTGCAGAAGAGGGTCTATATAGCAAGTGTCTATATATAACAACCTTAAAAGGACACATTCTTTTTAAACCTTCCATTCCGGAATCAGCTCAAAGACGCTCGAGAGTGAAAATAAAACCACTATGTGTTTCCTTACAAAGTGCAGCAGCCTCACATATAGTGGGTGGGTTACCAAAAAAGCCTTGAAGTAATTGGGTGGGTGAGTGGAGAAACTCTTTTTGCTAGTATTTAAAAATAGTTATTTTCTGCACGCGTGTGAGGCTTCTGCGAGCGAAACCGCACAAAGCCCCCTCTCCGTGGGAGTGCTATGGTGTGAAATAACACTTCCCGCCACAAGCTGCGCCTAGCTGGCGAGGCGAGGCCTGGCTGGTGTGGTCGAGCTCTTGATGGCGCAAACTAGAAACAGAAAGGTGCCAGGGGGGTTACGGCCTCACTCCGTCTCAGCACGGACACTGTTTCCGCTCCGCGGCTTTTCATCTGCAAATAATCATTACCAGATCTGTTAGTCGAATCAGCCCCATAGACAGAAAAACCAGGCTACTGCAATCAGAATTTATAAAGTTGTCACATGAAAGGCTAGGAATGGAAACAATGGGGCGTATTTATAAGGAGATTGGGCCATCATAATGTCACTTTTTTGACGTTCCATTGGCACAATACCCTACACAATATTTACAAAGCAGTGTTAAGTCACTTTGCGTGACGGAATGCCGCTTTATAAATATAAATAATAAGGAGGGAAAACCCAATCAACCCTTGTAGGTTTGGGCAATAAAACAATGAAGTGAACAATACCTGCAAGGGATTTTGTTTAAACAGAAAAACTCTACTGAATTAAAGGGCTTAGTCAGGAATGCAACTCCAACTGGAGATAACTTCTTAGTGTCAGCAGACAACAAAACAACAATGGAAACAAAGGAATGAAAAAAATGAAAAAAACACACGGGAAACCTTTGGTATTTTGAAAAAGAGTATCAATCTTATTTAGGCATTCAATATAAAAATAGGGTACACAAAACGAACGAATAAATAAAGGCTTTTCACAGCAGCATAATTATGTAAGAAAGCCAAAATCAGATTGTGCTAATTGTGGGTGTTATAAATATGGTACCCTTTGACGCAGTTTTCTACGTGAAAGGGGCATGCGATGGGTGTTACTGTGGGCGTTCCACCGCAGCAGCCATTTCTCTTTGACGCTGCCCCAGATTTACAAGGATGTGTAAATCTGAGGCAGCTACAAAAAAATAACGCCATGCAAAAGCAGCCATTAGATTGGCGCAGCAAGAAATACTTTTCTCTCCTCGTTTTTGCACCTTCTATGTGTGCTGTATTCTGCAGCCCACAGAGAAAGAGCAAATCGCCTTTAAAGATTGTTTATGTGCAGGAAGGTGCCCCTTCCTGCACATAGACAAGCGTTACCTGCAACATAGACACAATTGCACCATGGTGCAAGGGTGCCTGCGTTGCTGGAAATCATCCCTGCAACCCAGGCCTCCTTGCACTATGGCGCAAAGGGTGTCTGTGTTGGGACTAGGCAGCTATTTTTAGTGACAGCACAAAGGAAAACACAGGGGTGCTCAGTATTCTTGTGAATACAGCGCATCTCTGCATTTTTTTAAATGATACAGAGCAACGCACAAAAATTGCCGCAGCGTTGCACCATTTCCTTGTGAATATTCCACAATGTCCTTCATGACACAGAATAAGATGGTCAAAATACAGCCAAGTTACCACATAAACCGTAAGATTATATTTCACACCACCTTTTGAAAAAAAGGCGGAAGTAGCTTCTGCTAGAATGGGATTGTCTCGCCCAACACTCCTTCAAGAAATCAAAGAATATAAAAATGCAATAATGCTGATAATCTGAATTATACGGCGTAATGCGGTACATTTTGTGATAGTAATAGTTCATTACTTTGTCATTTTTACACTGCTAACACTGTCTGTGTGTTGGTTGCACCTCATTAGTACCAGTTTAACCCCCAAATATAGCAATAAGCAACAGAAAAGTGACCAGACAACTTTGCTAAATGCCTCCAACTGTGCGGCAACACGTGCCGCTGCATATATGGTAACAATTAAATTGTTTGAGCTAGAAACACATTTCTTTTTTTGTTGTTAAAATCTGCTGATTATGCAGCAGATGATGGATTATGAGGAAAATGGTGTGAATCTATAATTATGCGAAAATCACCATAGGCATAGAATCGCATAATTCCAGTGGCCCTGCTAAGCCACACAAAGCAACTTTCTGTGGTTTTGCATGGTTTCGTAAACACAAAATATATATATGCATAGTGCAGCCTTGTGTTACTTTCCATCGAGCAGGCGTTATGTAAAAACAGTTTCAATCGGGTCGGGGACAATCGATATTTGCCCGGCGGTATTGCCTTTGTGACCCTCTAGTTATTTAAATCAATGAAGAGGCAGGCGCTGGAGACTGGAAAGCAGGAAACAAGGTTTTTTTATTCTCTCCGGAGGAGAACACAACGAAACGGACAGAAGGTATCGTTCTGAGGTGCTCTAACTGCATCCCGGAGGCCTGGCCTCTTATACACGAGTTTTATCTCTTTATTACATGTAACACATTCTCGTTGATACTTTGATGTACGGAAAGACATCCTCAGAATCCCCCCTTCCCAGCCCGTTCCCATACAAGGCTACAGTGGAAGTCCCCGCCCCGTTCACAACAGGTGATGATCATTGCGCAGCTGGGTATTCCGCCGATTCACGGAGCGTGCGGGTTTCGATCGGATCTCGTGGGATGGGGGGGGGGCTTTGATCATCTCGGGGGTCCTTTGAGGAGGGAAGCTTTCTATTGTACGGGGAGGGGCAAGGATGGTATCGGCAGGGCTGGGTGTCGGCTTGGGAACGGGGAGGACAAAACGGGCTCACGGGGAAAAAAGGGGTTTGCATCTAAGGGCCGGAGATCATGAAAGGAAAGCAGGGAGGTGTCGCGCTGGGAACAGGATGAGGGCCGGGGGCAGAGCAGCGCCGAAGAGGGGTTTATGACTCAAGGCAGGTGCTAGCAGGGGGGGGGTGGTCAGCGTGCAGGCTTGGTGAAGGCAAAGGGCTGTGTCAGAGGCCAGCGGCATGCAAAAGGGTTTGTTCTGATCGGGACATCTTAAAATGGCGGGCGCGCACGACAAAAGTGTGGCATCAGGGGAAGAGGCAAGATGGCGCAGATAATGTTCACCAAACCGCACTAATTTTCCACAGTCCTCCCTTTAACATATTCAAGACATCTTGCTGGTTCATTTTTTTACTCGGGTCTATTGTGGTGGGCATGAGAAAGAAACCGGTAGGAACCCTCGAAAAAGAGTTGTAAACAATACATTTTGAGGTTCCTAGTTTTTAGGAGGTGCACCTATTTGATAAACTTTGATAAATTTGTTCAGCAGGAAAGTCATAGGAATGAAATACAAAAAAACGGCGAGCAGCAAGTACATATCATAACGTGAACTGGCAGGTTAATACATATTTCAGATTCGGTTTGGAGCAGGATCAATACAATGGCGGCTGGGAGAGAAATGAGGCAAAAAAACGGTGATTGAGGATGTCAAATGTTCGAAGTTTACGAGTTCTCATTGTTCTTTGTGGTCTTTCGTTGGCGCTGTTGAGCACCGGCGGTGGAGCTACAAGTCCGGCTCTGTTCTAAGTTCTGCGTTGCAGGGCACGACCCTTTCCTCGCGTTTCTGGTCGGAAAGGTCCTTTTCGCCCTGTGTCCTTTGAGGTGATTGTCAGAAAGTTCCGATGGAAGAAGAGCGTTCAAAACAGTCCATAGGGTAGGTCAGAGGAAAAAAAGGGGGATGGAGCAAGGCCAAATTAGGAACAAACTAGGGGAACGAGAGACTTCAAATAGGCGGGCGTGTGACGGAATTCAGAGAGCGGGGACTTGTCGACAGGCACTGGACGTCGAGCAGGGGCATCAGGTCGACCCTTTCTTTTCATGCTGTCGAAAACAGTGCCTCGTCCTGCAGCTCTTTTCAGTCGTGGTCTCGCCTTGGCTAATGTCGCAGGTGTCCCTTAGTCTGCAGTCGGGCCTCGTGCTCCCACATCCGGTCCTTCTCTCCTCCAACAGCAGTACCCTTAAACAAGTTTGAAAAGACAGTCTTTTAGAAAATTTTCGGATGAAGATAATCAAAAAGTCTATTTCTCTCCCAGCTCCAGGCAAAGAATGAAAATGTCCGTCATTTTTAACGTTCACAACTGGCATATGAGTGACCGGTGGCGGACCTGCTGGATTTACTATGACTTTCCTTCATAATCATTTATTACAGGCATGACAGTTCATCTGATGGTAACCCACCTTCGGGAGACAAATCTGGCAAAGATATGCCGTTCTCTAGAGTTTCACATTTACAAAAGGGTACAGTGAGTCGTCAACATGGTACTACACAGGTATTTTGCTGAGAGACGAACATGGCTAAACATTTCCTTTCTATCAGTGCATCCTGTTTTTCAACTACTGCGGGGTTCATTTTGATGATTTCTTTACCTTGGTCTAGTCTGTTAACCTTGTGAAACATCATTCTGGGTCCTACGTAACCTTTTACAGCCCGGTTACTTAACTAGGAAGGACAGGGGTTTTATGGGAGACAACCAGGGACATAGACAGGGGAGGTAGCGGGGGTGATCGTTTTTCTGGTTTGGGTATTGCGACGATTCGGGGAGGGGAGGGTCGCGTATTCTGAGGTCCTTGTTTTATACTATAGGAGCCGTTGACATGTGGTTCCCTTATTTCGGGCCAGATTAGGGAACCTCTGTCGTCTTACCTGTCCTTTCCCTTACGGCCCAACCTGGGTTCATTGACTTCTAGTGGAAAAGGAGAGGTAATGACGCGGCCTCAGGGTGATTGTATTAAAGACAAATGTTTGTGCAAATACTGACGGTATTTGAAGCCAATTAGGTGGTGTGCTAGGGGCGGCAATCTGCCAATTTCGGGGCCAACCACTCGGAAGAGTGGTAGTGCAAAAAAGGGAGAGAGAGTGAGAGAGAGAGAGAGAGAGAGAGAGAGAGAGAGAGAGAGAGAGAGAGAGAAAGAGAGAGAGAGAGAGAGAGAGAGAGAGAGAGAGGGAGAGAGAGAGAGAGAGAGAGGGAGAGAGAGAGAGAGAGAGAGAGAGAGAGTGCAACGGCAGGCTAAATAGTACACGTGCAACAGAGAGGGCGGCAGTGCATTCAAGAAAGGCTATTTAGTGCATTACACAGTAAAGGGTATTCACGAGTCCGCGTTAGAATCTTGTAATCACGCAGTTTGAGCATTAGACAGGGTAGAGGGGACGTACTTTGAGAAAAGGAAAGAAGAAAAAGGAGGTACCATTTTGTCGCACTTTCTCGCATTCTCGGTCCTTTGACCAGTTGGGTCAACGCTTCAGTCACACACACACACATTCCCTCACAGTTTCGCATCATACGTAACGTGGGTTCATTCGCCCGGTCTGGTTTAAGGGTGATCACTTTTTATCAGGTTGTGCTAATTTTTCGGGTTTGTTCGATACGTGAGTAGTTTGCAGGCGTGCTTAGACACCACCCCGCGGCGCTAGTCCGTTTCGCGTATTTAGACGTGGCAAGGTCTCAGATCTTCGCCACACCTTGGCTGTAATCTCTGATGTAACCTGCAGAGGGAGGAAAAAAGGGGGGGGGGGGAGACAGCATTCGCGCGCATTCAAATACATGGATTCATAAGTCCTTTACCTACCTTTTACTCGTCTTTCCTCCTTGGGGCAGGGTCCCCGGGGATATGGTTTTCGGAGTCGGGGGGGTAGTGTGTTCATGTAGGGCGTGTGCGGGGAAACATAAAAAGGAAACCAGAGGGGCCTAGTGCGAGGTATCTAGTCAAAGGGTATATCTCACTATCGGGATCCTTAAACCTCTTTCAACGCCTTGGCATTCTAAAGTTCTTCGGTTCTTGGGTCCCTGCTACTTTGGAACGTTGTACTTTACAATATTTACATTATTTCATTTCACCCTCCTTTTACATTCCCTCATTTACACCATTCGTTTTACCCATCCTTGGAAGTCACGGTCTTCCTCTACGCGAGAGTTCATGAGTCAGTCGCGTACTTTTAAGACGGAGTGTCGTGTTGTCGATCCGATCCGTCCTCCAGGGCTGGGCAACCATCTTCCTTTAACCTTAAAGAGAGAGCAGAGTAGGGTGCACAGAAAAAGAACTTTCCTACCCATCCCACATTGTTTTAAAATAAAGCATGCAATACCCGTCCATAGTTTCAAAGACTTTATTTTGCAAATTCATTTCAGCATATGGATTAGGAGGGTGTGGTCGTATTTGGTCGGTCGTGGCAATGGCTAAAGTGCGTACAGTGGGGGGTGTCGTTTGCAACAGTAAAAACATCGGAAAAGTTTTACTCATTCATTTGTAAGAGACTAAAAACGTCTATTAATTGGCTGGGGGTTCGGGGGCATATATTTTCATAATTTAGAAACATAATCATAACAGTTGTAATCAGATTTCCTATATGCATACCGTACGTATGCATCGTAAATGAGGTTTACATCAGTTATAAAAATATAATACATTGTATATTCGTAGTCAACATTTGTAACGGGGATCTTTTCATACTGTTCGTCGAGTGAGCTCTCCTTGTCTTTTCTAGCCAAGTGTACAAAGGATCACAAAAATCTCAGAACATCAAGTTTATATTAGTGCGAAGGAACACCACGAGGTGTTCGTAAGTTCCGATTGATACCAGCGCCATTTTGGGCGGGGCCGGCACAGTCCGGAAGCAGCATCAGGGGGAAATGTTTCCATTACTGGCAGTTTGGACCAGAGTCCTTTTCGGCAGTTCTAGAATTCACGCTAACAGAAGGTGTGGCAATGTCATGTTTGTTTCGTTGGCGATCGAAGCAGCCGTCCCTTACCGGAAACCTGCAAAGGTCGAAGGCTCCGCCGGGGACCTTTGTATGATCTTCAAGGCTGCGGAGATGCTGTCGGAGATGGGGGCTCGTGCTCCATGGGACAAATGTTCGAGTTGTATGGCTGGCCAAAGTTACTCTAGTGGCCGGGGCCCGCCTTCCAGCGGATCCAGACGCCATTTTGAGGCCCTACAGGGGCCACTCTCGTCGAGTTTGCAAGAATGGAAGAGACCCTTTGGAGTGAAGGGAAGAGGTCCCTGTTTTGTGAGAGCGGGACGTTCAGCTGGGGTGCAGCTGTGATGCCCCCACCTGGGGGGGCGAGGGAGACTCGTTCACATCGTCTCCTTCTCCCGGTGCACTCCATGCCGCTCCTTTTCATCGCCCTGCATGAAGGCCTCTCCACATCCGGTGTTCCCCAAGCGTCACCATTGTACGTTCGGTGCTGCGCAAATACTGGGGTGCCACCATTGTGTGTTCGGTGCTGCGCAAGTACTGGGGTGCCACCATGGTGTGTCCGGTGCTGTGGAAGTATGGGCACCATCGCCTGACTGGGGGTGTTCGGCGCCGGGCTGGGGGCTGGGAAACCTCCTACCGGTGGAGGTGGGAGAGGCTCGTCCGCGTCGCCTCTCCCTCCCAGCCCAACTTGGACAAATTGTTGTGGAGGTACGTGCAGGACATCCCGCCGTCCAGGACTGCTGCGGCTGTGACGGAAGAGAAAAGGAAGAGGTGCCTCGCTCTCCTCTTGACATGTGGCGGGACTACCTTAGTCTTTCCAGGCCCGTTGCGGCCGGCCAAGGAGACATGTGGCGGGACTACCTGCAAATGCCCAGGCTGCGGGCTCCTGCCTCTCCTCCGGCTCCCCCATACGTTAAGATTTCCTGACCAAGAGTTGGCGGCGGGGCTCGCCTTATATGGGTTGTCGTTGGTTGGGCGTAGCCGTAACCCTGCCCTACTTTGGAAGGTTCCAGAATGGGGGGGGGGCGAATGTTCTGTTTGACTTCTACTTTCTACAGTTTATCGTTATTATTCCTTGTTTGTTGTGTTAAATTAAAATTTCAGGTTTATTAATGTTCTACGGATTTTGTTTTATCATTTCTTTCTTTCCAGGTTGCTTTTATGCTAAGTTTCTGCCAACAGGGGTCGAGTAACACGGAAACACGTGTAGAGGGGTGACGCAGATTTGTACATTACATACACACGAACTCAGACGGGGGACAGTACAAGTACGACATACAAAGACCCAAGACAAATATAAAAACAGTTATCGGTCATAATTATCTCTTTCCGTCTGTGAATTTTAAACGAGGCTGGGTTCCCGTCTTGACATTGCCCGACCTAGGAGAACTTGATCATGCCGCTGAGATTTTCCTGGCGAAATCTGTGCCATCGGGCATAATCAAACGTGGTGGTTCTGTCTGGTCTGTCTATGTAAGTCGGGCTCTTCTCTGTCTCGCGCCTTTTCTCGTACTGTCGGTCTGTCGTTCTTGTCGGCCCTTTGCTTTTACTCACGCTCAGTAGAGTCGGGCATTGGGCTTTCCAGTGTCCGACATACCTACAAAAAGCGCATTGGTCTGACCCTAAGTCTGGTCGTCCTTTGTATAGTGTCGGGGGATAAGTTGTGGGTAGCGGTGTCCTGGGGTTGTCCTGTCGGTATATTTCCCTACTTGGTTTATCCTCGTCTTTTCTCTGTCGTTTCGTAGCCTCTCTGCGCCACATACCGAGACTGTCGAGCATAATTGGCGTCGTCTTATTATTTCGAAGGGCTATTTCTAACGTTTCTATTTTATCAAGGTCAAAGGATCCTGCCAGTGGCCACTGTTTGTCTTGGCTATCTTCGGTATACCTGTGCCATAATTTATTATAAGCTATGGTGACTAACCCATAGTTTATGAACATGTCCTTATTAGGGGTGCCTTCTAGTGGAGCCATATGGTCCACCTCTAACACCCGGTCCGGGCTAAACAGGCTATTTATCAATGGGGAGAAGACAGACATGACGGCTCGTAACGAGGGACTAAAAAGTCAGCACTGCCTATCTTATCACTAGGTGCAAAGACTAGACAGAATATTTCTATTCTACGTTGTTTGCAGGCAGTGAATACCTCATGGATCCAAAAAAAACCAATAGACCAACAAAATAACAATGGGGAGAATGAGTAGGACCGCAAAGATCTGCGTTACCTACCCTTTTCACTATCTGCAAAAAGGATGGTCTCTTCCCTGCTTGCAGACAGAGAATCTCCAGGAAACAATAGTTTGTGAACAACAGTTCAGTTTCAAGCAATTATTGAGTGGGGGAGAAAAAGAACAAGCACGGCTGCTACCCTACTTATCCTCCACTGCTTGCAAAGGGAGAGAGAGCCTGTTGCTTCTCCGTTTGCAGACAGTGAATCTCTAAATAAAAATAAACAAGGCAATACTAGTATTTTTGAACAATCAAGCAATCAAAACAAATTCTTTCGCAACTTGTCGTGGCAACACGACCTTACCCGGACCATGTGGACAGTTTCTTGTCTTCCGAATCCAGCGCCCGATCGTCCTCTTTTTCTCGAATTTCTCACGGCACTCCTGATGGTTCCCAGTCAGGACCGTAGATCACTCGAGAGAGGTCTGTTCGGAACTAGTGAAGTTCGGATGATCGGCTGCCAGACGAGGGTCTATTGGGCAAGAGCTCTCCCGATCGTTGCAGTCGTTCACTCTGTCGTCGGGACCTCTCCCACTGGATCCACGAGTCGCTGATGGGCCCCACGCTTGGGACGCCAATTGTAAAAACAGTTTCAATCGGGTCGGGGACAATCGATATTTGCCCGGCGGTATTGCCTTTGTGACCCTCTAGTTATTTAAATCAATGAAGAGGCAGGCGCTGGAGACTGGAAAGCAGGAAACAAGGTTTTTTTATTCTCTCCGGAGGAGAACACAACGAAACGGACAGAAGGTATCGTTCTGAGGTGCTCTAACTGCATCCCGGAGGCCTGGCCTCTTATACACGAGTTTTATCTCTTTATTACATGTAACACATTCTCGTTGATACTTTGATGTACGGAAAGACATCCTCAGAATCCCCCCTTCCCAGCCCGTTCCCATACAAGGCTACAGTGGAAGTCCCCGCCCCGTTCACAACAGGTGATGATCATTGCGCAGCTGGGTATTCCGCCGATTCACGGAGCGTGCGGGTTTCGATCGGATCTCGTGGGATGGGGGGGGGGCTTTGATCATCTCGGGGGTCCTTTGAGGAGGGAAGCTTTCTATTGTACGGGGAGGGGCAAGGATGGTATCGGCAGGGCTGGGTGTCGGCTTGGGAACGGGGAGGACAAAACGGGCTCACGGGGAAAAAAGGGGTTTGCATCTAAGGGCCGGAGATCATGAAAGGAAAGCAGGGAGGTGTCGCGCTGGGAACAGGATGAGGGCCGGGGGCAGAGCAGCGCCGAAGAGGGGTTTATGACTCAAGGCAGGTGCTAGCAGGGGGGGGGTGGTCAGCGTGCAGGCTTGGTGAAGGCAAAGGGCTGTGTCAGAGGCCAGCGGCATGCAAAAGGGTTTGTTCTGATCGGGACATCTTAAAATGGCGGGCGCGCACGACAAAAGTGTGGCATCAGGGGAAGAGGCAAGATGGCGTAGATAATGTTCACCAAACCGCACTAATTTTCCACAGTTACATGGGTGGGCATGGGCATTGCCACGCATCCACCGATGTATTTGGATGCAAGCTTAGATTTACTAAGGCTTTTAAAACTGGGTTTGCACCAAAATGGTGTGCTTATGGAAGAGGTGTGGCGCCACGTCCAGGGCGACTGACGCTGGATGCTGGGGATCATGGTTCAATCCCTGGCTCCGGCGGCAGGGGTCTGCCCAGCATCATGCGACTCTGGGCAATAGCTCGCTTAATCTTCCCAACGGCCCCCAGTGCCGAGATACCCCATAGGGGGTGATTTGTGCGCTATACAAGTACTGGATTTACATTTACGTTTATCTGACAGAGGCGTTAACGAGGAGAAAAATCTTTATTTCTCCTCGTTATAATGCAAGGGCATGCAAAGCTGAGAGCTCTGCCTAGTCGCATTTTTCAGAAGAGGCTCTTCTTGCGTACCTCTCTGTACTATCATCCCCCTTCATACACACTACTCATTCATATGTGGTGCCCTAAGCAAGTGGTGTCCAACATAAATCCAGAAGGGCTAAATCCATGCCAGATTTTCACAATATGCTCCTAAAGTTAATTTATATGCAACGTTTCAGAATGTAACGTTTTAGGTCTGACATTAGCTCAGACCTTTTCTTTTTACTAAAACTATACATATAAAATACTTAGTTAAACTTCACCTCTCTACATCAATTGGTCTCCTGTTGTGTCATTCACATTTTACTTCCTTCCACAACAGCATATGGCATAGGGCAATGGGTCAGCCTGCTTAAGCAACTGGTAACTTCACATTGAGTGACTGCATTTCCCTTCAGTGCCAGTGTTTTTGTTTTTACTTTATAATTGTTTATTGTTGTCTCTGTGTTGAGAGCCTGACGTGCTAGCAGGATGCTTTTGGTCAACATCCACACACAAAGTAGTTCCCTACTGTGCCAGGTAGTTCTACGGTAATGTTTGCTTCTTTAGAACAAAACACAATTTTTTGTCTTTGATCAATGTTTTTTTTTTTATTGATAAGGGCACAGCAACTTCTTACACAATAAAGTCTTACACAAACCATGACAAAACGAAAGGAGAACTGCTAAAAGGATGGCCGACAATGCCACACCTGTTGGCTTTTGCCAATGCTTGTTTACAAGGTGGCCCTTATTATTTGGAATGACCCAACCTCATCACAGATTCATCATATCTCGGGGAATGTCCAGAAGGATTTATAGGAATCTCTGTTAGGACTGTGATCAGGATGGTCTGAGACAGTTGTGGAATAATTGACCATATTTGACTGCCACAATGCGCAGTCCTTCAGAAGGTGTCACCGTGCCATGTCTGGAGTTCGTGTGGCACTTCTTTTTTCAGATTCATTAGTAGTTGAGATGGTCATTGTGGCTATAGAGGTAATGTACGCCTATTTATGCAATGGAGAGAGAACTGAGCCTTCAGCCACCACATCAGTTTGGAGACTGTGGGTTAAACATCATAGATTCTGGAAACTTGACTTTAAAAATTAAGGCTTGTTTGCAGTGGGCCTACTCAGCCATTCAGGGGAAGTGGACAAGCAAATGCAGCGTATCCCCAAGTAATGCTAAGATGTCATCCATACATATTTTGCAATTGAAATCGCCTGTACAGTTGTGGTTCCCTTCACCTTTCACTGTGGACTTTATTTGTGAAAGGTTATACCATAGAAATACAATGGAGTGGTGATAAGGGACAACCTTGTCATGTATCCCTCCCAATGAGGAACTGTTGGGAGCTTCTGCTTGACACAGATCTTCACCCTCAGAGCACGTATCCAGCCAACGCCCATGTTCAAAATCCCTGGCCCAAGGCCAAGAGCTCCTCTTGAGAAGCAGAACTGACTTGATCAGACGTCTCCTGGCCTTTGCGAGTGAACACGGTAATTTTGTTGTGTATGTCAGATACATTGTCCTGGCTCTTTGGACAACATCACAGTGCCTGCTGGGAATTTTAAACAATGGGGAAAATGGCAATACAAGTAACAAAATACCAATATCTGCAGGTTAAAACGGCAGGAATACATCAACAGTAGTGCCCATAAATGTGTGCTCTTTGCCAGCTATGCACATGTGGTAGTTGTCACTTTGTAGTTTAATACCTTACACTCAAAGACCACTATTCTACACTGCGGGTAATCCTCTTTACAAACTGACCCAGTGGGACATCTTATAATTGCTAGGTTGGGGTCTCTCTTCTCACAGTTTCCAATTAGTACATTTTATGAGTGTCATGTTGGGGTCTCCCTCTTCACACACTGCTCACAGGGATACATTTAGATGCATGGTGGATTTTTATGATAGTTACAATGGAGGCTTGCATCTTTACATGCTGCTCAGCACAGGTACATTTTATGATTGGAACAATGGGGTTTCACTAATTACACACTGCCCCAGTGGTTATTTTTTGACTGCTACAACAGTCTCCCTTTGTTCACACTATCCCAGTACTGCATTTAATAAGTATTACATTAGGTTACCCTTCCTTACACGCTGCTGCCGTCCATGGTACACTTTGAGGAGTCTACCTCATTACACATGCTCCCCAGTGGTGCATTTTATGATTGTTATATTGGAGTCTCCCTCATTACACATGCTCCCCAGTAGTGCATTTTATGATTGTTATATTGGAGTCTCCTTCATTACACACGCGCCCCAGTGGTGCATTTTATGATTGTTATATTGGAGTCTCCCTCATTACACATGCTCCCCAGTGGTGCATTTTATGGTTGTTATATTTGAGTGTCCCTCATTACACATGCTCCCCAGTGGTGCATTTTATGATTGTTATATTGGAGTCTCCCTCATTACACACGCTCCCCAGTGGTGCATTTTATGATTGTTATATTGGAGTCTCCCTCATTACACACGCTCCCCAGTGGTGCATTTTATGACTGTTATATTGGAGTCTCCCTCATTACACACGCTCCCCAGTGGCGCATTTTATGATTGTTACATTGGAGTCTCCCTCATTACACATGCTCCCCAGTGGTGCATTTTATGATTGTTATATTGATGTCTCCCTCATTACACACGCGCCCCAGTGGTGCATTTTATGATTGTTATATTGGAGTCTCCCTCATTACACATGCTCCCCAGTGGTGCCTTTTATGATTGTTATATTTGAGTCTCCCTCATTACACATGCTCCCCAGTGGTGCATTTTATGATTGTTATATTGGAGTCTCCCTCATTACACACGCTCCCCAGTGGTGCATTTTATGATTGTTATATTGGAGTCTCCCTCATTACACACGTTCCCCAGTGGTGCATTTTATGATTGTTATATTGGAGTCTCCCTCATTACACACGCTCCCCAGTGGCGCATTTTATGATTGTTACATTGGAGTCTGCCACACTAAACATGCTCCCTAGAGGTACATTTTATGATTGTTATTTTGGGGTCTTCCTCTTTAAACATTACCCCTACTGATACATTTCATGATTGTTACAATGGGGTCTCACTCGCTGCACACTCTCCTCAGTGGTGCATTTTATGGTTCTTACATTGGGGCAGTGGTGTAGCACAGGCCCCCCGCAGCCCCCTTCCGCACAGCTCTCTGGCCCGAGAGCTCCTGATTAAATCTGGAACGGGAGCCCCTCTACATACCTTGAAGGGGGTCCCCTCAAGTTTCGTTACGCCACAGCGTTGGAGTCTCTCCCTTTGAACACTATCCGCAATGGTGCATTTTCAGAGTGTTAGATGGTGGTCCCTCTCCTTACATCCTGGTTCAGTGGTGCATTTTATGATTGTACGCTGGAGTTTACCTTGTCTAAGACATGCCTTAGTAGGACATTTATTGATTTAAGATGGGGTGTTCTCTCTTCACACACTTTCCTCAGTGGTGCATTTTGTGAGTGTTACATAGGATACCCTTCCTTACACATTGCCCTCAGTGGTACATTTCATGACTGTGGCAATGGGATCCCTCTATTACACAACCTTCTCCTTGATGCATTTTATGAATGATACACTGGCATCTACCGCATTACACTCTCTCCGCCATGGTGCATTTTATGATTGTTACATTGAAGTCTCCATTGCACACTCTGCCCAGTGGTACACATTTATGATTATGATGTTGGGCTGCATTCTTTGCATGCTGTCCCCAGTGGTGCATTTTCAGAGTGTTAGACTGGGGTCCCTGTACTTACACATTAGTCCTGTGATGCATTTTATGATTGTTACGTTGAAGTCACCATTACACACTCTGCCCAGTGGTGCATTTTATGATTGTTACGTTGGGGTGCCTTCTTTGCATCCCGTCCCCAGTGGTGCATTTTCAGAGTGTTAGACTGGGGTCCCTGTACTTACACATTAGTCCTGTGATGCATTTTATGATTGTTACATTGAAGTCTTCGTTACACACACTGCCATTTGGTGCATTTTTACAAATGTTATATTGGGCTGCCTTCTTTGCATGCTATCCCCAGTGGTGCATTTTCAGAGTGTTAGACGGGGGTCAGTATACTTACACATTAGTCCTGTGGTGCATTATATAAATGTTACATTGCCATCTCCATTATTATCCGCTCTGCATAATGGTGCCTTTTATGATTGTTATGTTGGGCCGCCTTCTTTGCATGCTATCCGCAGAGGTGTATTTTCAGAGTGTTAAACTAGTGTTTCTGTACTTACACAGTGGTCCTGTGGTGCATTTTATACTTGTTACATTGAAGTCTCCATTATACACTCTGACCAGTAGTGCATTTTATGACTCTTACGTTGTGTCACCCTCTTTGCATGAGATCCCCAGTAGTGCATTTTTGGAGTGTTAAATTATGGTCCTTGTACTTACACCGTGGTCCTGTGGTGCCTTTTGTGATTGTTACATTGGTGTCTCCATTACACACTCAGCCCAGTGGTGCATTTTATGATTCTTACATTGGGTCACCATCTTTGCATGCCATCCCCAGTGGTGCATTTTATGATTCTTTTTTTTTATTTATTTTTTTAACTTTATTTTTGTTGCAGGAAGAGCACGAATATCACTCGCCCATGAGCTACATTTCCAATCTGCCGATTATACACTGATATAGGTTGTAACTGTTACCACGGCCCATCAGCCCACATCCCGGAGGCCGGGCGGCGCAGCTTTGATCAATCAGCCGAACATTGTATATTTATTATCATTTCGGGCTTTCCATGACAAGTCGGTAACCTGCATTTTACTATTCAGTACCCTCCTTCCCCCCTCAACTGTGTCCAGTGTAACTGAGATAACATTCCCCAACATGCACATTGCCACATCATGCCCTTTTTGCACCACAATATTTGTTACATCCGCCCTATGGTCGGAGTTTCGCACCACACCACCTCCCCCCTCCCAACACTTCCCCACAGAACATTGCATTTCCAGTCTTTTCTTTTAAATTTCTCCTTGATGTTGTACACCTCCCCCTCATGTATTTACCAGGTCATATTTGGTCTCACTCCTGTCGTTAGCCCTCCATGCTCGGCCTATCACACCTCACTGCCCTCCCTCAAGACCATGGTATTGCCTCCATTTCGCCCAGACTCTCCGGAACTTTTTGGGGCACCCTCTCGCCTTATATGTTACCCTTTCTGCCACCATGTAGAGATCTAGACCCCTTCTCCATTCCTCTATGTCCGGTGTCTCCGCAGCCCCCCAATGTTTTGCTATGTCCCTCTTGGCCACCACTAGTGCTAGTACCAGAAATATGAGTTGGTTGCGCGGTAGGTCTACTTCGGTCGTCATGCCCAACAACGCCAGTTTCGGATCTCGCTCTAATTCTATCCCTAGGACTTCCCCCAGTTCCGTGAAAATGCGTGTCCAGTATATTTGTATTGTGTCACACGACCATATAGTGTGGTAAAAATCTCCTAGTTGTTGTTGACATCTGAGACACATGGGGTCTGTTATTTTCCCTGTTTTGAGGAGACATACTCTATCAAAGTATGTCCTGTGGAGCACGTTCAGCTGAATGAGCCTCAGCCTTGACTTAATCGCTACCTCGCGTGGGTGCATCAGGACTATCTCCCAATCTAAATCTTCCATCTCGCCCACTTCCGCCTCCCATATTCCTCTTAGTTTTGTTAAGTCCCCCAGCACATTGTTTGTTAGTGTCTTGTATGTGAGTGAGACCGCCTGATGTGTTATCTGTTCCTGCAGGAGTCTACCTTCCAGGGGTGCGTAGTCTGGCAAGTCCGTGAGTGTGATGTTTTGGGCTCTCCATGCATGTGCCAATTGTGTATGTTTGAAAAGTTGCGAGCGGTGTAGTCCATATTCCACTTGCAGCCTGTTGAACGACTTCAGTTCCCCCTTATATATGACATCTCCAATATGCGAGATGCCAATGTCGTCCCATCTTTGGAAGCCCTTCAGTTTTTTTAATTCCGTCAGCCAATGGCAGTGCCACAACGGCGTCTGTCTTGTCGGTCTCCCATCCCACCCCATACGTTTTGTCGCTCGTGTCCATGCCCGTAATGTGATCAATGTCGCCGGTAAGAGCGACCTCCGCAACTTTCCCCCATATAGGTAGTGGTACACATTGTGTGGTGACAGCTTCTGCCGTTCCAGTGCGTATGTCGGGTGGTCGGCCGGGGCATGAATCCACTCATTTATTGGCGTCAGGTGTTCCGCCCAGTAGTACGCTTCTAGATTAGGCAGAGAAATCCCCCCATTGTACTGGTGCCGTTGGAGCGTCTGAAGGGCAATATGTGGCTGCTTCCCCAACCACAGAAAGAAACGTAGGTCCGCATGGACTTTGGGTAGTGCGGTGGCCGGGAGTGGGATGTACTCATTTTGGAGTGCATAGAGGAACTTGGGGAGTATAATAATTTTATACATTGCTGCCCTTCCTAACAGGGTGAGCGGCAGTTGCCTCCATCTATTCATGTCCTCTATCGCTTCGGTCATGACTCGCTCTACATTTCTATTGAACGAGAGCGCCCTGTCTAGTGTAACATATACCCCCAAGTACTGAAACCCCTCGGTAGTGGTGAGCAATTGGTCAGGCAGGATCCCCCACCCATCGGCCCCTTGTGGATCATATAGTACTGATTTGTTCCAGTTGATGGTGTGACCCGCTCTGGCGCCAAAGCCCTCCAATTCCCTGAATAACTTCGGGACCGAAATCTCTGGTTCGGTTATGTACAACAGCACATCGTCTGCATACAACGATATTTTTTCCTGTGTTCCCCCAGACGCCTCCCCGGAGAAGCCGTGGATTTCGGGGTTTTGTCTAATCTTGGCCGCCAGGACCTCAATCGTGAACGTGAATAGTAGGGGGGACAGTGGGCACCCCTGTCTCGTGCCTCTGGTCACCCGGAATTCCCTTGACAGCCTGCCATTCACCCGTACACGGGCTTTCGGTGCTGTATACAGTAACCCTATCCATCCCTGAAATTTTGGGCCCAGGCCGAACCGTTGTAGTGCTGCCAAAAGAAATGGCCAGTGCACTGCATCAAACGCTTTTTCCGCGTCTAAGGATAGAAACCAGTGGGGTTCCTCCCTGCCTTTGACTTCTTGCAGCCAATTGTGTGTGCGCCTCAGATTTAGTTTAGTCGCTCTGTCTGGCAAGAATCCGGATTGGTCCGCGTGTATGAGATCTGGAATCACCGACCTCAGGCGAGTCGCCAATACCGTTGCCAATATCTTCAACTCGATGTTAAGGAGTGAAATGGGGCGATACGAAGCACAATCGTCTGTGGGTTTGCCCTTTTTGTGAATTGGGACAATGGTGGCCAAAGCGAGGTCAGGTGGGAGGCGTCCTTCCTGGTAAGATTCAGTATATAGGGCTTTCAGATGGCGCGTCAACAGATCCGCTGTGCGTTTAAAAAATTCCGCTGGGAATCCATTGGGCCCCGGCGTTTTCCCTGTTTTAAGTTTATTGATGGCCTCAGAGATCTCATTGAGTGAGATGTCCGCCTCCAGTGCTAAGCTGGATTCAGGTGCTAGTGTGGGTAGATCCACCCCCTCCATGTATTGTAATGCATCCTCAGCCGTCCCGAGGTCCCTTGCCGCATAGAAGCCTTCATAGTGAGACGCAAAGGCGTCGGCTATCTCCTGTTCGGTGCACACCAGGTCGTCATCCGACCGTCTAATCTGTTCCACCCATCTCGCTGCCCTTTCCTTCCTGCTCAACCAGGCTAGGAGCTTGCCCGATTTGTCACCCACATCGTATAGCCGATGAAGGGTTGCCAGTGATTGTGTCCGTGCTTCGTTCGAAACTATCTCTCTGTATTCCCGCTGCTTGTCTTGCAAGAGTCTTAGAACACCTTCTTCCTTGCGTGTCTGGTATTCCTCCTCTAAATGTAATATTTTGGCCTCCAGTTCCGCTGTCTCTGCCTGTTGTTTCCTACGTTCTTCCCGCAATCTACTCTGTGCCCTATCTCTCAGAACCGGTTTCATTGCCTCCCAAAAGGTTACTCCGGAGTCAACCGTGCCTTCATTCTCTGCCACGTATACTTTGACGTCAGCCCTGAGTCCTCTTATTATCTCTGGTTTCTGGAGGTCCCAGGCTGCCAGTCGCCATTCTGAGCCCTTCCTTCCTCTGTCTGCCCCTACCTTTGCGTATAATGGCGAGTGATCCGAGATTCCCCTTGCCTTATATGCCACCTCGTCCCCGGCAGTGAGGTATTGCCTAGCCATGAAAATATAATCTAGTCTCGAGAACACTCTATGTGCCCCAGAGTAGAAGGAGTATTCCTCTTGGGTAGGGTGTCGCCATCTCCATACGTCCGTGAGACCCAGGTTGGCCATGTGTTGTGATAGTGTTGTCCTCGCCCCTCACCTACGTGTTGGCCCTGTGCGGTCTAGCTCCTCCGACATAACGTCGTTAAAGTCGCCCCCCACTATTTGTATTGTATCAGCCGTTTCCATGAGGATCGCGGCTATCGCCTTGTGTGTGCGCGCCTGTAGTTTCGGTGGGGCATAAACCAAGAGTACTGTGTACCTTTGCCTCCTCCACACTCCCTGTACACCTGCATAAGTCCCCTGAGGGTCGCTCCAAGTACGTGTTGTTTTAAACGGAAATGCTTTGTTTATCAGTATAGCAACTCCACTTGAATCTTGCGTATACCCTGCGTGCGCTAGGACCGCATACCTCCCCCTCGCTAGGAATGTACATTTTTCGCCTCTGAGGTGTGTCTCCTGCAGGAGGGCAAAGTCCGGCGCCACCCTCTTAATGTATGCGTTCACTAGTCCCCTCTTTATTCTAGAACCCATGCCATTTACATTCTAGGTGAGGATCGATACCCCCCTGCCTTCCTGCAGTGGTGCATTCAGTGTACCTGCCATGGTGCGGGGTGGTGCTCATGTTCTGTTAGTGTCTGTGCTGGGTGCCAGTGGTGGTGCTGCAACTCGTCTGATTCTGGCTTTCCCCCCCTCGCCTCCCCCCCTACCCCAACTTGTGCAACTTTTCCCGCCAAGTTATCCCCCCCCCTCCCCACCTCCCTCCCCATCCAGACTCATCCCCTCAGAGGACCGAGCTTTCAGTAGGAGTCGGTCTGTCGCCCGCCCTCTCTCGCCCACTATCTAGTTACGTCTCACTGTTCCCGCCTCGGCAGGATGTGATATAACCGTGTAGCCGGGTTGTACTCCCAGGCGTAACCTTGGTCAAATTTTGAAACTTGAAGAAGACTTAAAACTGTCAACAATTTCCCAAAAAATAAGAATAAAAGAGTAAAAGAAACAAAGGGGTGGTGACAACTTGCGTGCTGCCGTTTGCCCCGGCCGACTTCTCATCTGGTCCACTTCAGCAGTGTGGAGTCTTGTGTAGCTGTTTCTGACCCACTATTCTTGTCGGAGTTTTCTTGTTCCATGTCTCGTATCACAGTCACTAAGGGGTGAACGGAGCTCTGATGATTGTCCATTTCATCATCCTCCGCTTCCGAGTCTCTAAGTTCGGCCTCCTCCTCGCCATCACCTTCTGAACAAGTCTGTTTGTGCGCCCCCTGTAGTAGTGGGTCAGCTGTGCCGGAGGCTCCTGGTGATTCCGATCTCCCCCTCCTACTTCCCGTCGCTGTGCGTGCTCGGTATGGGGTTCCTGTGGTACGAGAGTATATCCTTCTGGATTTTCGTCTTTGCGGTTTTGGCAGGCCCCATTGTGTCTTTTCTCTTACAGTTCTTTCCAGTTCCTCTCGTCCCGCTGCTTCCCTGCCATTCAGGATCGGTCTCTCTTCGAGCAATTGCCAGGCCTCCTCCGGGTGATTAAAGAAGATAGCTTTTTCCTTGTAGATGACTTTAAGTTTTGCCGGGAAGAGCAACATGTAGGTGATGTTCATAGTTCTGAGCTTAGTCTTTACTGAATCAAAGGACCGTCTCTGCTTCTGCACCTCTTGACTATAGTCCGGGAAGATCATGATATGTGCGTTTTCTAGCCGTATGTCTCCGAGCTTCCTTGCTTCCCGTAGAATCAAGTCCCTATCTGCAAAGTTGAGGAAACGTGCTATCACAGGCCTTGGTCTCGCGCCCTCCGGAGGTTTCGCCAGCAGTGCTCTGTGAGCTCTTTCAATTACAAAGCACGCCGAGAAGTGTGCCCCTGGGAATGTTTCTTTGAGCCATGTGTGCAGGAACGCCGCCATGTCGTTCCCTTCAATTCCTTCTCTAAATCCTACGAATCGTAGGTTGTTGCGACGTGCCCTATTTTCGGCATCATCAACCTTCCATAGCAACTGTCTGTGTAATGCTTGAAGTTCTGCCATGTCTTTCCGAATCGTAGTGATCGAGTCCTCGGCCTCCCCAATTCGTGATTCTGTCTCCGTTACTCTGGCTGAGAGGTTCCTGAAATCCTGGCGCAGGAGGGTGACCTCAGATCCCACCTCTCTGATTTTCACTTCCAGTGCCGCCCGTGATTCTTGAATATCTGTCCTCGATGCCTGAATTGCTGCGAGCAGTGTTCCTGTGTCTATGTGCCCTCCCGCCGATAGGTCTGGGTTCCCCCTGGCCTGTCGTGGCGCTGCAAAACTATCCATAGGGCCTTGTTTCAGTGGTTTAGGCAGCGAGTCTTTTTTCCCCATGGTTGCAGGTGTGGATCTATGTCACCCGACTGTGGCCGTGCGTGTCTCACTCTGTTAGAGCAGTCGTGGAGGTCCTCCGTCTGGTCCCACCGATCTCTGGGTGTGTCCGTTATGTCTCCCGGGTTCCTGCCCCTACGCTTGCCTGTCTCTGTCAGCGACCGTTGATGTCGATGTCCCCAAGCGTGCCCTTTCCACTACAGCTGTAGGCTCCGTCAGCTTCATCTGGTACAGATCCGACTGCCCCTCCGGTGTTTATTAAAAGGCTACGTTGCCTGAGGATGTGTAGCAGCGAGGCGCTGTCTCAATAAGTCCTCTGTGCCGCGGTCCCGAGTGTGGATCTGCGTAAATCCAGGGCCTCTGCCCAATCTTGTGATGCACGCGCCCGTTCGCCTGCTGGTGTGACTTCTTCTGGTCAGTCAATCCGCCTCTGGTGTGCGACTTGTGCTGTATCCCCACCCCGCGACCTCTGTGCCTTTCTGCGTGTGGAGGGTGGGGGTGGGGGGGAAGGGGCCTCTCGCCGTGTTTCCCTCCCTGGTATTGCTGTAGCTAGTTCTCGCCTGGCCTTGCGGCTGTGTTCTATCTGTGGTGCTTGGGAGGCGCCCCTGTCGTCCTCAGCCCCCCCCCTCCACCCGCCCTCTCAAGAGTGTTAGTCACGGTGTGGGGGGCCGGCGATGTGCCGCCTCAGCTCCGGCTGCTCTGGGTTGTGCTTCGCCTAGTCCGGCCAGACCTTCCCTCCACGTGCTTCTGGTTGTCGGCGGAGCGCTACCGCCGTCCGCTTTGTGTGTTCTTTGCCCGGGCTGCCGGGGGGAGCTCCTCGCCCACTTGCGCTGTTATTCTAGGGACCTATTCCGGCGTCCCCCACAGTTAATTTAGGATCTGTACCTCTGTATGTTGCTTGCAGGCTCTCCCCCGCCGTTAATCGCCGCCACCGGGTCTGTCCGCCTCACAACAGTGGCTGTCGCGTGTATGCGGGCCTGCGAGGTGCTGCCTCGGTTCCAGCTGCCCGTGCCACCCGGGAGGGGCTCCTCACCCACTTGCTCTGTCGCGTCTGGGGCTTAGTTGGGTGTCTCCCGCCGCTTGTTCACGGTCTGTACCTTTGTCTTTCACCCGTGGGGTCTCCCCCTCCGTCGATCGCCTCTACCGGGTCCGTCCGCCCCTCCACCGTTGCGGGTATGTACGTGTATGCCGGCGATCTGCTGCCTCAGCTCCAGTTACTCTGATTCTCGCAGTACCCGGTCCAGCAGGCAGGCCGTAGTGGTGGTCAATTGTACAGGGGCCGGCGATGTGCCGCCTCAGCTCTGGCTACGTCAGGTCGGTGCTTCTTGGGATGCGCTATATTCATGCAGGCCGGGCCCTCCCTCCATGTGTGCCTGGTTATCTGCGGGGCTCTGCTACCGCCATCTTGGTGCAGTTTTGCCCGTGTTACCGGAGGGGGTGCTCCTCACCCGCTGTTGGGGTTATTTTATTTTATCTTAGTTTAGGGGGCTAGTGTGGGAGTCCCTCTCATGTAGTGTAGTCTCGGTACCTTCTCCGTGTCTCCTGCAGGGTCCCCCCACCGTTTGTTGCGGCCGCCGGGTCAGGCCGCCATCTTGGTGCAGTAGTCCTTGATGTCGGCGTTTGCTGTAGGGGTCAGCGCGCCTCCGGGGACACTCAATCCTGTCTGATTCACCCCCAATGGTCACCCCAGTCAATCCGCCTACAGCTGTCCGGCTCCGTGGCCCCCGTTGAAGCCTCCAATACCTCCTGTTCTGCCGGTTCCGAGCGCCAGGTCAGTCCGCCATGTTGGTGTAGCGGTCTCCGGGCTCCGGTGCCTCTCCCTACCGGGGGATCGCCGTTTCTCTATGCCGCTTCACGTTTTTACTGTGTCGCCGGTCGGCTCCTGCCCAGGCTCATTGGTCAATGCAGTATTTCACTTTCCACTGCTCCTCGAACGCTGGTTTCACAGTGCGGCCGCCATGTTGCCTCATTAGGTCTCCCCACAGCCACCGGTCAAACTCCCGTTTTCAGGCTCCGAGGTCGTTGGGGCCTCCGTCCGCCCTGCACGATAGTCTCCTGGCGGTCTGCTACAAGTTTCCTTCAAGTTTAGTGCGTTGTGGCAGTGTTTTAAGTCGGATTTCGTGTTAGCCGGCCGGGAGCTCCAGAGCTACACGTCTAGCTCGGCATGCTGTTGGCCACGCCCCGCATTTTATGATTCTTACATTGGGTCGCCATCTTTGCATGCTATCCCCAGTGGTGCGTTTTATGATTGTACTTTATGCCGCCTTCTTTGCATGCTATCCCCAGTGGTGCGTTTTTGAATTTAGATAGTTTTATTGAGCAAGATAAACCAAGTAAAACATCATTACAGAATCATAATCAATAAATGAAATAGGCAATGAAATAAAATGGCAATATACAATAAGAAAGTGAAGCATAAGAGGAGCAAAAACCCCATAAGGGGAATATACACGATATACTAAGGGAAAAAGGATTTCTTGAAATTTTGTGGCGATGGGAGGAAAGAAAAGGGGAAAAAGAAAAAGGAAAGGAAAAAAAGAGTGAAAGAAAGGCGAGAAAAGAGGGGGACAGAAAGGAGGAGGATAGAAAGAAGGGGAGAAAATAGGAAAAGGAGAAGAGGCATATTAGGGTAGGCGTCTGGAAAGAAAATCAGTTAAGGGTAACCATAACAGATCTCTTTTGATTGATCAGGGGGTGGTAGTAGCATGAGCACGATCAAGTCTGTGGTGATGACATAATAAATTCCACCAGGCAGTATAAGAGATCTTTGAAGTATCTTTCCAGTTTGATGTGATAATCTGCAAAGAAATAGCTATAAACAAATCTATAAAATTACGAACATTGCGTGAAACAGTCCAAATAGGAGAGGAACCACCTAGAAAAATATGAACAATATCAAAAGTATGATTCGAGTTAAGAATTTCGTTCAGCTTGCACCAAATATGCTGCCAAAGGTAAGCAACCAAGGGACATTGAAAAACATATGAAGTAAGGTACCGTCAGGGTTGGAGCATGACCAACAATGACTGGAATCGAGGACCTTAAACTTAAAAAGGTCGTGTGGAGTAAGAAAAAGTCTATCATAAAAGAAAAAAAGGGTCTGAGTGGTACTAGCAGAATGAGAAACTGTGTGGATTTTAGACCATATGGACTCCCAAATAGGAGAGGAAAAGTCCTGTGCAAGATCCTTTTCCCATGCTAGTTCAGGTTTTGATTTGGGGTGGTCAGAAATAGGTCGGGAGAGGATCTTATAAATGGCAGCCGCTTTGTGTGGGGAAGTAAAAGCTAAGGGAGTGGAGTCAGTTGGGACAGCATCAGATAATGTGATATGATATGAGGAGAGTGTAGTTAAGGCTATAGTGAGGTCAGGAAATTGAGAGGAATGAGTGGTAGAGATATGAGATGAGGTGCAAAGAGTGGGTAAATCCAGTACAGAACCATCGACAAGAAGATCATCTAAATACATAATGCCCTTGTCAATCCATTCCTTCCAGAATAGGGCCTTGTTATTGATCTTCAAGGAAGAATTGTACCATAACAGGATACGCTAGTGTAGGTTCGCCTGAGAGAATGTAGAGCGAAAGAGTGAGAGAGAAAGAGCCCTAGAGAGCTTAGAGGTAGGAGAAAGAAAACGTTTAGGGGGTTGAGACAGATGAATAGCAGCAGAAAAAGGGAAAGGCGATTATTGGGCTTGCTCTAAAGCACTCCAAGCGGTGGGAAAATGGGGGGGGGGGGGCGAGTCTGCAAGAAATGGCCAGATTTGCTTTAAAGTGAAGGAGGAATGAAAGCGAACAATGTTGGGAAAATTTACACCACCTAGATGCTTTGGCTGTTGAAGGCGGGAGATGGATAACCTGGGTTTACGATTATTCCAAAGGAAACGAATGAGAATACGATTGATCTGAGTGAAGAAATAAGCCGGAAGAGAAATAGGCAACATAGAAAGGTAAAAGTTGACAACAGGGAGAAGCATCATTTTAACAGTCGCCAAGCGACCCCACCAGGATAAGAATAAAGGGGACCATCTCTCTATGAAAGCATTAAGCTTGGAAATAATATCTTTGAGATTAATCTTAATAGTGTCTTTAATGGAAGAGGAATATAATATACCCAAACATTTAATACTAGTAGAGTTCCATGCAAAACCAGAGCCATGGAACATATGAGCGAGACAGAATTTGTTGAGAGGGAATACTTCAGATTTATCTATATTTAACTTATAACCTGAGACAGAAGAATATTCAGTGAGTAGAGAAAAAAGCGTTGGCAGGGAAGTAGCAGGATTGGACATATAAAGTAAAATATCATCAGCATAAGCTGTGAACCTAATATCTAATGATTTATAAACAAAACCGGTATAGGAGGTAGAAAGACGAATCTTTTCAAGGAAGGGTTCTAATGCTAAAATGAAAAGAAGGGGAGACAAGGGGCAGCCTTGTCGAGTACCCCTGTGTAAAGGAAAATAAGACGACTGAGAGACGTTAACCCAAATGTATGTGGAAGGGGAGGAATATAGTAGACGTATGAGTTTAATGATATGAGGGTTAAAGCCATGCCAACGAAGGGCCCCAAACCAAAAATCCTAATTAACCCTATCGAAAGCTTTCTCAGCATCAAGGGTGATAACAGCAAGAGGAGTTGTCATTTTGGAAGCGAGATGAATAATATTAAGGAGAGCTCTAGAGTTATCAGTGATTGAACGACCCTTGACGAAACCTGACTGGTAAATGTTAATGAGATCTGGGACAAGAGTAGATAGACGAGAAGCTAACATTTTGGCAAACATTTTACAATCAGTGTTGATGAGGGAAATGGGTCAATAATTCTTACAACGGGAGGGATCTTTATCTTTTTTGGGAAGTAAACATAACATGGCTTGTGTAAAGGAACCATTAGATTCGCCATCGGAGAGAAAAGAAGATATCAAGGAGGATAGGTGAGGTATCAGACAATTCTTAAACTGAAAATAAAAACGGACAGTGAAACCGTCAGGACCGGGAGATTTGTCTTTGGGTAAGAGAGTAATTGCTTGTAAAATCTCTTTCTCGGAGATGGGAGCATCCAGAGAAGAGAGGTCGAGAGCAGAGGAAGCGGATTTGGGTATATTGAGAAAAAAGGAATCAATTTGAGAGGGAGTCGTGGTAGATTCAGGAGTGTATAAAGAGGAGTAATATTGGACAAAGCAATCGAGGATCTTGTCATCCGTACAATGACGAACCCCAGTAGCATCAGTAATAACAGCTATTTTAGATTTTTGTTTTTTAATTTTAAGGTAATTGGCAAGAGACCTGCCCGCTTTATTGCGACCACCATACATCTTGGAATTACATTTTAAAAGATGATTGCAAGCAGACTCACAGGAAAATGTATTGAATTGAAGTTTAGCTTTGATAAGAGAAGAAAGAGCATCGGGAGAGTTGGACGTATAGAAAAGGTGTTCGAGGTCTTGAATTTGTTTAAGGATAAGAGACGATTTGGAGAGGGCAGTTTCTTTTTACGCGAAACAAAAGCAATAATAAAGCCTCTGGCCGAAGCCTTAAAAGCATCCCAAATGATGTGGAATTGAGAGGTGGTATTAAGATTAGTATGAAAGAAATCATCCATAAAAAGAGTGAATTGTTCAACAAACTGAGGGTCCAAAAGAAGAGAGTTGTTGAAGCGCCAACGGCGAGAGCTGGGAAGAGGAGAGGGTAAATCAATGTCTAGAATGACTGGGGCATGATCGGAAATCAGAATAGAGCCAATTTCAACATGTGTCATGAATTGAAACATGTGTTGGGTGAGAAAGATATAGTCAATGCGGGAGTGTGAAGCATGGACAGGGGAGAAAAAAGAAAATTCCAGGGTATCAGGGTGAGAGAGCCTCCAGGAATCGATTAAACCTCTAGAGCAAATTGCTCGATAAAAGGACTTTTGCATTTTATTAGGAACATACCTGGTCTGGGATTTACGGTCCAAAAAGGGGTCCATTTGCTGGTTACAATCACCTCCAACAATTAAATTGACTGTAGTGTGCGAGGAGAGGAATGTAGAGAAATCATTCCAAAAAGCAGGATCAACACCATTTGGACCATAAACATTTTAAAAGGATAAATCAGCATCATTAACTGTGACATCTAAATACAACCATCTACCATCTGAGTCAGAGATCTCATTTTTTAACTGAACAGACAACGATTTATGGAACAAAATAAGAACACCATTCTTATTATTAACTGACGGTGAACCGAAAACATCACCGACCCACTGTTTGCGTAAAGAGGAAAGATCTTTTTGTGAAAGATGGGTTTCTTACAATAGAGCAACTTGACATTTCAATCTGGCTAAGTGAGACAAAACCCGTTGTTTTTTAATCGGGTTACGAAGGCCTTTCACATTCCAAGAAATGACTCGAAGACCATTCATTTAAAAATAAGAAGAAAAGATAAGTATGAGGAAATAAGGAATGAAAAATGGAGAAAATAGGCGATAGCAAAAGAGAAATAGCCTAAAACCAAGAAGGACAGAAGAACCATGACGCAATGTGAATAAGGAAGAGAACAATGGAGAAAAAAAAACAGAAAAAGGAAGTAGGTACAAGTATAGGAAAAATGCCTTGAAGAAAAAGAGAGAGAGAGGAAAATAGACAGTAGAGGAGAAGAGAAGTGGGAGTGGGAGTACACAGCTCCCCTGAGAAAAGGAGAGAAGAGAAGGATGGCGGGAAACCAGAAGGGCTTCAGCCATACAGGGTAAATAACAGGAAAAGCAGTAGAGTGAGAGCTGGAGCAACAGGGGAAGACGACCGCACAATAAAATAAAATAGAACGTCAGAGGCATGGTCTCAAGAACACTTAATAAGGAAAAAAAAAGAGAAATGGTACAAGTGGAAAGGGAGACCAAACATGACGATAAAAAACAAATGAAGGAAAACTTACTAAACATTTATGGAGGGCAGCGAACTGGAACGAATAAGACGAACAACAGCACAGTACAGTGAGGAACGCGAACAAAACCAAAACACTTGGAGAAGAGACCTGAAAAACAAGATAGGAGAACAAAAACATATTATATTGAGGGACAAAAAGACCAAATATCATACAGCAACAGGTGAGGCACTAAAACATTAAGAACTGCTGTTTTCCATGGAATCTTCTTTGTAGGTATTGATGAATTTCCGAAGGTCAGCTGGGTCGTTGAAGCTAAAAGTTCTTTCTTTATAAGTGACCTTGAAAAAGCATGGGTGTATGAGGCCATATCTTGCATTCATTGAACGAAGAGTGGGTCTCAAATCCAAAAATTCCTTCCGTCGAGCAGCAATCAATTTGGAAACATCTTGAGTGAAAAAGAGTTTGTGACCAGACTAAAGAAGCTGTTTATGTTGCTTAGCAGAATGAGGGATAGTCATGAGGTCAGAGTAAAGAAGAAAGTACGCAATGATACCCCTAGGCTTCGAAGAGGTGGAAGATGTTTTAGGACCAAGACGATGCGCCCTCTGAATGTTCACATCAAGGTGTTTTGGCAGTCCAGTGATAGGCAATAGCTGTGTTTTCAAAAATTGGATAATGTCGGACCCCTCCGAATTCTCCGGAACACCATAAATAAGTAGGTTGTTGCGCCTATTTCGATTTTCCAAATCCTCAGAGGTTTTCTTGAGAATTTCCACTTCCTTAGTAAGGCTAACAACCTTGGCAGCAACATCTTGAACATCACTAATCTGTTGTTCAACATCCGATACCCTCTTGTCCAAGTTGGACCATTTATCGTCCAGTCTCTGAAGAGTGGTAGTGGTGTCGGCCATAAAGGGGCGAATAAGGCGTAGTTCTTCCATAATATCCTCAAGGGTGACAGGAAGAGGAGACTTAGATCGTGAGGGGGGATCCTTTTTAGGGCGTTTAGCAGGAGCAGCAGGATCTTTGCGAGTATTAGAAGCTGAGAGAGATGCCTTTGGGTGGTCCATCTTGACAGTTGCTGAAAAAAGCAATGCGAAGCAAGAAAGGAGACAAATCGCAGAATGTAGAAACAAAGAAATGCCCCAAGAGAGTTACATAGATGAAGAGTATGAGGCTTGAAAACACAGGCACCAACAACGAATAAGGTGCGCCCAATGCTGAGTAGAAGAAAGGACCTCAAAAACCAGTGGCGCACTTGAAAAGAGAAACTGAGGTAAAAAAAAGACAAATTCAAGGAGACTCCATAGCACAGGTGCAGAAAAGCCTCAGGGATCCATTAAAAGAAGCGAAATCCAGAAAAAAATGAGTCAAGGGACCAAAGGCAGGCATGAGAGGTCGAGCTTGACTAAAAAACGGGTAAAATGAAAAAACAAAATGGCGGCCGATATAGAGAACTCAGCTTTTTCGCATTTTTCGGATGAACAAAATGCGCTATTAAAAAAAAAACATACCCAGGCGAGGAGGAGCATTTCCGACGCCGGAATCAGCCGTTTGCAGCAGAATTCGCTACCTAGAAACGGGACCTTCGTAAGGGAAGCGCCGCCGAAATCGCGGAGCTCAGGGGGGACCGGCCATCTTGTCCGCCGCGTCGCGCGCCCTCCCCAGTGGTGCGTTTTATGATTGTACTTTATGCCGCCTTCTTTGCATGCTATCCCCAGTGGTACGTTTTATGATTGTACTTTATGCCACCTTCTTTGCATGGTATCCCCAGTGGTGCGTTTTATGATTGTACATTATGCCGCCTTCTTTGCATGCTATCCCCAGTGGGGCATTTTATGATTGTACTTTATGCCGCCTTCTTTGCATGCTATCCCCAGTGGTGCGTTTTATGATTGTACTTTATGCCACCTACTTTGCATGCTATCCCCATTTGTGCATTTTATGATTGTACTTTATGCTGCCTTCTATGCATGCTATCGCCAGTGGTGCGTTTTATGACTGTTACGTTGTGCCGCCATCTTTGCCTGCTATCTCCAACAATGCATTTTCAGAAGGTTAGACTGGGGTCCCTGTACGTTATTAGTCCTGTGTTGCATTTTATGATTGTTATATTGAAGTCTCTGTTAAACACTCTGCCCAGTGGTGCATTTCATTATTCTTATGTAGGAGTATCCCTCATTACACACACTCTTCAGTGGTGTATTTTATGATTGTTACGGCGGGGTCCCCATCTCTGCACACTGTCCCTGTAGTGCATTTTTGTAGTGTTAAACTGGTGTTTATCTCTTTACAGACTGGACCAGTAGTGCATTTAATGATTGTTACATTGGAGTTCCCTCCTTACTTACCACCCCTGTGGTGCATTACCCACTGTTCTCATTGTGTTTCGCTAATTATACACTGCCTCAACCCATTTTGAATATGTTCTGGCGTTACCTTAAGGTGTTCATCCTTACACACCGAGCCACTTTACTGCATTTTGTTGCTGTATATTGACACCCCTTCCTTCCACACTGCCAGTGGCACGTTTTATCATTGTTATAATTGGGTTTGTCACATTTTGCCTTCCTCTTTACACAATGCTTTCTCCGTTTTGAGTCATTCTATCATACCCTGCGTTTTGGCCAACCCATCACCAGGCTACTATTGTCAAAACAGTACTAAGGAGATTATGGAAACAGTAGACATAGCGCTACATAAAAAACAGAAATAATAATATCGGAGCCAATCATTTTCCTGATTCACTCCTGGAACACCTCATGCACCATAAGTGTGCAAAAAGGAACTGTCTATTTACCCAGCCGTCAGCCATCTGGTATAACATCTCTGCTATTTACTCAGCAGCTGGTAAAATAGTACATCTCTGCTGTTTAGCCAGCCATTGACTAAATAGTAGAGAAGATGTACAATTGGCCAGTGGCCAGATAATTAGTGTGAGGTCTTTATTTATCCAGCCATAAAGAAGAGGGACTTCAGGCAATGGTGGTGTTGTGGCCATCTTGTAATGGGTATGCAAAATGTGTGAAGTATTTAAAAGTAAGTCCATATACATTTGTACAATAGTTTGTAAAAAGTTAAGTGCATACATTAAGATAGAGATGAAAAAATGTGAAATAAATTTTCAATAAAACATTTAAAAAAAATTATATTCAAATAAGACATGTAGAAATCAAACAGAAGCTTCAGGATATGGCACACAGATATTTTGTGCTTTAGTGAGGGCGTATTTGTCTGTCAGCAAATACTACAGAGTATTATTTTAAAGCATGTTATTCACTCATGAGAATACATTGTTCTTTAATGTTTCTGGTGCTCTTTTGATGGCTCTGTTTGGGCTTCCTATGGAAGGCCTTGTTCAAGCTTTAATCTTCTGTTTAATGGAAATTGTGCTTGCTTAATATTTCAAATCTGCCGACACAGCAGCAGTCAACAAGCAGCAGCAGCAAACAGAGAGTAGGTCACGGACAGTAGGTAATTGGTGTTTGGGGCAACCATGTTATAGGGCACTTGCAGTAGGTAAATTGAGTAAGGAACTGTAATGAGGCTTCTGTAGAAAAAGGAAGTGAAAGCAGGAGACAGGTAAGTAATGCATACATGGTAATATTTAAGAAAAGGAAAGCGGGAGATTAAAAACAAATAATAATCAGGAGAATGTATTCCTCCTATTGACTTGCATTGAGGACGAGGCCTTAATCGAGTATGTTGTCATGCATGGGACTTGCAAGTGTACTGCTGCAAGGTTGGATATCAGAAAAGCAAAAAGCATTTTTTTTCTTACCTGTCAGGAGCACAGAGAAAGTGCTATAGCAGTTAGAGAGTGAATAACAAAAATTGTGTGCACTGGCCTGTGGGAGAAGGCTACTGGCAGTGCATACTCCGCATCATACAAGACCAGTTCCTGTCAGCAGAAGTCAGTTGAAAAATCAAGCTTTTGCATGAAGGAATCAGGAGGCGGGAGACTAGCCTTGAAATTGGAAGTCTCCCATTTGAATCTGGAGGGTTGGCATCTCTGGTAATGCATCTGGGTAATTCACAGGAGGATTTCACTCAGCTGCCTGTGAATAAGAACCTTTTTTCATAGTATTCACTCAGCAGAGTAGGTTTGAGGCTTTGGTGCTGTTAGTACCATGTCATAAGCGGTCCCTTCAGCCACATCTTGGGAATGGTAGTTTTGATTTTTTACATGTTAAGCAGTCAATGCTGAATCAGCAAAAGAAAAACTGGAAGCCCCAAAAAATAAAATAAATCAAAATGTGTGTGACAGGCTTGGTTGATGTACCTGACTAAAGTGATTGTGAAGGGGGCGCTCGGGTAGGAAGCACTAGAAGGAGGAGGATGAAAAGCTGAAGAATACGGGCCCAGAGGTGGACCATTTGGACGGCTAGGGTGACCTGAGCCACAAGGACCAGAAAAAGAAGAGCAAGGCCTAGGGAAACCTAATCTATGAGGACTAGGATTACCAATGCCATAGAGGACCAGGAATAAATAGACATTGAGGAGCAGGTCAATGAAAAACAGCACTAGGGGTATCTGGACCCGGGGTAGAAGGATTTGGAGGGCCAGGAGGATGTGGAACAAGGGGATCTGAACCCAGTGGAGAATGGCCCGTAGGACAAGAGGTAGAAGGAAAAGAAGGCCCTGAACCATAGCAACAAGAAGAACTGTGTGGGGCCTCTGTGCACTGACCAGGACAAGAGGGATGACGACATCCAGGGCCAGGAGTAGCAAACCCAAGAAGACAGAGCGAAGAAGACCAGTACGAGGAGACCAAG
This sequence comes from Lissotriton helveticus, assembly GCF_964261635.1. Classification (NCBI taxonomy): domain Eukaryota; kingdom Metazoa; phylum Chordata; class Amphibia; order Caudata; family Salamandridae; genus Lissotriton; species Lissotriton helveticus. The sequence goes on along the minus strand of NC_136065.1, from coordinate 1,975,618,549 downwards.
GGAGAGAAGGACCAGTGACAGGATATCAGATCAAGGCGAAACAAGGGGCCATAAGCAAAAGGACCAGGAAGACAACAACTAGAGACAACCAGGGCTAACATTACCTAGATACCCTAGATTAGAGTGACTAAGGGTTTCAAAGGAAGGGAAAGTCTAAGTCCAGAGAGACCAGGATCAGAAGATCCAGGAGTGTCAGACTCAGGTGGATCCTAAACCAGTGTGACAAGAACTACGTGAAACAGGGTGACTCACAACATAGGAAGTAGGAGGGCCAAAGGAATGACGAAGACCAGACTCATATAGGACCATTACTAGGAGGACTATGATACCAAATAGCCAAGAACCTGATAGAAATAGGCTAACCAAATGGACTAGTAGGAATAGCATGGGGAGGGAGGGCCAGGGACTAGGAAGACTAGGCAAACCAAGGCCTGTGGAATTAGGTTCAGAAGACCCGATTCAAGAGGGCTAGACAAAGGAGTACCAGAACTAAAACCAGGGCTACATGGACCATTGAGACCAGGATCAGAAGGATTAGGAACAGGCAAATGAGGGACTAGATAAATCAGGGGAGCCAGATGAGGAGGACTGATGGAGGAACATTAGGATGAGGAGGATGAAAAGGTCCAGGACCGGGAGCTTGTGAAATTGGAGACCCAGGATTCAAACGACTAGCGGCAGGAGTACATGGGAATGACGACCAGTCAAACCAGGCCCAGGAAGTTCTTCGACTAGCATGAACAGGAGATCAAGGAACATCAGAGCTAGGAAAGGCTAGGATGATCTGTGACAGGATAAGTTATGGCAGAGCATTACGGGCAAGGAGCAGGAGGACAAGGCCAGAAAGATCAGGACAAGATTAAAGAGGACTAAGAAGATCGGGACCCGAACGCCAATGGCCAGTAGGTCCAGGATACTAGGATAAGCAGGACAGGGATTAGGAAGACTGGGGGAGGCAGTACCAAGGGCACCAAGAAGACCAGAGCAAGAGGACTAGGTAAACTAAAAGGATCAAGATCAGGAGGACCGTAAACAGGGCTAATAGAGTCATGAAGATGGCGCCTTGATGCCCTTGGGCTAAGTTGCGCGGTATAAGATTCCCTTCCTTCATTCATTCAAGATCAGTACACATGGGACCAGGGTTCGGATAGCCAAGTGGGGCAGAACAATCATTACAAGTAGCAAGATCAGGATGAGTAGGTTCTGAGATAAAAAGGCCAGCTAGTACCTGGAGGACAAGTTCAACTGGAAAGTGGTGGGCAGGAGGATCAGGACCAAAATGACCGTGGTCAGGAGGACCAGGACAAGGAGAACGTGGAGCAACAGGACCTGCAGTACCAGCAGGACTAAATGAACAAGGAGCAGATCCAGGAGAACAAGGGCAAAACAAACCAGGAGAACAACGACTAAGAGTGCCAGGACGTGAGAAGCAAGATGGAACAGGACATGCAGCACCAGGTCTAAGAGGTTGAAGGCAAGGAGAACCAGGACAAGGTGACTAGGACCAAGAGCATCACAAAGGAACCAGGCAGATGAGTCAAGACTGGGGGAAACAGGAAGGACTATGATGGCCAGAAGGCAAAGTCTATGATAATAAGCACAATAGGACTGGAAGAACCAGAGCAACCATGACCAAGAAGAACTAACTAAGATATCAGGTGGGTCAGGCCCAGGAAAACTAGATCAAGGAGAACCCAAACTAAAAGGAAAGAGCTAATAGGATCAGGGACAATGGGCATAGAATCTCCGGAAAGACAAGAACTATGAAAAGCAAAAATAGCATGACCGAAGCCCTAGAAGGAGGAGGATGAAAAGATGAACAATAAGGGCAAAAATAGCATGACCGAAGCCCTAGAAGGAGGAGGATGAAAAGATGAACAGTAAGGGCCCAGAGGTGGACAACTAGGACGGCTAGGGTGACCAGAGCCACAAGGACCAGAACAAGAAGAACAAGACCCAGGGAGACCAGGGACACTGGCAGCCAGAGTCAGAAGGAAAACATTCTAAGAGAACAAGGAAACAAAGCACTAATGGGACCAGGAAGATCAGGGCACAGAGGATCAGGACCTTTAGTACAGAACTATGAGGACTAGGGTGTGGAGTAAAAGGAGGATCAGGACCAGGGACATCAAGACCAGGATGATCACAGCCTGGAGGTCCTGGCCACAGGGCTAGGAACAGGATGGCAAGGAAGATAAGCAACAAGAGGGCCAGGCCCATGAGGACCGGATAAAGGAGGCCAATTATGTGTTTTGTGTAGCAGCACGAGTACAAGCAGCAGGAAGACCAGGGCCAAGAGGCACATGACCAGATCCAGATAGACAAGATCCAGGAAAACAGGAATGGGGATGAGTAATACTTGGTAACACAACGGGGTCAGTACTAAGAATACCAGGAGCACCAGAGCCAGGAGGGTCAGAACGGAGCAAGGAGGATTAGAAAGATCAGCACCAATGCAACCAGGAACAAGTCTGGGAGTGCCAGGGGGACCATGACCATAGAACCAGGGTCCAGAGCACCAAAAGGAGCAGAAAGACCAGGACCTGGGGATAGCAAGACCAGGGTGAGGAAAACCAGGAGGACCAGAACAGCTAGAGCCAAGAAGACTAAGGGGCTGGATCTGAATGTCCAGGCGCACCACAACCAAAATGACAAGGCTCAGAAGGACCCAAAGGAACCAGGACTAAGAGGCCTAGCCAATGAGTGCAGTGTCAAAAGGACTATGATGCCAAGACACAGGGCCAGGAGGATAAGGATGATCGAAAGCAGGAAGCCACGTGCTAAGACGCAAGGCTCAAGAGAGCCAGCACACAAGAGGCGAGGTAGACCGATGAGATCAGCTGAACCAGGAACTGATGTACTGGGAATCAGATGAGCAGGGTGAGAAGGTTCAGAAGGGCCAGGTTAAATGGTTGAGGAACAAGAGGATCTGGACAAAAATGAAGAGCCAGAAGAAGGGATCCTGAAAGTAATAGACCAGAACCAAGACGATCAGACATACACAGACCCAAACAAGGAGGACCAGAAATAAAAGGATCAAGTCTAGCGGGTACAAAAGAACATGGACTGTCAGGACCATCAATAGGAAGACCATTGCTAGGCAAACCAGACTGAGAGTGAGGAACACTAGGAAAGAAGGACCTGAAGAATAAAGAGGAGTTAAAAGGACAAGAGCTAAGAGGACCAGGGTAGTGGCACCACAACCAAGGGGGAAAGGAAGCTCAATTCACAGAGACCCAGGGACTGATTCACAAAAGTAAACTGAGACAAAATCCTAACTTTACGACTTTCGGTATGCACAGAAGGCATTTAGGAGTACTGAAGTTAGGATGTTGTCTCAGTTAAGCTTAAGTTTTGGTCTTAAGTTAAATTTAAGGCAAACTTAAGTTTAACTGAGACTAAATCCTAGTCGTAAAGTTAGGATTTTGTCTCAATTAAACTTAAATTTGTCTTAACTTTAACTTAAGGTCAAAATTTAAGATTAACTGAGACAAAATCCTAACTTTAGTACTCCTAAATGCCTTCTGTGAATACCTAAAGTCGTAAAGTTAGGATTTTGTCACAGATTACTTTGGTGAATCGGGCCCCCTGAGTATCAGGACCTGAAATACCAGGACAAGCAGGGCCAAGATGAGGAGGAAATGGAGGACCATGGAGAATACCAGGATGACCAAGCTGGGTGGCTAAGAACAGGATGACCTGAACAAGGAGGATCAAGATAATGTGGACAAGCTAGTCCAAGATGACAACGAGCAGGAGGACCAGGGCCAAGAGTATCATGACATGTTGGAAGAGGGCCTGGAAAACTAGTCAGGTCAGGATTTGACAGACTAGGTCCATTAAGACCAGCAACCATATGGGGAAGGATTAGGTGGACTCAAAGAATCAGAATAAGCAGCACCAGGAACAGAGCTAGGAGGACCACGGGGGTCAGAACCAAGGTACCAGGACATGACGTGCGAAGAGGAGAAGGAGGACTAGGAAGTGGGGTATTAGTACCAGGCTAGTGAGGATCAGGAGAACCAGGACAACCTGAGCTATGACGGCCAATGGAACCAGACCTAGGCCAAAATGACCAGGTCCAGTCCAAGAAGACCTAATATGGAGGACCAGGACCAGGTGGACAACAAGAACCAGGGCAAAGAGAGTCAGGATGAACCAAAACAGGGAGACTAGGAGTGCCACCCTAGGAGAACCAGGACAACAGGGCTAGGTGAATAAGGACCCAGCAGACTAGCAGGATCAAGGTGAGGGTCAGTAGTACCAGGATCAAGAGGTGCAGGAAAGGCTAATACAATTATGAGCCAAGTGAAGGGCCAGGAAGGATTATATTCAGGGCACCCAGATTCAGAAAACCTATACTAAGGTGACCAGAACTAGTTAGACCAGGGCCAGGATGAGGATCAGAAGAACCAAAACAACCCTGAAAAGGAGAACATTGAACAGCGGTAGAAGGAGGACCAATGCCTAAACACACAGAAGGCCTTGGAAGTGACGTAAGAAGACCAGGAGCAGGAGGACACCTAGGTGAGTCTAGGCCACAGGTATTAGCATAGTCCTAATGAAAATGGTTCTTATTCATGATTCCTATACTGCCAACCCCTAGAAACCTCCACCTCTTCAGTATTTGCAGACAAATCAGTGCATACAAAGTACGTAGCAAGGGGCAGAAGTCACCCAAAGCAAGGCAGCAAGATTACTTGCCATGCTGTGCTGTGTGCCATATCTACTAAGATATGATGTATTTCTGCCTTCTTCCTGTGTTAGCACACTGTGTGCTGTGTGCTGCACAGCGCCAACACACTTGGGACATAACGCAAGGGTCCCTGCTTTACGAGTAGGATGTTACAATCCTTCAAGCATTTTCATCTTCCCATGTGTGCTGCAGAATGCAGCATGCATAGAAAGAGGAAGGAGCAATACAGATATGTTTCCTCATTACGCCTCTCTTGGTAAGGTGTACCATTTTGATGCAATCCCAGATTTATTCACCTTGGTAAATCTAGGATCGGTCAAAGTCCATGGGTGGATGCAAGAAAACACCCCTGCTCCACACATTGAATGCCTTTTCGACAGAGGGTAATGCAGAAAACCAATTTGTGCTGCTGTGCGTTACTCTGGATTTACTAAGCCACTCAGAGCCAACTAAAGTAACTTTGCGTAGCTTAGTAAATGCCATTTAAGGACTTGTGGTCCCTTGCTTGATGCAAGGGCAATGTAAGCTCTCAGTAAATCTGCCGCTAAGTGCATAGTAGTAAAACTCATTGTAAATTAAAAGTCTTAGTGCATGGACCGGTGGGATGAATTTTGGGTGGCATGGTAGATACAGTTTCCCTACAAAGTGGGTGTGTATTGACTGCATCGCTGTGGATAGAGGTCATCGATATAGAACTAAAGTGAGTGAGAATGGAGAAAGGGCTTCCCAAAAACATTGTATGAGGTCCTTTTTAGCAAAGAACTGCTGCTTAGTTCTTCCTAGGTGGCAGCATAGGGTAGATGGTAGAAATAAGGGGTAGGTCATAGGTTTCTCTTGCTAAAGGTGTCAACATTTCTAAGCAGGGTTACCCTTTTGTCTATGCCTGATGATGACTACTCAGAAAGGCTGATGACAGAAGGTGCTATGATCTTTTGCTTCGTTGTGTCCTTGTTCTACTCGGCTGACAGTCAGAAAGTGATATTTGAAAGAGAACAACCCAAATCAGTTCTAAAACCTCAATTGTGGATCTACATCCCCTGTCTGGAAAATTAGTATTAAAGTGGAACTGTGAAATGATTGATCTGTATGTCACAATAATGGAGGTAACTAAATGTCTCTGTTCATTCAGTGTCATATTTTCTTACGATATTTGTAATAAAGTCAATGAATAAAAATCTCTGTGAGTTTATTTTCTTCTGTGTCTTCAGTGCCTATATGTATTTCACTGATTCAATGGGAGAATTTTGCCATATTCCAATGACATTCAGTTCAATTAATTATAGTCCCATTCCTTTGCTTGTGGCTTCTTGACAGAATACTTCCTATGATGGCACGATAATTTCGGGCCATCGAAGGAAGGAATTTATACCATCTACCCAATTTAGACTAAAATCTGGATGTAAAGGACAGGAAAAAAAACGTATGACCATATCCCCCCGGGATAAAATTTCCAGCATGTGGAACAATTCATTCCACTCCTGTCTTTAGAGGTATTTTGCTAGACAACTATCATTTCTGACTGTACGGTCCTTTAAATGATTTGTGCATAAACAGGTATGCCATGACAGCAGTTACTTTCAATGTAGAGAGTTGTCCACAGGGCCAGTCGGCAACTCTAAATATGGCAGGTGGATTTCCCTCAGAATGTCAGAAGTACAGTACTCCGCCATCCTGGCATAGTTAACTCCATACTCAAAACTTTAAATCAGGCCCTATCAGGATCTCACCCAGTATGCTTTTCCACAGGAGTGAATTGGTCAGTCAGGAGGAATAGTCCCAACCTCTGGGTCAAGCAGAAAAGTCCCAATTATATCAAAGCCTATCCTGACCGCCCCGAAAATGGGGATGGCGACGGAACACCCATGTAATGCACCCTCGGCATAAAGTAACGCAAAGCAGTGCTTGTCGCTGCTTTGCACTACTGTGAACGTGCTCTTCAGTGCAAAGCAAGTTTTGTGCTGGAAAGTAAATAGCAAAAAAACATTTTGTGCTCGTTAGTATCACTTTTGTGGAGCTAACCCAGTGCAAAATGTTTATATAAGTTGATTTGCATGAAATATTTGTAAGTCTGGCCCACTGGGGTAATGTCACCTGCAAGATTGTCAGTGAGGTGCAGGTGGAGGCTTTTTAGAATGTATTTCGTGTAGTGCTGTGGGGAACAGTGTTGTAGGACTAGTTCTCTTCCAGTCCAGGGTGACTCTTTCCTTGAGGGCCTTAGGGCACACATCTTATTGCCAAACCGCCACCACAGACATAAACATACAAAAGGAAACACGAACAAAGGCTGCAGGGAGATATTCCCCAAAATGCGAGGTAAATATAATCAACTTTAAATATAAGTAAATGATAACAATACAAACACAGCACTCTGCTTATTGACAAGAATGGAAGAAAATCCAGCCTTCTCACCCACGAGTTAAGAGCAAAACAGTACAGCGCGCGTTTGAAAAGACACACTTTACTGTGGTGCTTGCTGTCCTTTTCCAAGCTGTATTCTTGGCTTATTAGGTGTGGTGTTTTGTTGTCCTAATGATGGTAAAAAGCACTGATCAATGCATTCAAAGGCGCTTGGGCGCACTGTGATTGACTCGAAGGGCAAACTATGACAGCAGAATTAAACAATTATATATTAACACACAAGAAACCTGGTGAGTAAGGATATAAGGCTGCACTTGTGTTATGACTATGAAGGCGTGGAGATCAGACCTCATAACAATTCCATATCGTGTTGCTCCTGAAACTTCAGCACTCTCCGTGCAGACATGGTTTATTAAACAAAACTGATATCAGAGCAATAACATATTATTCTCACATACACCACGGCAAACCACTAGGTTGAAAGCTAAGTCAACAATTAAGGGTCGTGTGCAGAAGTTGCAAGAAAGGAAAAATGGCGTTTAAATCTCAAATGTACCTATGCTAACTTAACACGATATAAGGATATATAGGAGCTATACAACACCCCCCCATGATCCGAGAACGGACTAAATAAGATAACAGAAGTGCCATCACATGAGAGCAGAATCCATTTATAAACGAGCATGAATAAAAATTCAATTATAAAAACTAATGCTAAAAAAATAGCCCACAAGTATAATGTGGCTCAAGCCAATAGGCAAGCAAAAAATAAAATGTCTTGACCAAAAGTCAATAAAATCAAGGAAATGCTATCAATCAGCATGTCAATTTGAGGCAGTGTCTATGATAAGACTGTATATGAAAAGTAAGCTGCAACAGCCTCCAGGAGGAAGTCACTGTCCTCATCCGAAAACAGTTCAGCCATCCAATTTAAAAGATGAAAGGAACATACGTGATCTTCCAGCACCGGATCCTCTATAACCATCAGAGGACAGCTCGGTGGGTTTTCAAGAAAACTTCGTTCCAAGAAATTTTGCGCTGCCGACAACACATCCCAGGGACCCATTAGTCCATGTGCCACCGCCAAGGCCATAATCCTTTCGTCAGAACAAACCAACTCGTGAGCAATGATAGGACTCATCAGTTGATCAAAATCGACGTCAGAAGATATTGGTCCGCAGAGACACAAATCAATGGCCCAAAGGAAATCACAGGTCAGGCAGTGAAATACAGGCTGGACACAGGTGAAATAGGAGAACCGAAAAGATAATCCAAACGCCGTGCTTAGAGTCGCCAACGGCAGTGTGCCATAATAATCAAGCATGCGGTTGCGAAACCGCGTCAGTAGCAGCTGAGCGTGGTCTTGCACAGGAAGGGCATCCATATTTAAAAAGGCAGAAAACCACCAATGCGCCAGCCGCTAATGCAAGTAAAAACGGGAACCCTCCAAACAAGGATGAAAAAATAGAATGGAAGAAGGCAGGGATGACTCCAAAAATCTTCTCAAAGGAAGTCACGAGACCACCGCTAACAACTTTAAAAAAATGTGCTAGGCCCGTTGTGGAGGATGCGTTAAAGATAGAACGGACCATGGCTCCGAAATGCAAAGGCAAATCAGTGTTTAAAAGAGCCTGAACCTCCGTACGGGTGTTAGCAATGTGAAGCACGAAAGTTTCACGGGCCGAGCTCAAGGCCACCTCTTTCTGGGACAATAGAGCTCTTATTCTAGCCATGCCGCTGTATTCTGCTCCCAAGGTCGGTATCTGTGGCCAAATGGAAGACTCCCTATGTTCACGTGTGGGAGGATAAAGAACATTTCTGCAGCAAATAACTCGCTCACTAACTGTTACTATGAAAGCTATACCTTTAATTAAACCACAACAGTTTTCATTATTGAGCATTAAATAACTACCATTCTCTAACAACTTAAACGTGGGGATGACAGCAGGAACTGGCGTGCCCTGTAAAACGCAAGCCATATTCGGTCGGTCCTTGTTACATGAACCGTGTAACTGTATGTGTCTGCACATTAAAGAATGATCTGGCGTCTCAGTACACTCATCCCCTGTTAGATAAACTTCTTGTTCATCCTTGAAACATCTGTATGTGTATGGGAGTGACCAGACCTCATGAAGAAAACCGCTACCTAAGGGTTCAAAACGACCTATTGGCACATATTTCATACAATTTGAAAACTTATATAAAGCAAAAGGCAGCGTTATTAAACCGTGGATAAGCCACGTAGCAGCAGTGGCTTCTGCCACAGAAAAAGGTAAAGATTCCAACCTTTCAATATGTAGCATAGAAAAGGAAGCATCACGCATTGAAAGCAAGCGTTGTTTGTCTGTCAAATTAAACGGTGCAAATAAAGAGGAAACGTTCATGTATCCCCAGGGAACTTTACCCATTTTCAGAGTCTGAAGTGTCCATGCAAACTGCATGATTGACCGTAATTGATTTTGACCATGGTATAATACTGACACTTCATCATGCACAATATCAACAACAGACGACACAATATTATCCAATGTGTAAATTCTAGAGGAAAGCACGTTAATGCTATTTGTCAACAACTGCAAGCACTTTTTCAAGATTCGCTTGATCAATAGCCCTAAGGCGTGAAGCGGCCTCAATCTGTGAGAGTTTCCAAATTTCATTGTAAACCCCATATAACCACCTTTTCGACCTGCCACTAGCCGGGCCTTTAATGAAATCATTCAAATCCACGTCTGCATTCAGTTTGGAAAGGTGATACTTAACCGCAGGTAAAGTTGAATGTTTCAGCCAAGCTTGACACAACTTGCCCACAGAGTAAGAGGTGACAGTATGACTCAAATCAAACCGGGGATCAGATCTAACAGTCTTAAAACGTCAGTGATATTTAAAAACCTTTTTTGGCAAGAATCAGCACTACGGTGCCAAAGCAGCCAACCCTTGGGATTCATACTGGAAATGTTAAAGGAGGAATTAAGAAGCAGAGCCTGTATATCTTTAATGGACAATTGAGTAAAATTACTCCAATCCTCATACTCCTCCAACTCCGGGAAAGACGGGGTGTTCAACCTTTTAGAAGTAGCCAATCCAAAGCATGTGGTCTGGGAAATGGTTTCATTTAAAAACAACATATGATTCGGGATGAGACATGCACGGTGCAAAGCCTCAGTGCCTCGTACCTGCCAGGCCCTTGAACCCCAAACAGATTTAAGGTCTATTGTTTCCTTCCATAACTCATAGCCCCCAGCAACTAATTGATCTAGGAAGGCCCTCGAATACAACAATTTTGTATCGGTAAGTCTAACCTTGGACAGTGGCTGTTTGTGAAATTTAAAATAAAAGGACTCGGGATTGGACTGGTTAAAGTCAGTGAAATAAGTATACTTTTTAAGAAACGTTTCTGAACTCCCTTGTGTAGGAGCTGGGCAATGTTCCCACTGAGTGAAATTAACAGCCACCCTTCGGGAAGATGTTTTGTGTAAGAAGTGATTGCCATAATGTTGGTAACAGAACAATTCACCATAATTAGCAGATTCTAAATATAAATCCTCAGCATCAAAAGCAGCATAGTATTTCAAATCAGAAAACAAACTTTCCACAGCATTAACATCCCAATCATCAGAACGAATGTTTTGTTTCACCACATCCCCCATATTAACTCTTAGTACATTAGGAACATTAACGACTTCCGTTGGACCATGAATCTGAAAACGAACTGCATCCCACGCGATTCCATCCAGAACAGGCCATGCTGTGATGTTAACTAAAGTCAAGTCTCTTTTTAATCTGTGTGTAGAATGTGAAGAGGAAAGTGGGGCCAATGTTCCATTTAAATGAGTAATGCAAGTTCTCTCCTCGACATAGTGTCCATTCATAATCCGAAAAAAATAAAACACAAAACCAATTGACATAAAAAGGTAAACCGAAAAGAGGACCAGCCAAATGTATATCCAAGGTGGTATCAAAAAATGTTTTTTAAACAGGCTAGCATATACTGCAATTTGAGAGGGTTTTTTCGAGGCAAGGGAAGCAGAGTCAAATGAAAATCTGGATTCCGTGGCTAAACGAGTTTGCAGGTCAGGCATGGACAAATCAGTGGGGTATGTATAGTCTGTCTCATCAAGGTTAGTTCCTGGTAAATTATTCAATAATGGACTGGAAACAGCAGGTAATTCGATGGCCACCGCAGGTTCATTATTAGAAGCAGTGGGCATAATTGAATTTCTCACAATGGAAGGACAGGAAACAGCCGGTGTCATGCTAAGAAGAATCGGCCACTCTGTGTATCTTGACATTGTCAATAGAAATAAACCTGTTTTCCTTACGACCTGGAAGTGGTGGTAAAATGACTGTTCTTGTGCCCTTCACTCCAAGCACTGGGACTGGAGCTCGATAGGAGGGACCAAACTCTTTCTTGTTGTCGATCTTCTCTCGAACCAGTTCGCCAACTTGGGGTAGCCAGCCAACTACCGGGATCTGCAACGCATCATCCGATGTGGAGGGCAAATGTTCCTTTGCAAGAGTGTCTCTGGTCTTTTGTAGATTCTGTAAAACATTGCAATGTTCATCTGCGTCAAAGGAAGTGGCGCGAACCACTGAGTCTAGACCGTCAAGGTCAGGGACGAACATCTTGATGCCAAAGAGCATTTCGTATGGGGTCCGCCCACCCAGAGACCTTCTAGGGAGATTATTAAGAGCACGCTGCACGCCATAGAGGTGAGCCAGCCAGTTTCTGCCAGTGCCTATAACTCGGGCTGTCAAAGATTGCTTTAAATCACGGTTCATTCGTTCAACTACACTATTACCCTCAGGTCTGTAGGGTGACGAAAACTTGACTTGGACCCCCATCGAAGTCATGGCATCCTTATACGCCTTAGAGGCGAAAGCCGGACCCTGATCCGAATGGAAGGTACCACAGGCAAAAATCCCTATAAAGATACGCAAATCTCTAATGACAGTCCGTGAATCAGCGCTGCGATGTGGCCAAACCCACACAAAGCGTGTGCATGAGTCAACTGCTACTAAGATGTATTTATATGCAGTATCAGATGAAAATGGACCGCAGTGATCTAAATAAACACAGCCTAGCGGTTTATTAGAAATGTACAACTGAGTCTGAGGCGGACGCGTAGCAGTTGAAGGTTTAATCTGCTGGCATATGTCACAAAGAAGGACATAATCACGCGTCTGTTTGTACAGTCCCCGCCACCAGAAACGTAATTGTAATTGAGTTACAGTGGCCGAGACGCCCGCATGCGCAGACGCCACACCTTCATGAGCCGCTGTAATCAAGTCTGCTCTGCGATCCGAGTTGGGAATCAGCCGTTCCCCAACATCAGGAATTGTCACAAAAGGAACCTTTTCGGGACTTAAGTGGTATTTATACTTCGAAGGGAATCCCGCAGGATGTTTACTTCCCTTCTCAGAGGCAGCAATCGCTGCCAAGATGTCGCTATCAATCTTGGTTTTAGACCTAGTAACTGCTGCAACTAAGTATGTAGATACTGCTGATTTCGCCGCTTCATCAGCAAGCGAGTTGCCAACAGCGTGAACTCCTACGCGCTGATGACCGAGAGTATGAATCACATAAACGAGTGGCAACATAGCCTTAAGCTCTGCCACTCGAACCCAGATCATTTTATGTTTTATTGTGCTACCCTTGGAATCATGAAAATCATTTTGAATCCAAAAGAACAAGTTTTCATTGTAAGACTGGACACAGTAGTAAGAATCACTTACAATTAGAGTAGTAACACTTGGATCTGCGTACTCCAAAGCTAGTAAGAGAGCACGAAGCTCTGCCAATTGCGCGGTGCAATCGCCCAGGGGCAACGTGTGTACCTCCCTGGAAATGAACTCATCATTCAACATAGCACCGACCACAATGGCGCATGCGGAAACGTAGGCATGTTTAGAGCCATGCGCAACCTGCGCTGACCCATCAGTGTAAATGATGCAATGGAAGTCCTCCAAAGGTCGCATCGCCAGAGGAGCAGGGTGAACGAATTCATACTGCAAGTACTCCTGCGACCGTAAGGAAGCGTCAAAAATAAACATGACATCCGTGGATGACAATGACGCAGCCCACTGAATCCACCGAGGGTGCAAAGCCTTTGAATTTGGTACACTGGCTTTCGTGACTGCCTCCAAATGAGGACAGGGTGTTACCACTAGCATGCGTTTCCCCTGTGACAGAGCTCGTTCCTTTAGAATAGCCATCTGTACAGCAGTTAAAACCTTTTCTATGGTGGGAAACCGCATCTCAGCCGAGGTGTACAAGTGTGACTTGTAAGCAATAGGTACTGTGTCACCTTCATTAAAAGTGAGGTAGGTGAAACCCACCGTCCCAGGAATTATTCTTATTACCAGGTTGGTGTGGTTATCACGAGTCAGTAAATATTTAGAAGTGAGCAGATCAGCCTGCAAGGATTGCAAAATGGCTGAATGCTCAGGCAGCCAGCATGATTTTGAGAAAGTTGGTTGTATCAAAGCATACAAAGGCTTGATACGCTGGGCATATTCCGGAATGTAAGTTCTGCCGAAATTCAAAAAGCCCAGTAAAGATTGTAATTTTTTCAGTGTTGTTGGAGCGCGCAATTGTGCGCACTTCTCTAAGAAGTGAGGAGCTAAACCTCTACCTTCATTGTTGAGCTCATAGCCCAAAAACAACACTGTGTGTTCAGCAATGTGCGATTTTGCAAAGTTAAATTTGTAACCCATGTCTGCGAAGTTGCAAACAACAGAATTTACACGACACAGATGCTCCCAAATATCGTCGTCTGTGAGATATATGTCATCCACATACGAAAAAGCATCAGGGTCGAGTGCCTCCAGAATAGAGACAATTCGAGCGGTAAATACACCAGGACTATTCTTGTAGCCCATTGGAAGACGCCGGAATTGCTTTTGGACTCCAGCGCTTGTAAAACTGGTCCATTGGGAGCTAAAGCTGTCCAATCTGTGGGCATAAAAACCATTGGATATGTCAAGCGTTGTCTTGAAACGCTTACGCACGAGACTATCCACTAGGGCAGAGCCGTGGGTATTCTGTACAGCACAGTTACGGCAATGCGAGTTTAAATGCCGGTAATCCAAAACCAAACGATATGATCCGTCAGGTTTATTCACAGTAAAAAGGGGATTATTCATCGGTGACACACACGTTTCAATAACTCCCTGATATTCCAATTGTTCAAGGATTTCCGCGACGGAAGATTTTGCTTCACGCCGAATGGGATATTGAGGTTGAGGCTGCGGCTGAGACCGCAACGGAATTTCGTGGCAAGGCGACAATTTATCCCAACCACATTGGTTACGGTACAGAGCCGGCGCGAGAGCCCGAGCCCACTCTTCTGCAAAATGCTGCGCATGCTCTTTCGAGACAGTGTTCGCGAAACTGGGTAGGATTACCTCCTCCCCTCGCGGCGCCGCGAGCACAAAAGGTGGGGGCCAGTCAGCCTCCGAAAGTAAAATATCATATGTAGAAGACAGATTCTCCCAAAATACACCTTTAACGGTACGCTGTATGTCACCTTCAATTAACAGGACAATTTCATATAGTCTTTCAGGGGGAGCAAGTCTCGTATCCGCTGTTTCTATCACAACGTAGACATCAGTCGCTGTCACCCTCAGTAGTGGACGCAGCGCCTCTCTGACTATGGTTATCTCCGCCGCGCTGTCCAGCAAGGTCAGATTCCACGTCAGATTCCGAAGCCGTGTTCTCACTATCTGTGGCATATCGATGCGCTGTTAAGGCTGCGACTTTCTTTTTCGCAAACTGCGGACGCCTAGGCGTAGAATCCTCCTGCTTCACTGCGCCGTCCGTCTGGCGGGACTGGCCACGTCCTTGTTGGCCACCACGTCCACGTCCACCCCCTCCTCCTCCACCGGTCTTCTGGGCCGATGTGTCCTGAAAGGAACGAGGAGAGCGTTGATCAGAACCCTGAAAACGATCAGGCGATTTAATCATCGCGCGGTCGCGCAAATCATAAACTTATTCGGGTGGTGCAGGAGCTTGTATTGCAGGAAAAGGACCCTGAGTCTGCGTAGTCTGCTTCCCCTGTGTCTGTTTTTTAGGCCAATTCTGTTTCTTGGACTTGGGCTGGGCATCTGTCACTGCAGATTGTCCCTGTGGTTGTTTTTTCTCCTTCACCGGAAAATATTTCAGACCTCTACTTGTGCGGCCAATCGTTTTATTAGCGGCCACCACAATCTTTGCTAACTGGCGGGGTTTGTCGGCATCGGGCAGAGCCGCCAAAGCATTCGACACCTGAAAGTTAACTGCATCTCCTTTAACATTGGAGAGAATGAGATCACTTACAATCTCAAAAGAACCACACAGGCGCATACCCAATTCAACCGCTGCCTCTGGACCGTGATCATTCTGAACACGTCTAACGATTTCAGGCAGGGCAGTCATAGACGGGGTGCCGAAGCACCTTGTATAAACTGCCGCAAATGTTTTTCCCCAGCTGTCACAGTCAGCAAGTTCAGGAGTAATATCCTTCGGTAGAGTAATCGTCAACATTCTATGTTTATCAGCAGGAGTAGAATTCGGAAAAACCGCCTCCAGTTGATCAAACTTCTCTGCTAGCCAGAATGGGAAGTCATCGTTGTCAACAGGACGCGCACCAAAAACCGAATTTACCATCACTGGATTGAGACGCATTCCGCCTCGTTCCATGGGAGCGGCCGCACCCCCCTGGGGACCACCAGGAAGATGTCGACCGATGTATTGCACTAAAGCACGAATCACGGAAATGGAAACTACATGTAGCCTGCGAATTTCTGCCAGGGTACAAGCCCCGTGATTCGGGTGCGGGGTAAAGCCACCCAACGCAGGCCAATTAGTACCTGGAATTGAGAGTGGACCTAACCTCGCACGGGACAAAGAGTGGGGGAGGGCGCCATCAAACCAAACTCGATGCTGCCAATGATCAATAGGTATTTCCAATGCCCTGTATGGCGTATATTCAGCCGGGACATCCGAGGCGGTGTAGGAGTGGAACAAACCAGAATTAGCGTCCACAGCCGGAAACGTAACCCAAGAGTAAAACAACTCGTAAGGAAACGCCGGATCTGCACTTACCACGAAAATCACAGCCATCCCATCTACTGGGACCTGGTACGCCTGAAGATGGTTGCGTACCGCTACGCGACTATGCTGTGCAATAGCCACCGCTGCCGCCATCACAGATTTGGAAACAAGAAAACACAAAGAATACTTTGTAGCACAACTGGGTAGTAATTCAAAGAAACCGTTTAAGTAAGAATCAAGCTTGAATAAAGACCTATTTCAAAAAATAGGTAGGTTTCACCAACACCCCGTTTTCCGGAAACGGACGTGAAGGGGTTAAGGCATGAACGATAAACTACTCGAGTGTCATGATATAAGACCACCGAAAACGTTGGGCGCCATGTTGCAGGGTTTCTGTACTCACACAGAACTGTGCACAGAGGAGTGGAACCTTGGCAAATTAGGGTGTCCCAAAACTTACCTTAGCAACCAACTCACCCCTTACCGAGCTAGCTACAGTGTCTCATTGGACATATCAAACACCCAATGTTTAGACAAACCAGAACATGAACTTACAGTACCTCAGGGTACGTGGGACTCATGAACACTCTTTCGTTATATTATCATTACAAACCAGAACATGGAGTAAAGAAGACACATGTGCATTTGAAATGTTTATTTACTAATGCCGTCTTCTCAGGCGCAGTATCTTAGATAATACAAGTATACTTATTATCAGTAGCAAAATTATCAGCATAGTTACTAAGACATAAAAAGCGAATGGTGACAGCATGTTAACATGCTGTAATGAATAAGAGTTAACAACACTTATATCTCACCCTCCCTAACACATATATTATATTATTAGCTAAGAAGGTCTCTTTGGGTTGTTTTAGGGCGGGCCCATACCTTAGTGTCCTAGCATGAAGGAATCACATCAGCATACACCAGCTCTCTCTGCATGTGCACCGCATCAAGTGTGTTAACAATTCTCGTGCAAAGCAATATCAATCCCGCCTCAAGCCCAAGTTGGCAAAGGCTGCACTTGTGTTATGACTATGAAGGCGTGGAGATCAGACCTCATAACAATTCCATATCGTGTTGCTCCTGAAACTTCAGCACTCTCCGTGCAGACATGGTTTATTAAACAAAACTGATATCAGAGCAATAACATATTATTCTCACATACACCACGGCAAACCACTAGGTTGAAAGCTAAGTCAACAATTAAGGGTCGTGTGCAGAAGTTGCAAGAAAGGAAAAATGGCGTTTAAATCTCAAATGTACCTATGCTAACTTAACACGATATAAGGATATATAGGAGCTATACAACAGGGCAGGGGATCCTTCACTGAGATATAGGACTACTTTGGTTGGGTACCGACACATAAAAGAACAAGAAGAGGACAGAGACCCCCTCTAAGATCAGACACCCTCTACACACAAGCATAGGGTACAGACTATCTTCCCCATCCCCACGCTACCAAAATGTTGACATTCTCTGCCCTCAAACACCAGCCTGCCACCTTATCCCCTTCACCTTTCATACAAGTACCCTGAACCTGCACTTTTCGAACATTACTTCCCCTTAGATTCCTCTCAGCTGAAGCCCAGCGTGCAGACCCCTTGCTGCAGCTTCACAGTCCTAGCTAGTTTATCCTTTTGGAGAGAAGAGGGTTTTTAAAACCACAGCAGGCAGACCTTGGCTGGGCCTTGAGAACCCCGTCATGTGCACTCTCAGGAGGGCATTCAGAGCCCGAGTATAAAGGTCCCCTGCTGCTCCCTGGAATCCCAAGTAAACCGACCACTTTCTGCATCTTCAGAACTCCAGCATGCAGACCCTTAGAAGGCTTTCACAGCCCAAGCTCTCAGACCTCCTTCTGCTCCAGAATCTAGCATGCGGACCGTCGAGGACCTAAAGAGCCCAAGGTCTCAGACTCCAGCAGGTAGACCCTGTGGAAGGCCTTCAGAATACCAGCAGCAGAAAATCCTCACAGCAGCTTCAGAGTCCAGCATGCATAGTCTCTGTTGTATCTTCAGAATTATAGCATGCAGCCCACCTGCTGCAAGAGAATATTAGCACGAGGACTCTCCAGAAGACCCTCAAGTGGACCCCTCATAATGTCCTCAGAACCTCAGCTTGAAGACCCCTGCGGTACCCTCAGGATCCCAGCATGCAGCATTAAGAAACCTTTTTTTGGGCCCTCTGGGTTTTGCAGAGAGCCTGCAGTTCCACATCATGCAGACCTTCCAGAGTCTCTTCAAAGCCCTAGCAAGAAGAGACATTGCAGGACCTTCAGAGGCTCAGCATGCAGACCCTGTTGAATCTATTGAACCCCAACATGAAGAACCTGTGAAGAACCTACGCTGTATTAAGATCTTGAGCATGCAACCTATCAGAGAGAACCTTCAGCACACTTGGATGCAGACCCCATGGAGCATCATCAAAACCCTGCACCTTCAGAAACCCAACATACGGACTACCTGTTGTAGCTTTTGTGCCTTTCAGCGCAGGAGCTTGATGGCTTTGAGGCTGGTCTGCATGAGTGCCTCGTACTGGAAGACCATTTTGTAGAAGACATCAGTGCCCAGCTCCCCACTGGGGTCTGCGTGCTTCAAGGCAGTGATTGGGGTGTACACGTGTTGGTCTGGTGTCGGAATGGTGGCTTCTCCATGGTCAGGACCAGAAGCTGGTGCTACAAGAAACCAGGTAACATGTTAGTGGGTTGGATTGTTAGGGGCTGTGAGTGACAGCTTGGCCACTGTATGGATTTAGAGTGTAAGGAGGGATAGCTGGGAAACGCGCGAAATTTTGGGTGGAAGAGGTATTTATTCGGTCATCTCTAGCACCAGAGTCAGCCAGGCATGTGGTTGTTATCACAATACCAGCCAAGAATAATCATGAAGGAATCTAGACCTGAAGTGAAGTTCTGAAGAGCTGCATTTATTTCTAGACCCAGAAAAACGTAGGTAGAGAACAGAATGGAGGTCATTTATCCACGCCAGGAAATAAAGTAATAGAGAGCACAGGAAACCAAAGTACATTTTATTGGACAAGAGCATGATTGTTCTGTACATACAATATACATTCAGGATAGAAACTGTGAAGTTCTATATTTTCTTTAAAGATTAATCAACATTGCGCTCTGATACCTGATTCGGGGGCATATTATCAAGGGGGTTTATCTCCGCTTTTTTGGCTTTAAAAGCCAAGAAAGCGGAGATAAAATTATCTCCCTATTACCAAGCTGTCGCTAACACCAGTTAGTGACAGCTAATAGGAGATAGCGACCATCTTGGGCCCCGCTTTGCATGTTAGTGATATTTATCACTAATGACATGCAAAGTGGGCGTGCCAAGATGTTAGCGACTGGAAACAGTCGCTAACATCGCTATCTCCTATTACCAACTTTTGGAGATATTCGCGCTAAGCGCGAATATCTCCAAAAGCTAACACCTGCCCTGAGCAGTTCTTCACCATGTTATCCAATGGGAGGTGGATAACATGGCTAAGAGCATTTGCTCGATAATGCATGAATATCGCTGACTTTTCAGCGATATTCATGCATTGCGGCCGTTTTTTATCGCATTTGCGATAAACCTTGCTAATAGCAAGGTTTATCTGCGATAAAAATCGCCGATGTGCGGCGATAATTTTTGTCTCTAAACAAGTTAGAGACAAAAATTATCGCTAGTTGTTGGTAATATGCCCCTCGGTTCGGGTCTAGTTCGCCCAATATAAAACTCTGCAAAAAAAAAAGAAAGTATTAGACTTGTGTGATTTGAGCTAATGTTGAGTAGGCGAGAGTTCAGGTGTTTTTCAGAAGCCTGTGAGATACCTTTCAGAACACCACTTTCTTATTTAGTAGCAGAACCTTTTCCCAATTTAGCTCTCTTTATGGGACAACTGGCTTGCTTAACTTTCCTTTTTGGGACAACTTTATAATAGTTTGTCTCATCTCTTATGACCTGGAATTGCTTTGAACTACAGATTGACTAATGAGTTCATGTATTATTGATTTCTAACTAATTTGATGATTTAAATGTTTAACTTTGTTAATGCCTTAATAAACCTCTAAAATTTGAATTCACCCACTCTCTGCCTTCCTTGTGGAGCCTAATGTGCTTCACGTTATTTTGAAATGTAATGAATTTTGATGATTTGCCTCAGTCGCATCTAAAAATTCTGCAGAGGTGGCACAAAGCAAAATGCTCCATCACCACTGTAACGCGGTGACTGCCTGTGTAGAGTCACCACTGTTATTACAACGTACAAAATATTGATGAGGGAGAATCCACATTGTGTACATTGATAAAAAAAAAGAACATGGTGGTAGTAAGTGAAGGTAGGTGAGTCAATGACTGGATTAACATGGTAGTTAACACTTCGAGAATTATGTTCAAATTTCATGAATGTTGTTCTCAAAATATTGTGAATGTAATTTGCAAATGGCTTTTATATAAAATGTTCTCATATTGACTATTGGTATTTTTTTTTGTACAAGAAAGACAATCGATGTGATCTGTGGATTAAACGAAAAAAAATTTTGTACTCTGCAAATGTTCGTATCTGCAAAGCTTTTCATTAAACAGCAGGGGCGGCTCTAGACTCATGGCGGCCCTGGGCGGGGCGGAGTGCGGAGGCCAGTGAAGGGGGGGGGGGATCAGGGTGTTTGGAAGTGGAACAAAGCCGGAGGCCGCCAAATCCCTGCCAGGGGTCGTCACGCAAATATGTATCCGCCCTCAGAGGATTATTATATTAAGGATATATATTGGTGTGGTGGCCCCTGGGGTTTGGTGGCCCTGTGCTGGTGCACAGCTTGCACATGCCTAAGGCCCCCCCTGTAAACAGAATAGGAAGGGGACTTTGTTATTTTGGCCTGCATGAATAGGACAAATGTCTCTGAAAGGCAGGGCTGTAGAAGGTGCATTTCTGGCTCAAAGGTCAAGCCTCTCTTACAGATAGAGATGTCATAGACGAGGTGCACGTGCTCGTTAAAGTGCCACAGGCACTGTCAGCATCCGAAGTTAATGCTTTTTAGTTGTTTCCTACCTAGGAAAACCGGATCACTTCTCCATTTTACATTGGCTTGTAAAGAACTGTGTATAAAGAGAGTGGTTTTGCTTCTTTTGATGTTGCCTCTTAAAATGTCCAAAAGAGATTAAAAAAAATATATATATATAGGTACCTCTGCTAATGGCGGCACGAGTTGCACATAACTGCACCTTCAGGGTCCTTGTAAATGCCTACTGCAAGTGCAAGAGTTAGGGTAGCTATATGTTAGATGCTCCAGTAAGTGCCCCAAAGTATAACTTTACGTGCCCTGTCAGGTGCACCACTACATACTTAATTCTACCATATAAAACTGATGCAATATTTGCACGTTAAAGCTAGACCTATTGACTTTGCCAATATTCTTGTGCTAGGTCCTCTCTGTTACCGCCACCACTGCGCTAGGCCTTTGGAGCTCCACTCCCCTATCAGGACAAGATTTACTAAATTAATATGCAGCACAGTGCAGCAGCCGCAAAATCTGCGCTGCGTGAGTAGGAGAAAGCAAGAAAGCGCCATATTTTCAGAAGTGCACCACGGACACACTTTGCACCATAGTGCAAAGGTGTCTGAGTGACTCAAGCATAGGTTTTGTTTTGGAAGGGCATCTTTGCAGTCCAAGAAGCTATGCTTAGACTAACTTTCCCCACCTTATATTTGTGCTGTACAGTGGAAAGTTGTAAAAGAAAGGAGAAGTTAAGAATTTCTGCGTGATAGCGCCTGGTTGAAATAGACGATATTTTATGACGCTAAACCCTGGCTACTTATTTAAGTAAAAGTGTCAAAAACTTTGGGTAGTTGCCTGGGAACGAACGGTATGCTCGGCCTTGTGCTACTTTCGATTGATTTTGTTTTGTGCTGGAAAGTACATTAGTAAAAAAATATTTTGCGTTGATTTGCTAATGCTGCTAAATCTTAGTAAGTATATATACCTCAGTATCACACCCATTATCACAACAATGAAACAGATGGCGTTGGTGTTCACTCACTTACAAAAAGTTGAACTTGAAGGCCCGAAACATGAGACTTTCTCAGAAACCTTCCACGGCGCGCTTGGAAGCAGAGTAGATGTTATTTAACATGATGCCTACGAGAGAGGAAGGCTATGAGCAGGGCACACAGCAACAAGAGGGCAGCCACAGGGCATGGATCAGTGGCAGGGCAAGGAGGCGGGAACCAGAGAGCACAGAGCATTACCAGGGCAAGGAGAGACAGCCACAGGGGCATGGGGCAACACCAAGGCAATGAGAGGGTAACCGCAGGGCATTCAGCACCGACAGGGCAAGGAGAGGCAACGACAGAGGTATCGGGGCAATGCCAGGGCAAGGACAGCGAACACCTCCGGGGCACCAGAGTAGTACCAGGGCGAGGAGAGGGCAATCACAGGGCATGGAGCACTGCCAGGGTAAACAGAGGCAACCACAGGGGCATCCAGGAGGTACCAGGACAAGAGGAAGAAAATGATAACCACAGGCATAAGAGCGTGCCAGGACAAGAAGAGCGCAGCTACAGAGCAAGGAGAGAGGCACCAACAGGGCATCGGGCAGGGCAAGGGGGCATTAACCAGAGCAAAGAACACTGCTTGGGAAAAGAGAGACAACCACAGGGTCATTGGGGCATTACTAAGGCAATGAGAGGGCAATCACAAAGCATATACCCCTGCCAGGGCAAGGAGAGGGGATGCAGGCACTGCCAGGAAAAGGAAGGGCAACCACAGGGCACAAAGTATTGGCAGGCAAAAAGGAGGCAACTATAGTGCATAGAGAACTGCCAGGCAGAGAGGGAGCAACCAAGGCACACACTGTACTGACAGGGCAAGAAGAGCAACTACAGGGGCATCTGGACAGTTCCTGGACAAGGAGAGAGCAGCCAAATGTGGCACAGAATAATGCCAGGGAAAAAGAATGAGAAGCCACAAATCAACATGTCAGTATTAGGGCAAAGCAAGGGCAACCACAGAGGCACCGGGGAGTGGCAGGCAGTGGTGGGAAGGAAGCTAAAAGCAGCCACACAGGATGTATTCATACCTGCCCTAGAGTGCACTGTGTGTAGTGAGTCCAACCATCTCCAGGAGGATTGTGGGGGCAAATTATATATGTGCCGTCGAAAGAAGTGTGTGCATTCCCTCAAGGCTGTTGACCAGGCTGCATAGCAATTGACCCCTTTGTCCATTCAACTCTAAAATGCAGCCTGCTGGTGCTCTGCCTAACAGGGGTCAGTGGGATGGCAGGCATGGGGCACAGAACAATGCCAGGGCAATGGGAGTGCATCCAGAAGGCCATGGGGCACTTCTGGGACAACGGAAGGACAGCCAATGAGGCATAGACCAGTGCCAGGACAAGGTAAGTGCATGACAGGCTGTACCAGGGCAAGGAGAGGACACCACCAGTAAGATATGACTGCAAGGAGGGGGAAGCCACAGAAGTCACAGGGCATTGCCAGGGCAAGGAGAGGGCAGCTATAGGGGCACAGACCATTGGCAGAGCAGTCTCAGATCAGCACCTCTTTAAGGGAAGGAGAGGGCAGATGTAGAGGCATCCGACCGGGGAGATGGGAGACACAGGAGCACAGGGCACTGCCAGGGTAAAGAGGGGCAGCCATAGGGCATCAGTGCAATAATACCTTCGAGCTAAGGGCAGAAAAAGAGGTATAGGTCACTGCTAGGTCAATGATATGTCAGCTACACGGGCACAGAGCGCTGCCAGGGCAAGCAGATGGCAGCTACAGGGTTCAGGGCACTGCCAGGGCAAGGGGGTGGCAGCTATAATAACAGAGCGAGAGAAAGGTAGACGCACAGGCATAGAGCTCTGCCATACTGAGAGGGCAACCACTGGGGTCCTGGGGTAATGTCAGATCGAGGCGAGGCCAGACACAGGGGTCAGATACAAAAGGTAAACACCAAGAAAATCAGGGCAACGCCAGGGTGTATATATCAAAAGCAATGTCCAAGCTGTACCCACCTGCGCCCCCTTGAAAAGGCGCCCACGACTTCCATGGTGTAATTACGTGTTAAGGCAGCTAAGCATAAGCACACGAGTTGTGAAGCTGGGAATATCAAAACACACACTCTAAAACATCTTTAAACTTGATGGCTCTAGACACTAAAAAGCAATCTTTAAAAGGTAAAAAATAACTTTTCAGAACAGTTATTGGACATCGTAAACATCAATTCTGAACTATTCAAAGGGTTTCCGGGACTATTCAAGGGTGCTGTGACAACTGAAAGGGGTACCGCGACTACTAAATGGAGTGCTGGGACTATTCAAAAGGATACGGTGACTATTCAAAGTGGTGTCTGGACTATTCAAAGTGGTGTCTGGACTATTCAAAGGGGTGCCAGGACTATTCAAAGGGACGCCATGACTATTTCAAGGAGTGCTGGGACTATTCACGGCATCTATCCTACCTGCCGGTAGGATAGATGCCGTGGACCACGCCGCTCATCATTTGCGGTTGGCGTTTGTACCTTTTACTAGTAGTACCGGACAGATGTGGTTACTTTACTAACCTAAATAGGTGAAATCGGTGGATCTGACTGACACGAAAGTATCTGGTTCAGTATTAAGATACCCTTGTTATTTCAACTGTCGTTTTCAATTTTGATTTGCACCATTTGCACTCTTTCACTTTAGCAGTAGCTGCGGTTCATGATCCTGATGAAAGCCTCACTACTTCTATAGGTCACCAAGGCTGAAACATGTTGATCTCTCTGATGTAGCCGTTTCGAATTTGGATAGGCTCATTATACAGCTTATTGTTTTCAATCCTGCCAAAGGGGAGCTGAGTAAAGTTTGTTGCTACCTCTGTAGGCTGTTTTAACTTACACACATTCACTCAGCACTGCACTTTGTTTTTCCACATGCCACGCTCATATACGGTTTTTAGGATACCCATGTGCCCACATAAAAAAATCCCTGAGCTCCTCCTCGTAGAGAGGAGGTTGTAGCCCGTGCTACCTTCTGACGCTAGGAGGCACCCCTATGATGAAGCATAACACCATTGGTGTGTGAGGGGAGTTGTCCTTTAACGCCTTAACCGCGGCGGTTTTTCCGCCCCGGTGGGGGCGTTCTATTGAGTGGGCAGGGCTCCACAGCACCCGCAAGGTAGTGCGTTGGCCGACGGGATCACGGAACGGGTTAAAAGGGATATTCCCTCTTTCCCTTTGAGTTATAGTGTTCTTTCTGTTCACACCTGCATGCAACTGACATTTATTGGACACGTGGGTTCTTTTGTGTGTTCAAAAGGGCACAGTGACTATTCAAAGTGGCATTGGGACTATTCAAAGGAGTGCCAGGACTATTTAAAGGGGTGCCAGGACTATTCAAAGGGGTGCCATGACTATTCCAAGGAGTGCTGGGACTATTCAACGCAGTGCTGAGCCTATTCAAAGGGATGCCTGGACTATTTAAAGGGGTACGGAGACCATTCCAAGGAGTGTCGGGACTATTCAAAGGGGAGCCATGACTATTCCAAATGGGTGGTGGCAATAGTCAAAGGGTTACCATGACCATTCCAAGGAGTGTCGGACTATTCAAAGAGGTGCCATGCATATTCAAAGGAGTGCCGGGACTATTCGAAGCAGTGTTGGGACTATTCAAAGGGATGCCTGGACTATTTAAAGGGGTACAGAGACCATTCCAAGGAGTGTCGGGACTATTCAAAGGGGAGCCATGCATATTCAAAGGAGTGCCGGGACTATTCGAAGTGGTGTGGGGACTATTCAAAGGGATACTGTAACCATTCAAAGGGGTGCTGGGGCTAATCCCGCCTTGATGTGGTGCTTCAAGTGCCCCAAAGCCCATCAACTCTGTGACACTACAGTATCCTCCTCCATTGAAAAAGTCCAGAATGTACAAGCACGCACAACTTAAGGTTTTTGTTGCAAGTCGATCCCAGTGAAGTGATCCTAGCAATAAAATTACTTTAAGACCTTGCAAATACTACACAGACCCCTGTCCAGCCAGGACTGCAAGGCTCCCAGTCTCACACACCAGAGTCATCGCACAGACAGAGCTGACCCAGAGGCCAGTTTCATCAATAGTTCCCCCAAAGCTCGAGAAGTCTCATTAGCCATGAGAAGGTCTTACTTGAAAATCTGACCCCAATAACTACCACCTGATTTTAGGACAACCGGAGAACATCCTGGAAAATGTAGTGGTGGCCAAACCATAGGCCCACGTTTGACACATTCCACCCTGGCTTCCAGTCACATCATGGCACAGACACTACTCTGGATTCAGTGTGTGATGATCTGCCAGAGATCAGTGTTTAAAGGTAAATGTAGAAGTGCAGGTACTCTCTAGGTGGAGTACCTGTTTGCTCCCAAGAAGTTCTGATACTCTCAAATTAAATGTATTGAAACAGTGCTGAGAAGTACAGGTACTCTTCCTTTCAAATTAAAGAAGTTCAGGTATTTTGCCTTTAAAGCACTACTCGGGATGGCAGGTAAAGGGTCACTCAGAACATTCGTAGTACTAGACTTCTCAGTTGCCTTTGACACGGAGCACTAATAGATTCTCCACCGCTGTCCCTGGTGACTACCCTTTAAGTCCGTCTTTTCCACCTGGTCTTAGAATAAGAAGCTTGGATAACCTTTCCCTCAATCAGTAATGTCACTTGTGAAGTCCTAGGGGTCTCTCTTCCCTCCCTTCCTCTCTTCAACATGTACGCAAACTTCCACCTCAACGGAGGCTCCTCCACCTGAGCGGAGAAGCGTCGCCCCACAAGTCCCAGAGCTGAAAAACAAAACGGTAAAAAAGTTTATTTATTACCGTTTTTTTTTCCAGCAACCTGTCCTGTACTAACTGTCAGGACAGGGCAGGGCCAGCACTGCTGAGTGGCAGCAGCTGAGAGATATGTGCTTTAAAATGCGCATGTCTCTTTGGCCGTCAGTCTTGGGCCGGCCAGCCCGACATGCGCATTTTAAAGTTCTCTAACCGTGTCTTGGACAGCTGGGTTAGAGAAAGCACAGGCCTATAGTGCTCTTAGGAGAGCTGAGAGAGGCTGATCTATCCAATCGTAGTGCTGCTTTCATGCTGTGAAAGCAGCGGCAGGATTGGGTAGTGCAGAATCACTTAAAAACCCTTCTTTCCCTACAAAAGAACAGCTCGTCCCAGTTGACTTCCTGGTTAAGCTAAGGTAATGCCATCTACACTGCTCTGCCTTCATTACCATACAGACAGACACCAAAAAGTTCAAAGATTTAGTACTAGAATATCGTTATTTAAATATCTGCCTGAATATCAACTACTGAGACATCGTGAAGGTATATGTAGGTAAGTATAGGAATGTCTGACATAATATCGACAGACAGAATATCTACATACAAAAATATCGACACAAAAATATCGAAATCAAAAATATCGGAGTCATATCTTCATAAAGGTAAGTACAAAAATATCGAAAAATTAATACCGTAGTACAAAAATATCGAAATTAAAAATATCGTTTTTTAAATGTATAAATAATAATGTAAAAATAATTTTAAAATACATATAATTTTACAAATAATAAATAAAAACATTAAAACATAATTAAAAAATTAAAACTAATACATATACATTTAAAATAAATTAAAAACGTATTGATTTAATGGAATTTTTTTTAATTTCATTTAATTGATTTAATTTAAATATAAATTTATTTTATTTTTACCCTGTACGCCTGTACCCCAAAAACCCAAAACTGACCCTGAACCCTAAAAATACCCCTTTACCCAAAAACCCAAAACTGACCCTGAACCCTAAAAATACCCTTTTACCCAAAAACCCAAAACTGACCCTGAACCCTAAAAATACCCCTTTACCCAAAAACCCAAAACTGACCCTGAACCCTAAAAATACCCCTTTACCCAAAAACTGAAAACTGACCCTGAACCCAAAAAATACCCCTTTACCCAAGAACTAAAAACTGACCCTGAACCCTAAAAATACCCCTTTACCCAAAAACTGAAAACTGACCCTGAACCCTAAAAATACCCCTTTACCCAAAAACTGAAAACTGACCCTGAACCCTAAAAATACCCCTTTACCCAAAAACTGAAAACTGACCCTGAACCCTAAAAATACCCCTTTACCCAAAAACTGAAAACTGACCCTGAACCCAAAAAATAACCCTTTACCCAAAAACTGAAAACTGACCCTGAACCCTAAAAATACCCCTTTACCCAAAAACTGAAAACTGACCCTGAACCCAAAAAATACCCCTTTACCCAAGAACTGAAAACTGACCCTGAACCCTAAAAATACTCCTTTACCCAAAAACTGAAAACTGACCCTGAACCCTAAAAATACCCCTTTACCCAAAAACTGAAAACTGACCCTGAACACTAAAAATACCCTTTTACCCACCCTTTTACCCAAAAACTGAAAACTGACCCTGAACCCTAAAAATACCCCTTAAGAAAACTAAAACATATAAAATGTAAAATATTATTATATACTTACCTATACTTACGTTGTAATGGTATGCGTTGTAAAGGTACCTGCGTTGTAAAAACATGCGTTGTAAACACATGCGTTGTAATGGTTTTTGCGTTGTAAAAATTTCGTTGTAATGGTAGTGCGTTGTAAAAGTTGCGTTGTAAAGGTTGTTTCCCCGGTGGATAGCGTAGGGGTAAAAATTACTATTCACACTCCAGAGGGTGCAACAGTAGGGAAAGCGTTGGATAGCATGGGGGTAAAAATTAATTCCAACACTACTCCCACTTTAACACACAACACACTACACATATAAAAAAGACAATTAATATAAATTTCAATTAATCAATTAATAACAATTAATATTACTAAATTGATGTAATTATAAATGAACTAAATAACACATATTAATTACTAATTAATTAACAATAAATACCAAAGAAAATTACAATCTCTTTAATTAATTACATTTAATTATATCACACCCTATCCCCCTATAAACACACAACCCACTACACAGAAATAAATCATATCATTTATTCACTTAATAATTATTAATTACCAATTAATTATTATTTAAAAATAACAAATTTAAATATTAGCACATTAACTCTAAATAATTTAATTACATAATTAATATTATTTAATTACCAATTAATTATTAATTAACAATAACAACACATTAAATATTTTAGCACATTAACTCTAAATAATTTAATTACATAATTAATATGATTTAGTTATCAATTAATTATTAATTAACAATAACAATAAAGTAAATATATTAGCACATTAGCTGTAAATAATTTAATTTACTAATTAATATTATTGTTTCCCAATTAATTAATTAACAATAACAAAAAATTATATATATAAAAAAATTACTCTAATTAATGTAATTAACTAATTAATATTAATTAATTACCAATTAATTATTAATAAAAAATATGTACAAAATTATATTAATTAATTAACTAATTAATATTAATTAATTACCAATTAAGTATTAATTAAAAATATTTACAAACATATATTAATTAATTAATTATTATTAAATTACTTCCCACCCTATTCCCCTATAAACCCACAACCCGCTCTGATACTAAAACGCAAAATGTAAACAAATTTACAAATTTTCAAACATACATTACAAAACATGTTTAACAAACATATAAACAACACATTAAAATACATAACACTAAACAAAATTTCGATATTAGTGAAATTCGATATTAGTAACATACATACCTTAAAAAAACGATATTATGTCTGTCGATATTTTGGACATCGATATTCTATACTATCGAAATTAAAACATCGATATTATTGTATATCGATATTTTAATTTCGATATTTTGTCTGTGTACCAAGTATAGGTTTATGGTATGTGTGTACCCATACAATATATATATCTTCAATGCATGTAAGCGAAAAGTGAAGAGTACTAAACCTATGCTCGCCTACCTGTATTTGTCTTTGCGATACTCTGGTAGTCCATATTTTGGCAGGTCGATGTGTTTGTCCTCCAAATTCTGACATTTAACGAAGTGCCTGATGTGAATGCCGGCAGCTCCCCATATCCTCAGCAGTCTACGTTGGCTCACTGTGCAGACCACAGTATTCGTTAAACTACTGTCCTTGCTCTGAGATACCTGGAAAGCTCTTCCTACATCCAGCACAAGATCTGGAAATAGCAACCTAAGAACTAAATGATAACTCAGTGGAGGTAGGCGCATCTCAATCCGGCCCGTGGCTTTGGAACAGCCTGTACAAGGAGACCTGCAATGTCCCCAGACTGATGCAATAGAGCACCACGCTGTACACTGTCCTTTCCAGCCAACAATAGCACTGCCAAGCTCCAGCACTGCACACCCTTTCATCGCTTCTCAGTTGTTGGGGGTCGGCAGTGCTAGAAATAGGTGTTATGAGGGGGCTACATGATATCACTGAGGGACATTGGCAGAGCTGTGTGTGGGTTCCAGAGCATGAATTACAGAGGGTGCTACGGGATACATTAAGGGACATAGGCAGAACTGTGAGGGCCCCAGTTCTGGAAAAGCATGATAAGTTGCAGGGCAGTCCAGAGGTCATTGGAAATGCAACCCATGTGCCCCTGCTGTGGAATAGCAGAGGCCTTTAGGCCTAAAGGACCATCTAAAGTGCATTGGCAGAGTTGTGTGTGGGTATCACTGCTGGAACGGAAGTGGGTGCTGAAGTTCGGAATTAAAGTGCATAAGCAGGGCTCTGGGTGTTTCTCAGTGCTAGAATAACAAGCATTGGCATAGCCAGTAGGTCTCGCCTTTGGGACCTTATAAGTATTTAGCCATACAGCACATTAGCCTGGATGCTGCAACACCTACTGTTACTTCACGTGCCACTGATGAACAATCACACACACCCAAGGATGGGCTTTCTTCTGTGCTATTTAATGAAAGCGCGTATTTATTTAACATAGAAGCTTTGACACCAATAGGCACAGCACCCTAGAGCAACGGGAAATTGGATAATTAGGGGCAAGAAAAGAAGTGAGAACCAGCCTGGGTCTCAAATGATCAGGCATTCAAACCCTAACAGTAGCAATTGGCAGGAAACTCCAGTAGCACCTTCAACATCTCTCCAGACCAGCGCCATACCAGCTTAAAGCTCTTGCCCAAACACCAACAGAATAGAGATACCCCCAGTTGTGCAACAATTCGAGAGAGTACCCATGCAACATCAACAACCCCATCCTTGGTGGTGATCCCTCCACTGTAAACACACTGCACCAGAACATTTGCTCAAAACTTTCCACAATACCACCTCCCACAAGACACGGCTGAATAAAGGATGTACAAGTGTAATAGCAGACCTATTTATTCACGCTGATATGGAAACTTGTGAAACAACTTCCAAATACTCTACACAAAAAACAGGGTAGTATTGAGAGTGAATGAAGCAAATGTAAGGCTGGAGACATTGAAGGCAGTGTGAAAAGCCAGGCATGACATGAGCAGGAGCGGTGGTCGCTATTGGCCGCCAAAAGCCATGTGTGCCTGTGTCTTTGTGAGAGCTTGCAAAGGAATTTATCAAACAGGCTCAACTTACAAAACCAAAGAAAGAGCCGCTTTACAAACAGGTTTGCACGCCTCCACTGAAATGCCAAGAATTTGAGTTACTAGTTTGTACGGACAAAGATGAAAACTGTAAAAATGCAGAAATGGGGATAATGTGTGACCTCGAAAGAGGGCATTCGCTTCTATAAGGAAGAAGGGGTTGCCAGCAACTGCCTTTTCTTATTACAAGTGAGTTTACAAAAGCGCACTCATGTAACTTCACCCATGCCTCTAGGAAAACGCTAGCATCCCCAAAAATGTCTTGGTACTGGCATCGTTTGTGTCATGTGTTTTTTATGTCGCACAAGCTGCCGAGGGCAATCCATAGCACCTGTGTACATTTTAACTATTGATAATAGAATGAACCAGCTTAGTTAATAGCCCGTGGCAAGAACACCACTCTTTACATTGTCGGTGCTTCCGTCTTCATGAAACAAAATAGATAAGGCACCTACGAACCTTTCGTCTCCCAGAGTGAGAGAGAGTAAACTAATGTGTGGAGGGGAAGCCGGAAAGGAAAACAACAAACCTTAAATGTGGAAAAGGTTGATCAAGAACGTATCACCATTGAACCATGCTTCTTTGTTGTACAGGAAACGTTTGTGTGTGTGTTGGTTGAGTTTAATTTTTTTGCAAAACTGCGATTTGAAAATAAATATAAAACAGTCTGTTCTCTGGTGTAAGCGATACCTGCGATGTCTTTGT
The DNA here is from genome assembly GCF_964261635.1 of Lissotriton helveticus. Classification (NCBI taxonomy): domain Eukaryota; kingdom Metazoa; phylum Chordata; class Amphibia; order Caudata; family Salamandridae; genus Lissotriton; species Lissotriton helveticus. Next base: position 1,975,586,217 of record NC_136065.1, on the reverse strand, counting down.
CCCGGGAGCAGCTATGCCACTGTGATGAAATCATATCTTTCCAAATAGATCACTGTATTATAATTATTTTTATTATCTAAAATGGGCCAGCTATTGTGCTATCCTATTGGCCTCTTCTCTGCAAGATTGAATAGTCAGGTCGAAAGAATGGCAGGAAACATGAACAATGTTTTAGCCTTTCAGGAAGAGAGGATGACCTGTGCATGCCCACCACTTTCCTATGAGGAGACTGTATTGGTATGTATGGCCCTGATAGAGAGCCACCAACTAGCATGAATACCTGGATCTAAATGCACTAACTTACTGCTAAGACTCGGCAACACTTATAACAAAAGCTATTACCCACTGTTTCTAAGTTTAAAAAGGAATGCCAGGCTTCTCTGAGAATAGTACTGAAACCCAGTGAGCAGAGCTTCTGGAGGAGAGGGCATAGAGAGTGGTGGGTTTGGGGGGCAGGAGGCCAGTTTTTTTAGTTAATATTATTTATTAAATTTTTCTACACATTATGGACACAGAACAGGAGCCTTGTTATGAATGGTCCCCTCATTACTCTTCTGTAAACTCCCTGTGTAGTAGTTGAAAATAGAGGCAGATGGTTTTGGGAACTATACATAACAAAATTATAGATGGGTAAAAAATTAATTGGGGGATATTGTTTACCTCGGCGTTCAGGGTGACATCATAGGCAACTCGAGTTACGCTCTCGTTGTCTATATGACTAAGAGAATCACTGTCAAAATATCAACCTACATAATATCGACCTACAGGATACAGAAATTTCGAAGGCAAGAATATCGACATCCTATCTACAACATGGTAAGTACAAAAATATCGAAAAAAATAAAGATGTTAAAAATATCGATGTTAAAAATATCGTTATTTTCTGTAAAAATATCAATGTAAAATAAAGTAAATAACACTAATAAATAAAATAAACATAATAAAAATATCTAATAATGTTTAACATTAATAAATAAAACATATATAATAATAATACATTAATTAAACATATACATAAAATATATAATATATACATACTTAATAAGTTGTAATAATTATTTTAATAATTTATAAATTAATAAAAAATATTATAAATTACAAATACATTTACAAACATAAAACAACAACATAAATAAAAAGTAAAGAATTACGTTTAATAAATTGAAAAAATTAAATATACCTTTAATATTTTTAAAATTAATTATATACTACATTATTTAAATTTATACAAAAAAATTAAAAAAACTAAGTAAATAAAAATGCTATTCAAAATACAGTAATAAAAAAATGTTGGATAGCATAGAACTTAAAATTACCATTCCCACTCCAGAGAGTGCAACAGTAGAGAAACCATTGCATAGCGTAGAGGTAAAAATTACTATTCCAACTCCAGAGAGTGCAACAGTAGGTAAAGCATTGGATAGCGTAGGGGTAAAAATTACTATTCCAACTCCAAAAAGTGCAACAGTAGGGAAAGCATTGGATAGCGTAGGGGTAAAAATTACTATTCCAACTCCAGAGTGTGCAACAGTAGGGAAAACATTGGATAGTGTAGGGGTAAACATTACTATTCCAACTCCAGAGAGTGCAACAGTAGGGAAAGTGTTGGATAGCATAGGGGTAGAAAGTACTATTCCCACACCAGAGAGTGCAACAGTAGGGGAAACATTGGATAGTGTAGGGGTAAAAATTACTATTCCAACTCCAGAGAGTGCAACAGTAGGGAAAGCATTGGATGGTGTAGGGGTAAAAATTACTATTCCAACTCCAGAGAGTGCAACAGTAGGGAAAGCATTGGATAGTGTAGGGGTAAAAATTACTATTCCAACTCCAGAGAGTGCTGTAGTGTAGTTCCTATTATCCCAATAGGCTCTGCGCATTGGAATAATACCTTCAATAGTATAGGCCTAGACAGACGTTAACTAGGTCTACTACCGTCGATATTAGACTTAAAGTTTTGGGTTTGCCAGCTAGCTCAGAGTTCACTAGAAACTTTCTCGAATGTTCAGGAAGGAATTAACTTCCCTGATTAGACAAGAAGGGATTTAGTTTCTGACAACCATAGAACATGACAACTTTGCTCTCCCCTAATCAAGAGTGTATCTCGAGAGTCGTGCGAACAAAAGGCAATTTATTTTACTCAGTCAGTACGTGCATTCTTAGTCTCATCAGAATGTAGAGAAAAGGAAGAGACGGGCGTGTTCAATAAAAAGGTGTTATTTATTGATCAGTCTCTTTTCTCGTACAAGAGAAATGGATCGATATTATTGCAATACTTATGGTTAAGTAAAGTGCATACATTAGAAGCAGAAGTATAAAATAATACTGTAAAAACATTGATATGGTTTCTAAGCCATATGAAGGTTTAAAATGAATAAAATATATTACATACACATATACATTTGACTAAACGTACTCAACTGGTGTTTCTAAATAAGCCTACCCCGTGTACCTGACCTAAGTCTAATACGTGGGCGGGAATAGAAAGTTACAGTTTAAGTTAAGTTTGTTTTTGCCAAGTGACTGACTAAAGAATTCTCTGTGAGGGGTTATTCAGTTCTGTACCTGGAAGTTAGGATGAATGAGGGATGGTATCTCTCTTCTCTGCTCTCGATATTCCAGGCTGCCTGCGAGGGCTACCCGGAAAAGCCGGTGCTGGATTTCTCGGCAGGAGAAAGCAGCGCGTCTCGTTCTCAGCGCGTCAGGAAGGCGGGGCTGCGCCAGCGGGGTCTGCTCTGCTCTGGGCTTCGGCAAGTATGGCTGCTCCATCTCGTCACCACCGCGTGTGTTTGCATAGGGCAATATCGGTAATATTTATACCTTTAAGGTGCCGAGATTGACGTAAGGATGGACATAGATACGTCAATAAGGATGTCATACGACCAGGTCGTTAGCACATTCTTTTGCTGAAGTTCTCGGTGAAATCAAAACAATGGCCGCAGGGTTTTTCCCAGGTTGTCATAGGTTTGATTTGTTATGAGAACTCCGTATGCCTTATCAGGGGCTGGAGGAATATCGCTTGTCTAATTAGATCGCAAGCGTTATGACCTAATCAGATAACACGTTCCTGTGCCGTAGTGTGGCTTCGTCAGATAACGGTATCTGCATCATGGGGGTTTGCTGCCTCATGGGCCGACTGCTAGTTAACTTGTTGGTTTGTTAACCAGAATAGGGTCAGGAATAGGGGGATCGATTCAGAACCTATAGGAATACATCACACCCACTCCACGCTAACTATGGACATATTTACTAATCTATGCATAGTAAAACATAGTACAATATATTTATAAAGTATTGTGTATACCTTACCACCCCAAAATACATAAATGCATTTTGAAATTTCCAAATATACGGAAGAAATGCAGTCATATGTCTAGTATGCACTCAAGCTGTAGAATAATGCTAAAGTAATAACGCATTTGTATACATTAATGCTATTTGGTATATGAGATCTACACATGAAATGGCTCTTAATACAGAAAAAAGGTTCGAGACCACTTCATCACAGAATATAATACAATGAACATACCAGCGGGCAGCTAATGTCTATAAGCTATAAGTCTATAAGCTATCTAAGTTTAGAAATCTTAGTTCTCCAAGAATAGTTCTTACTTTAAGCAGAAGATAGTGTCCCGAAAAATATGCAAAAATATTTTGGGGCTGCTGAAAAAATGCTGTCCGTGAACTGGAGGGAAAAGTGTTCATGTGCTTTTAGTGTTAAAGTTGAAGGCCAAATTCAGGGAACGCCGTGTACGAGTTTGTTCAAAAGTCTCTATTTCTGTTCTGGTGAGAACATCATATCATTTAGGCTTTCGAAAAAGTTGTCAACAGCTTCCTGGGAGAGTTCCACTAACTCGGAAATAGGTGTAACCATGCATTCATGCGCATGATTGTCTCCATTGACATTCTGATTTGAATTGCTGACAGAAGGTCGTACCTGATCGATGCTGCTTTCATCTTGAACTTCACTACCCCTTAATCGTAGTGGTGAAGCTTCCACGAATGCCGTCATCAGGATTGGTAGCCGTTGAGGGCAGCACAAAGCATGAACCTTGATTGGGCTCAACAATGTTTCTGCATCCATTGGCGCATCCGATTGTAGCGTCAGACAGGTGTCTAACACGCATTCTTCTCCGCATAGCAGGCACCTTAATACAGGTAAAACACATCGTTGCCACATAGGTTGAAATGATAGAAACCAAGTCATGTTCAGGTCTCTAAGCCGGGATAGTCCCAGGATTCTTGATATCCGGTCCCGGTATCCAATGGCTAGGATTGTTTCTTCCCTTGTCGCAGGTGTTTTGTCTGTGACATGGTTTGCTATAACGAAAAATAAGGACTAGGAATAGGATTCCTGCAATCAGTCCTAGAATCAGGGGAAGTTCGCCAAAAATCAAATGGACGAAGTCTGGAAAAATACCCAGTATGGCTTTGAATGGTGTTAATGCCATCGAAAATACTGTCTTAAATACATGTGAAACCCCACTGGTATCAGAAATATTTAAGATTTCATTCAGGATTTCTGCGAAATGTATGGGGGAATTAGTTGATAACAATGAATGTATCTCTGCAGTCGTCCTTGCGACTTGGAGATCATACGTTTCTTTTGATGACGTGAGCCTAGTAGGCGTCTGAAGAAGCACTGTTTTCATTCTGCTTAAAGTATCTATTCGAATAGAAGTAATTTTCAAGTTGGGCCATGCCCTTGCCTCCCTGTCTGGAAAGGAGCTGGGGAACAATGAGTGTCCACAGCACTTGACCTTCGCAGTCGTAGTTACGAGATAAGGAGTCCCGGGCATAAGACTACAACATCTGCGATCTACAATTAGAATGTAACTCCCATTATAGAGTCTTTGAAAGAATGGTTCTATCTCTGTTGCAGGTGCGCCTTGCTGGTGACATGAAAGGTTATTTGAGTTCCCTTCACAGGTGGCTCCGTGCAAACTAATTCCGTTACACAGAAGTGTACCGCTTAGTGACATTGCACAATTATTGCCACTAAGAAACACTTTCTGTCCTTTATTACTGACACATGCATGTGAATAGGGCAGGTTCCATGTTGTTTTAATGTACCCTTTTCCCAATTTCTCGTACATGCTAGCCTGTATATATTTTTGGCAGTATTGAAACCTGAAGGTTGAAATTGGAATATTTATTATTCCATGTATTATCCATTCACTGACAGGTCGTTCTGACATTGTCACTGGTAATCTCTCAAGTTTCTCAATGCTCAGGATTGTATAATCAGCTCCCTTTTGGGCCATACTGATTTGTCTATCAGTAAGGTTAAAGATATAGAATAGTGACGTTGTGTTGATTAAACGCCAAGGCACATAGCCTGAACGCAGATTTTGTAACGTCCAGCCAAGCTGTACAATAGAACGCAATTGGGACTGACCGTGTTGTAATAACAGTAAGTCTTGCGATAATATGTCGATTGCTGAAGACACAATGCTGTCCAAAGAAAAAATTCTGGAGGACAGAGTCATTAACCCATTGTCCACTACAGAAAGTGATTTTTCCAAATTAATACGGTCAATTTCCCGTATTCTCTCTGCTGTTTCAATTTGAGTAACCTTCCAGGCCTCATTGTATGCTGCATATACAGAGGCTGCTATGAATCGCTTGTGACGCTGTTTGCGTGGTCCCATAGTGAAATCACGCAAGTCAGCACCATCAGTAAGTAAAGTTAGGTGTTGCTTAATTTCTGCCAGTGTGGAAGTTTGTAGCCATTGAAGGCATAATTTGCCCACACTGTAGGTGGTTATTATCCCTGGGTGATGTCTTTGAGGATATCTAGGGTCTGGCCTGGTCATTTTGAACCCCTGTGTTTTGTTCAGGAATCTGTCTTGACAGTTATTAGTATCTGTGGGCCAGATCAACCACTGTTTCCAATCAGGATGTGTTCTGTTTTGGTTTAATACATAATTTACGTCTATCTCCTCATCTGTAGAGGTATTGCTGTACATTGTTGGTTTTGGAATAGACGGTTTATTTAAGTCTTTAATTTTGGCTAGGCCAAGACAGGTAGTTTGTTGAACAGTGTCATTTAAAAATATAATTTGTTCTGGGATCATGCAGGCTCTAAACAAAGATTCTATACCCTGTACTTGCCATTCTTTTGTGCCCCAAACACTTTTCAATTCAACATTTTTGTCCCAATAATCAAAACCAAAAGTATTCATTTGTTCAAAGAATGAGTCAGAATATATCAATTTTGTGTTTGTTATTATGGTCTTTGTCCCTGTCTTATTTGACAATTTGAAATAAAATGTTTCAGCATTACTTATGTTAAAACCTGAAAAGTATGAATATTTGTCGTAAACGGTTCTTGAACTCCCTTTTGGAGGTGTTGCACAATGTTCCCATTGATTATAATTTAAAACATTTCTAGGTTGTGCAGATCTATGTAGAAAATGGTTACCATAATGGTTATAACAGTACATACTATCATAATTTGTAGAACCCTGCAAATAATCATGTTTGGTAAATTTAGCAGACATTACTAAGTCAGACATCATATTATTAATGCTTTCAAAGTCCCAATCATCAGCAAATGAGCTTGGTTTTACAAAGTCACTCAATGAGATCTTAATTTGGTGTGGATATTTCAGGATTTCTACCGGACCATAAATTTCATAGTCTGTGTTGTCCCATGCTACCCCACCCGGTATAGGATTGGCTGTGAAGTTGGCTGAAGAAAGTTCTCTTTTCTCGACATGTGAAGATGTGTGTGGTTTGAGGATCAAGTTGATTTTCTGACTTGCTGTGTCCATTTTAGCATATTTTCCCTCAATGAAGCGTCCCAAAGTTAGTATCATGATGAGCCAAAGTATGAGGATAAATGCACCAAAACCCACCCAAAATTCGAGCCATGGAGAAACCAGATATGTTTCTTTCAGTTGTTTCAAAAGTTCTTTAGCTTTATCTTTAAAGGTTTTTGATGATGGCTGTGTCTTTGATTCACCGAAGCCTTCGGAGGAATCATCGAAGTTTATGAAGTAGCCGGATGCAGTTCTGTCAATTGTTCCAATTGGTTCAGGATCACTGTTTCTTGCATTTGCACTTGGTACTTCATTATAGATTGGTGTGTCTCTGCTAAATGTTTTTATTTGGGTTTTCAGAGGTCTAAGTTCCATTGCATTGTTGCATAGTCCTTGTTGTTCTTTTGTAGGTGTTTCGAAAGTGATTAACCTCTTTGTTAGAACCTCTGTACTGGTAGCAAACCTTGGTGTTCTGCTACTTATTGGGAGTCCACTTGGCCTACTATTTGTTATCGGCCACATGATTGTGGTTTTACCAGGTCGATGGATACAACTCGGTTCTCCTTTTTACCAGCAAGTGGCGGTAGTACAACTGATCTTGTCCCGTTGACAGACAAGACAGGAACTGCTTTTCTGTAAGAAGGCCCAAATTCCTTCTTTACCGCGATCTTTTCTCTGACTAGATCCCCGACTTTTGGAATCCAGACAGGTCTTGCTGGGACAGGTGGTGGTTCTTCAGTGGTTGTTGGCTGTTGTTTCAACTTTATGTTGCTCAGGTCTTTTCTTGTTTTGTTTAAGTCCTGCAAAATAGCCAAACGGTCTTTGATATCAAAGCTTTTTTCTTTCACCACTGAAGTCTGACTATCAAGGTCAGAGATCAACATCCTAGTTCCAAATAATAATTCGTACGGACTGAATCCCTTCAGAGAATTTCTTGGCAAGTTATTTAGACTACGTTGGACACTTATTAAATGTTTGACCCACCCAGCTCCCGAACCTAATATCCTTTCCGTTATAGATTGCTTTATGCCTTGGTTTTTTCTTTACACCATCCCGTATCCCTCAGGAAGGAAGTGAGAAGATTCCCGCTGTGCTATGCTCATTTGGCCATGTTTCCCCTCAGGCTGGAGGGCTAGAGTGAAAACAATGGTCAGACGTAGCATGCTCTTAGCGTATATGCCAGTTAGACTCGCAAATCTTTGTATAACAGTCCAGACGTCAGCCGAGTGCTGGTGATCTACACTATAAGTGGAAACTAGCCTGTATATGTTAATCGCAAGCCTTGCTTTTTACTCTTGATTTTTTCTGGAGTAAAACTACGAGGTATTAAACTGTTTCTCTCCCCACTGCGATCTCTGTTGCAGTTTGGGCAGTTTTTTACAAACATGGTGTGACGCAGGCTCATGCCTGGCCACCAGTACCGTGATTGTAATTCTTCCAGAGAAGCTTTTAGTTTGAGGTGTCTGAGACCCTCGCCCATATGTGCGTCTGCGATTAACAAGTTTCTCCTGTCCATGTTTGGAATCACTCTATCCCCCACTCCAGGGATTCGAGCAAAAGGGACGGAGTTTGCATCGATTATGTATGTATAATTGAGTGGATAGTTGATCGGTAGCGCTGAGCAGTCGCCTTTTGATGACGTTTTCACCGCCAGCACTGTTTCACCGTCAATGTATTTTAATGTACGCTTTTTTCGAACTACGGGAGCCGATTTAGTGGCTGCCGCTGTGGCTGTTACAGCCAATGAATTCCCTGCAACGTGAACGCCATCACGCTGATGACTCAGTGAGTGTGTCACGTGAGTCTTTGGTAGTTCTTTTTGTAAAAGAGCTATTTGTTCCCAAAGCAGCTTCTGCTTTATTGTTGCATCTGTGTCATCTTTGTAACCGTTTTGAATCCATGTCTGCAAATCCTTGTTATATGATTTGACGCAGTAATATGAATCTGACACTATAAGTGTCGGGAATTCGCGATCCGCATTATCTAGCGCCATTTTCAATGCTAATATTTCAGTCTGTTGTTCTGAATTAGTTTCTACTGAGTGTGTTTTTGTTAATAGAGGTTTTAGTTTACCTCCGCGCCACACTTCTTTTGTAATCCCACATGTGGGGTTGTATGCCTGTTCTCCCCAAACGGGGGGTTGAGCATGTCCGTCTGCATAGATTACACAGGCGTAATGTCGTAAAGGCAGAATGTCGATTGGCAGAGGGAATGTTCTTTCATATTCTAAATTTTCCATTTCTTCTAGTTCTGGATCAAAGTAATAGTATACTTTGTCCGTTGTGATTGAATTCACCCATTGTATCCATTCCGGATTCAATGTTGTTGTTGGTAAATTACACGGTGTTGTTAGTGCCTCAAAGGCTGATTCAGCTGTTCTGACTGTGATATGTCTACCGTCAGCTTGATCTTTTTCTCTAGCTATTGCGGTTTGAACTGCATGAACAATTTTTTCTTTGTTGCCGAATTTCTGTTCAGCTTCTGTGTACAAGTGTGATTTGAATGCAATCGGTACCTTTTCTCCCTCATTAGAGGTCAGGTATGTGAATCCGCATCTCCCTGGGATGACTCGAATCACAAGATTGCGTGTGTTATCACGTGTTTCTAATTTTGTTTTAACTAGCATGTCTGTTTGTAAGGATCTCAGAATTTCTGTGTGTATTTGAGTCCAATTGGATCTTTTAAAATCTGGTTTTATCAGATCATAAAGGGGTTTGCCCCTTTCTGCGTAATTTGCAATATATGTTCTTCCGAAATTTAGGAAGCCTAGAATTGACTGTAGGTTTTTTAGTGTTCTAGGTGCTTGGAGGACGGCACATTTTTCTAGAAAATTGTCAGCCAGGCTTTTGCCTTCAATTGATAACTCATATCCTAAGAACAGGACTGTCAGATGGGCAATTCTGGATTTTTTAAAGTTGAATTTGTAACCCTCTGCTGCGAACCCAAGTATTATGGTGTTCACTCTCTTCAAGTGAGTCTCCAAGTCATCATCTGTTAAGTATATGTCGTCGATATACGATAATGTTTCGTCGTCATATATTTGTAGTAATTCTGTTACTCTCGCTGAGAATACCCCCGGGCTGTTTTTGTACCCCTGGGCTAAACGACAGAATTGTTTTTGAGTGCCATTTATTGAGAACGCAGACAAATATCTGCTCTCTGGTGCTATGTTTTGACAAAAGAATCCATTAGAAATGTCTAATGTTGTTTTGTATTTTTTGCGCACTATGTTATTCATTAGTGCAGCACTATGCGAATTTTGCACTGCAAAAGTTTTGCAACATGAGTTAAGGTGTCGGTAATCCAAAACTAGACGATATGAATTGTCTGGTTTGGAGACCGGAAACAAAGGGTTGTTCATTTGTGAGGTGCAAGTTTCAATCACCCCCTGGTATTCTAGCTGATCTAGGATTTCTTTTACCTGTTTTTTAGCTTCTTGCTTAATTGGGTACTGCCTTTGTGCAGTAGGTTGTGATTTTAACTGGATTTTGTGAGGAGGAGAGTCCTCATCCCATCCTACGTGATTTTTATATAAAGCAGGAGCTTGAGCTACTACCCACTTTCTGGCAAGTGTGTATTTTTTATGAATTGGGATGTGATTTGAGAAGGCAGGCATAATTATTTCTTCGCCATGAGGGCACTCCCTGACAAACTCTAGTGGCCAGTCTTTTTCAGCTAGAAGGTTGTCATAGCCCTTGGAGAGATTATCCCAAAATAGTCCCCTTATTTTTCTAGTCTTATCTCCCTCTATACGTAATGTTATTTCGTATATTTTGTGAGGTTTGCTAACTCTGGTGTCTGCAGTTTCCACTTGAAGATATTCATTCGTGTCCACTGTCTCCAGATGATTCATAAGGACTTTGCGAGCTATGCTCACTTCTGCTGCGCTGTCTAGCATTGTCTGAGCCCATTCTCCGTTTTTCAGTTGTGTCCTCAGTATTCTCGGCATTGTTAACTACCTTGATACTGGCTACCTTCTTTTTTGGAAATTGTAATTTCTTTTTTAGCTGAGCAGGTTCTTTGTCTTTGGACTTGGCGTGCTCTTCTCTTTGTTCTGATCGTCCTCTTCTTTCCGATTTCTGCGAGGAAGTCTGAAAAGATTGAGAGGGACGTGTATCAATGTCTTGATATCTATCAGGCTTTTTTATATTATCCCTATTTCTAAGGTTATATCTTTTCCCAGAGGGGTCACTCTGCGGTGACCTGTGTCTTTGGTTCGGAGATTTTTCTCTTCGCCTAGGAGACCTTCCTCTGGACTGGAATTTCTTTTCTTTAGGATTGGATTGTTTGTTTCCATCCCAGCTCTTTTTCTGTGATGTTGAGTTATTATTAAAAAATATTTTTTCAGGACTTTCAATCAGTTGTGGTTTTACTGGTATTCCACCTAAACTATCTCTACCTAGTTCCTCATAGGATTTTTCTATGATTCCGGCAATTTCAGCTGGCTGGTCTGCTATATCTGTCTCCTTTAACCTCTGGCGGATCGCCACGTTTGCTGCTTCACCTTTTATGTTGGCTAATAATATAGCCGAGACCTGCTTGAAGTCTTTTAGTAATTTCATACCAAGAGTTAAAGCGGGTTCTGGACCGTATTCGTCTTGAATTTGTTTTAGCACATCTGGTATTACCGAAATGGATGGAACACCGTGCGTTTTTGTGTAGATGGAAGCGAAGACTGTACCCCAAGTGTCACAGTCCTCAATGTGTGGTGCGATTCCCATTGGAAGACAGATAGTCAGAATCCTGTGTTTTTCTAATGGGGTGGTGTCAGGAAACACTGCCTCTATTTGGGTGATTTTCTGTGCCAACCAGAATGGTATTTGTTCCCGTTTAGCCGGTACTTTACCTAGGCAGGATTGTATGTTCTGTGGTGTAATTTTATTTGTGTTCCCCTGGTGAGGGGTCAGCTGTGGAATTTTAATCGCTGGCTGAATTGTTGAAGTCCGCATCACATACTGGACTAATTGTCTGTGTATTTTTATTAGTTGTTTTAGCTGTGTTAAAAGGTTTGCTGCAGACATCCCATCGATGTCTGGATGTGGTGTGTATCCGGCTAGGACCGGCCACGTTGCTCCTGGTCTACCTAAAGGACCGAGCCTGGTTATGTGATTATTATGTTTTAGGGCGCCATCAAATAAGAGCAGGTGCTCTTGAAATTTGAGTGGTACTTCCACCTCCTCGAAAGGAGTGTACGTTTTAGGAGGTTCCTCTATTTTGTAATAGTGGAAGTACTTTGTTACAGCATTTGCTGCTGGAAAATTTATCCATGAATAGTATACCTCTGTCTGCCGATATTCGTGTGCCTCAATTACGAATATGACTGTGCCACCTCTAGGTGTCAGTCCGTTTTCTATAAGTTTTAAGGTTATAGATTTCCTTTTGATGACCGGGATGAGTATTATCTCCGGGTCTGCATTTTGTAGTGCAGTATCAGCTTCTGCGAGTTCAGTTGCTAATCTAACTGCCTCTCTTTCCTCATCACTGTCTACCATTTTACCGACAGGATGGTTATTTCTTTTGTTTGCAGATCAGGTTTCTTATGGAAACAAAGATTAGATGCACAATATTTTGGAACAGTGTATCCTTCAACGTTGACTATACCAAGAACCATACATAGGAGTTCCCTCCTGCGAGGTCTGGCGGATATGACCTTTCACCCACTCCAGACGTCTTTGGAGTATAATGGGAAAAAGGGGTCTGAGTGAGAAAGCACGACTGAGTTACTCTAAATGTCTTACGTTAGTTTTATCGCCCTTTCCAAACGCGTTGGGCGCCATGTAGTGTAGTTCCTATTATCCCAATAGGCTCTGCGCATTGGAATAATACCTTCAATAGTATATGCCTAGACAGACGTTAACTAGGTCTACTACTGTCGATATTAGACTTAAAGTTTTGGGTTTGCCAGAAACTTTCTCGAATGTTCAGGAAGGAATTAACTTCCCTGATTAGACAAGAAGGGATTTAGTTTCTGACAACCATAGAACATGACAACTTTGCTCTCCCCTAATCAAGAGTGTATCTCGAGAGTCGTGTGAACAAAAGGCAATTTATTTTACTCAGTCAGTACGTGCATTCTTAGTCTCATCAGAATGTAGAGAAAAGGAAGAGACGGGCGTGTTCAATAAAAAGGTGTTATTTATTGATCAGTCTCTTTTCTCGTACAAGAGAAATGGATCGATATTATTGCAATACTTATGGTTAAGTAAAGTGCATACATTAGAAGCAGAAGTATAAAATAATACTGTAAAAACATTGATATGGTTTCTAAGCCATATGAAGGTTTAAAATGAATAAAATATATTACATACACATATACATTTGACTAAACGTACTCAACTGGTGTTTCTAAATAAGCCTACCCCGTGTACCTGACCTAAGTCTAATACGTGGGCGGGAATAGAAAGTTACAGTTTAAGTTAAGTTTGTTTTTGCCAAGTGACTGACTAAAGAATTCTCTGTGAGGGGTTATTCAGTTCTGTACCTGGAAGTTAGGATTAATGAGGGATGGTATCTCTCTTCTCTGCTCTCGATATTCCAGGCTGCCTGCGAGGGCTACCCGGAAACGCCGGTGCTGGATTTCTCGGAAGGAGAAAGCAGCGCGTCTCGTTCTCAGCGCGTCAGGAAGGCGGGGCTGCGCCAGCGGGGTCTGCTCTGCTCTGGGCTTCGGCAAGTATGGCTGCTCCGTCTCGTCACCACCGCGTGTGTTTGCATAGGGCAATATCGGTAATATTTATACCTTTAAGGTGCCGAGATTGACGTAAGGATGGACATAGATACGTCAATAAGGATGTCATACGACCAGGTCGTTAGCACATTCTTTTGCTGAAGTTCTCGATGAAATCAAAACAATGGCCGCAGGGTTTTTCCCAGGTTGTCATAGGTTTGATTTGTTATGAGAACTCCGTATGCCTTATCAGGGGCTGGAGGAATATCGCTTGTCTAATTAGATCGCAAGCGTTATGACCTAATCAGATAACACGTTCCTGTGCCGTAGTGTGGCTTCGTCAGATAACGGTATCTGCATCATGGGGGTTTGCTGCCTCATGGGCCGACTGCTAGTTAACTTGTTGGTTTGTTAACCAGAATAGGGTCAGGAATAGGGGGATCGATTCAGAACCTATAGGAATACATCACAGTGCAACAGTAGGGAAAGCGTTGGATAGCGAGAGGTAAAAATTACTATTCCCACTCCAGAGAGTGCAACAGTAGGGAAAGCGTTGGATAGCGTAGGGGTAAAAATTACAATTCCCACTCCAGAGAGTGCAACAGTAGGGAAAACATTGGATAGTGTAGGGATAAAAATTACTATTCCCACTACAGAGAGTGCAACAGTAGGGAAAGCATTGGATAGCGTAGAGGTAAAATTTACTATTCGTACTCCAGAGAGTGCAACAGTAGGGAAAGCGTTGGATAGCGAGGGGTAAAAATTACTATTCCAACTCCAGAGAGTGCAACAGTAGGGAAAACATTGGATATCGTAGGGGTAAAAATTACTATTCCAACTCCAGAGAGTGCAACAGTAGGGAAAACATTGGATAGCGCAGGGGTAAAAATGTACTATTCCAACTCCATAGAGTGCAACAGTAGAGAAAGTGTTGGATAGCGTAAGGGTTAAAATTACTATTCCCACTCCAGAGAGTGCAACAGTAGGGAAAGCGTTAGATAGCGTAGAGGTAAAATTTACTATTCCAACTCCAGAGAGTGCAACTTTAGGGAAAGCGTTGGATAGCGTAGGGGTAAAAATTAGTATTCCAACTCCAGAGACTGCAACATTAGGGAAAGCATTGGATAGCGTAGGGGGAAAAATTACTATACCAACTCCAGAGAGTGCAACAGTAGGGAAAGCGTTGGATAGCGTAGGGGTAAAAATTACCATTCCCACTCCACAGAGTGCAACAGTAGGGAAAGCGTTGGATAGCGTAGAGGTAAAATTTACTATTCCAACTCCAGAGAGTGCAACAGTAGGGAAAGCGTTGCATAGCGTAGGGGTAAAAATTAGTATTCCCACTCCAGAGAGTGCAACAGTAGGGAAAACATTGGATAGCGTAGGGGTAAAAATTACTACTCCAACTCCAGAGAGTGCAACAGTAGGGAAAGCGTTGGATAGCGTAGGGGTAAAAATTACTATTCCCACTCCAGAGAGTGCAACAGTAGGGAAAGCGTTGGATAGCGTAGAGGTAAAATTTACTATTCCAACTCCAGAGAGTGCAACAGTAGGGAAAGCATTGGATAGCGAGGGGTAAAAACTTACTATTCCAACTCCAGAGAGTGCAACAGTAGGGAAAACATTGGATAGCATAGGGGTAAAAATTACTATTCCAACTCCAGAGAGTGCAACTTTAGGGAAAGCGTTGGATAGCGTAGGGGTAAAAATTAGTATTCCCACTCCAGAGAGTGCAACAGTAGGGCAAACATTGGATAGCGTAGGGGTAAAAATTAGTATTCCAACTCCAGAGAGTGCAACAGTAGGGAAAACATTGGATAGCGTAGGGGTAAAAATGTACTATTCCAACTCCAGAGAGTACAACAGTAGAGAAAGTGTTGGCTAGCGTAGGGGTTAAAATTACTATTCCAACTCCAGAGAGTGCAACATTAGGGAAAGCATTGGATAGCGTAGGGGGAAAAATTACTATACCAACTCCAGAGAGTGCAACAGTAGGGAAAGCGTTGGATAGCGTAGGGGTAAAAATTACTATTCCCACTCCAGAGAGTGCAACAGTAGGGAAAGCGTTGCATAGCGTAGGGGTAAAAATTAGTATTCCCACTCCAGAGAGTGCAACAGTAGGGAAAGCGTTGGATAGCGTAGGGGTAAAAATTACTATTCCCACTCCAGAGAGTGCAACAGTAGGGAAAGGGTTGGATAGCGTAGAGGTACCATTTACTATTCCAACTCCAGAGAGTGCAACAGTAGGGAAAACATTGGATAGCGTAGGGGTAAAAATTACTATTCCAACTCCAGAGAGTGCAACAGTACAGAAAGTGTTGGATAGCGTACGGGTTAAAATTACTAATCCAACTCCAGAGAGTGCAACAGTAGGGAAAGCGTTGGATAGCATAGGGGTAAAAATTACTTTTCCCACTCCAGAGAGTGCAACAGTAGGGAAAACATTGGATAGCGTAGGGGTAAAAATTACTATTCCAACTCCAGAGAGTGCAACAGTAGGGAAAACACTGGATAGCGTAGGGGTAAACATTTACTATTCCAACTCCAGAGAGTGCAACAGTAGAGAAAGCGTTGGATAGCATAGAGGTTAACATTTCTATTCCAACTCCAGAGAGTGCAACAGTAGGGAAAGCATTGGATAGCGTAGGGGTAAAAATTACTATTACAACTCCAGAGAGTGCAACAGTAGGGAAAGCGTTGGATAGCGTAGGGGTAACAATTACTATTCCCACTCCAGAGAGTGCAACAGTAGGGAAAGCGTTAGATAGTGTAGAGGTAAAATTTACTATTCCAACTCCAGAGAGTGCAACAGTAGGGAAAGCGTTGGATAGCGTAGCGGTACAAATTACTATTCCCACTCCAAAGAGTGCAACAGTAGGGCAAACATTGGATAGCGTAGGGGTAAAAATTACTACTCCAACTCCAGAGAGTACAACAGTAGGGAAAACATTGGATACCGTAGGTGTAAAAATGTACTATTCCAACTCCAGAGAGTGCAACAGTAGAGAAAGTGTTGGATAGCGTAGGGGTAAAAATTACTATTCCAACTCCAGAGAGTGCAACAGTAGGGAAAACATTGGATAGCGTAGGGGTAAAAATGTACTATTCCAACTCCAGAGAGTGCAACAGTAGAGAAAGTGTTGGATAGCATAAGGGTTAAAATTACTATTCCAACTCCAGAGAGTGCAACAGTAGAGAAAGCATTGGATAGCGTAGGGATAAAAATTACTATTCCAACTCCAGAGAGTGCAACAGTAGGGAAAGCGTTGGATTGCGTATGGGTAAAAATTAGTATTCCCACTCCAGAGAGTGCAACAGTAGGGCAAACATTGGATAGCGTAGGGGTAAAAATTACTATTCCCACTCCAGAGAGTGCAACAGTAGGGAAAGCGTTAGATAGCGTAGAGGTAAAATGTACTATTCCAACTCAAGAGGCTGCAACTTTAGGGAAAGCGTTGGATAGCGTAGGGGTAAAAATTAGTATTCCCACTCCAGGGAGTGCAACAGTAGGGCAAACATTGGATAGCGTAGGGGTAAAAATTACTACTCCAACTCCAGAGAGTGCAACAGTAGAGAAAGTGTTAGATAGCGTAGGGGTTAAAATTATTATTCCAACTCCAAAGAGTGCAACATTAGGGAAAGCATTGGATAGCGTAGGGGGAAATATTACTATACCAACTCCAGAGAGTGCAACAGTAGGGAAAGCGTTGGATAGCGTAGGGGTAAAAATTACTATTCCCACTCCAGAGAGTGTAACAGTAGGGAAAGCTTTGGATAGTGTAGAGGTAAAATTTACTATTCCAACTCCAGAGAGTGCAACAGTAGGGAAAGTGTTGCATAGCGTAGGGGTAAAAATTAGTATTCCCACTCCAGAGAGTGCAACAGTAGGGAAAACATTGGATAGCGTAGGGGTAGAAATTACTACTCCAACTCCAGAGTGTGCAACAGTAGGGAAAGTGTTGGATAGCGTAGGGGTAAAAATTACTATTCCCACTCCAGAGAGTGCAACAGTAGGGAAAGCGTTGGATAGCGTAGAGGTCAAATTTACTATTCCAACTCCAGAGAGTGCAACAGTAGGGAAAGCGTTGGATAGCAAGGGGTAAAAATTACTATTCCAACTCCAGAGAGTGCAACAGTAGGGAAAACATTGGATAGCGTAGGGGTAAAAATTACTATTCCAACTCCAGAGAGTGCAACTTTAGGGAAAGCGTTGGATAGCGTAGGGGTAAAAATTAGTATTCCCACTCCAGAGAGTGCAACAGTAGGGCAAACATTGGATAGCGTAGGGGTAAAAATTACTACTCCAACTCCAGAGAGTGCAACAGTAGGGAAAACATTGGATAGCGTAGGGGTAAAAACTGTACTATTCCAACTCCAGAGAGTGCAACAGTAGAGAAAGTGTTGGATAGCGTAGGGGTTAAAATTACTATTCCAACTCCAGAGAGTGCAACATTAGGGAAAGCATTGGATAGCGTAGGGGGAAAAATTACTATACCAACTCCAGAGAGTGCAACAGTAGGGAAAGCGTTGGATAGCGTGAGGGTAAAAATTACTATTCCCACTCCAGAGAGTGCAACAGTAGGGAAAGCGTTGGATAGCGTAGAGGTAAAATTTACTATTCCAACTCCAGAGAGTGCAACAGTAGGGAAAGCGTTGCATAGCCTAGAGGTAAAATTTACTATTCCAACGCCAGAGAGTGCAACAGTAGGGAAAGCTTTGGATAGCGAGGGGTAAAAATTACTATTCCAACTCCAGAGAGTGCAACAGTAGGGAAAACATTGGATAGCGTAGGGGTAAAAATTACTATTCCAACTCCAGAGAGTGCAACTTTAGGGAAAGCGTTGGATAGCGTAGGGGTAAAAAGTTAGTATTCCCACTCCAGAGAGTGCAACAGTAGGGCAAACATTGGATAGCGTAGGGGTAAAAATTACTACTACAACTCCAGAGAGTGCAACAGTAGGGAAAACAATGGATAGCGTAGGGGTAAAAATTTACTATTCCAACTCCAGAGAGTGCAACAGTAGAGAAAGTGTTGGATAGCGTAGGGGTTAAAATTACTATTCCAACTCCAGAGAGTGCAACATTAGGGAAAGCATTGGATAGCGTAGGGGGAAAAATTACTATACCAACTTCAGAGAGTGCAACAGTAGGGAAAGCGTTGGATAGCGTAGGGGTAAAAATTACTATTCCCACTCCAGAGAGTGCAACAGTAGGGAAAGCGTTGGATAGCGTAGAGGTAAAATTTACTATTCCAACTCCAGAGAGTGCAACAGTAGGGAAAGCGTTGCATAGCGTAGGGGTAAACATTAGTATTCCCACTCCAGAGAGTGCAACAGTAGGGAAAACATTGGATAGCGTAGGGGTAAAAATTACTACTCCAACTCCAGAGAGTGCAACAGTAGGGAAAGCGTTGGATAGCGTAGGGGTAAAAATTACTATTCCCACTACGGAGGGTGCAACAGTAGGGAAAGCGTTGGATAGCGTAGAGGTACAATTTACTATTCCAACTCCAGAGAGTGCAACAGTAGGGAAAGCATTGGATAGCGAGGGGTAAAAATTACTATTCCAACTCCAGAGAGTGCAACAGTAGGGAAAACATTGGATAGCGTAGGGGTAAAAATTACTATTCCTACTCCTGAGAGTGCAACAGTAGAGAAAGTGTTGGATAGCGTAGGGGTTAAAATTACTATTCCAACTCCAGAGAGTGCAACAGTAGGGAAAGCGTTGGATAGCATAGGGGTAGAAATTACTATTCCCACTCCAGAGAGTGCAACAGTAGAGAAAGTGTTGGATAGCGTAGGGGTTAAAATTACTATTCCAACTCCAGAGAGTGCAACAGTAGGGAAAACACTGGATTGCGTAGGAGTAAAAATTTACTATTCCAACTCCAGAGAGTGCAACAGTAGGGAAAACACTGGATAGCGTAGAGGTAAAATTTACTATTCCAACTCCAGAGAGTGCAACAGTAGGGAATAGCGTAGGGGTAAACATTAGTATTCCCACTCCAGAGTGTGCAACAGTAGGGAAAGCGTTGGATAGCGTAGCGGTAAAAATTACTATTCCCACTCCAGAGAGTGCAACAGTAGGGAAAGCGTTGGATAGCGTAGCGGTAAAAATTACTATTCCCACTCCAGAGAGTGCAACAGTAGGGAAAGCGTTGGATAGCGTAGAGGTACAATTTACAATTCCAACTCCAGAGAGTGCAACAGTAGGGAAAGTGTTGGATAGCGAGGGGTAAAAATTACTATTCCAACTCCAGAGAGTGCAACAGTAGGGAAAACATTGGATAGCGTAGGGGTAAAAATTACTATTCCAACTCCAGAGAGTGCAACAGTAGGGAAAACACTGGATAGCGTAGGGGTAAAAATTTACTATTCCAACTCCAGAGAGTGCAACAGTAGAGAAAGTGTTGGATAGCGTAGGGGTTAAAATTACTATTCCAACTCCAGAGAGTGTAACAGTAGGGAAAGCATTGGATAGCGTAGGGGTAAAAATTACTATTCCAACTCCAGAGAGTGCAACAGTAGGGAAAGCATTGGATAGCGTAGGGGTAAAAATTACTATTCCAACTCCAGAGAGTGCAACAGTAGGGAAAGCGTTGGATAGCGTAGGGGTAAAAATTACTATTCCCACTCCAGAAAGTGCAACAGTAGGGAAAGCGTTAGATAGCGTAGAGGTAAAATTTACTATTCCAACTCCAGAGAGTGCAACAGTAGGGAAAGCGTTGGATAGGGTAGGAGTAAATATTAGTATTCCCACTCCAGAGAGTGCAACAGTAGGGCAAACATTGGATAGCGTAGGGGTAAAAATGTACTATTCCAACTCCAGAGAGTGCAACAGTAGAGAAAGTGTTGGATAGCGTAGGGGTTAAAATTACTATTCCAACTCCAGGGAGTGCAACAGTAGGGAAAGCATTGGATAGCGTAGGCGTAAAAATTACTATTCCAACTCCAGAGAGTGCAACAGTAGGGAAAGCGCTGGATAGCGTTGGGGTAAAAATTACTATTCCCACTCCGGAGAGTGCAACAGTAGGGAAAGCGTTAGATAGCGTAGAGGTAAAAATTACTACTCCAACTCCAGAGAGTGCAACAGTAGGGAAAACATTGGATAGCATAGGGGTAAAAATTTACTATTTCAACTCCAGAAAGTGCAACAGTAGAGAAAGTGTTGGATAGCGTAGGGGTTAAAATTACTATTCCAACTCCAGAGAGTGCAACAGTAGGGAAAGCGTTGGATAGCGTAGGGGTAAAAATTACTATTCCCACTTCAGAGAATGCAACAGTAGGGAGAGCGTTGGATAGCGTAGAGGTAAAATTTACTATTCCAACTCCAGAGAGTGCAACAGTAGGGAAAGCGTTGCATAGCGTAAGGGTAAAAATTAGTATTCCCACTCCAGAGAGTGCAACAGTAGGGAAAACATTGGATACCGTAGGGGTAAAAATTACTACTCCAACTCCAGAGAGTGCAACAGTAGGGAAAGCGTTGCATAGCGTAGGGGTAAAAATTACTATTCCATCTCCAGAGAGTGCAACAGTAGGGAAAGCGTTGGATAGCGTAGGGGTAAAAATTTCTATTCCCACTCCAGAGAGTGCAACAGTAGGGAAAGCGTTGGATAGCGTAGGGGTAAAATTTACTATTCCAACTCCAGAGAGTGCAACAGTAGGGAAAGCGTTGGATAGCGTAGGGGTAAAAATTACTATTCCCTTTCCAGAGAGCGCAACAGTAGGGAAAGCATTGGATAGCATAGAAGTTAAATATAACATACTTATAAATAACTGTTGTAAATAAAATATTTAACATTTTTATTTTGAAATAACTCTACATCATTTGCAAATACCCATTAATAATTACTAAAAACATATTTAAAATTGAATAATTAATTAACACTAAATTAACAATAAATACCAATAAATATGAATTCATAAATATAAATGACCAAATAATAAATATTGAACACTAAGATATTTTTCAAAACAAAAAACATATTGATAATTAAAAATGGATTAACAATTAAAAAATGGTAAACAATAAATTTATTTTTAAATAAAGAACATTTTTATGAAAAATGAATTACTAATTAATAAAATACATTTCCAATTATTAAAAAGTAATTAACAATGACAAATATCAATTACCAATTGTAAAAAACTTAATTACCAATTAAAAAAAATAATTGCCAATTAAGAAATGTAATTTCCAATTAAAAACCTTAATTACCAATTTAAAAAATTAATTGCCATTTACAAAATGTAATTACCAATTACAAACCTTAATTACCAATAACATTTTTTATTATAAACTAAAATAATTATTTAGCAATTAATAATAAATTAGAAATAAAACAATTATCAATAGCAATAAAAAATAAATAATTACTTAATTACAATTAAATTACTTCCCACCCAATTCCCCATACAAAACCACAACCCGCTACAAAACTTAAACGCAAAAATTAATTAAAATTAAATTACAATTACTAAAAATTAATAATTAATTTACTATAATTAAATTACTTCCCACTCTATTCCCCTATAAACCCACAACCCGCTCCAGTACTAAAACATAAAATTAAATTAAAAATAATATTTTTAATATACAAAAAATAGTACACATATAATTTAAAACAAATAAAATACTTTAAAAAAAACATATAACACATACATATAAAATACATAATAAAATACATAACAACAAACAAATATCGATATTAGTAACATCGAAATTAGTAACATCGATATAATTGATATCGCTATTACTAACCTCGATATTACTTACATCGATATAAAAAAAATCGATATTATTTACCTTAGGGTCGATATTCTGTGCAACGATATTCTTGACCTCGATATTCTTCACCTTCGATATTTTAAACTCGATATTAATGTAATTCGATAATTAGGAATCAATATTTTGACTGTGCACCTCACTAAGAACTCCTGGGTGATAAACATCCCTGTAATATACTGTTATCCATCTATAATTATAAATGTAATTGCATTTATATAGCATTTAAATTCTATTCTGAGTACCAAAAAGCATCAGCATGCTCCACTGTGGGCAAGTACTTGGTTGGCCGAGAGCCGAATTGCAGTGTGGTCTTTGTAGGAATGGTTTTGTTATAGGGGTTGGTTGACTAGAATGGTGCTCTTCTCATGTTTTAGCTTGCGAAGTGCATTGTATTAATTTATTGTTGGGCCTGATTGAGCGGTCTCTGTACATCCACCGGAGCCACAGAGGAGAAGCTCACGGCGTGCAATGGATACAGACAGTCATAGCAGATGCTCTATATAATTACTGCAGAGTGACAGGCGAGCGACCCACAGTTATGTACTGCATACATGCACTGCATACATGCACTGTACACAGCATAGTAAATGAGTTCAAGCATCCATCAATCAGCAGTGAGGGGTAACTGTCGGCCATTCACATGAGAAACACATCCATAGTAATAAACTTTAGGCACTAACCCAGGGTGACAGAGGAAGGCCCAGCGGGAGCCCCACAGGAGATCTGTCGTTACAGGCAGTCAGAGTAAAGCCCAATAGAGTTCACCGAGGAGGGAGAGAAGACCGACCCATGGTCATGCACTCCATAGTGTGCATTCATGAGCAGCTCACGGCATGCGCTGCTTACATGTAAGGGCGGCTGCCCCGCTAAAGTGGAGGAGCGTCCCCCACTGAGCAGGTCAAAAAATAAAATGATGATAACTCAATGTTATTATTTTATTTTTCCATTGTTGCTCAGCTGGATAGGGGTGGGGCTGGGCTCTCATAGAAGAGCTACAGGAGGAGTGGTGCGCACTTTGGGGCAGATTTATGATAACTGGCGCATCCCCAGGGATGCGCCAGTTGTTTTGCGCCGCTGCTCCGCCAACCATGGTACGCCGCATTTACAATGGGGCACACCATCGGGCAAAAACGGCACAGATGCGTGACACATCTGTGCAGTAAAGGTGGCGCATTGCTGGAGTTGCGTCGCAAGCGCGACGCAGCTCCAGCAAGGCTCGGGGGTGCCCCATCTTTACAATGCTGCGTCAAGACCTACGCCTGCTTCAAGCAGGCGCAGGGTTTTGATGCAGCATTGGCCTGAAAGTGACTGAGTGAAATCTTAGAGATTTCACTCAGCCACTTTTGCGAGGCGCACCTGCCCCGGAACGCCCACCCTGCGCCGGAACGCCCACAAGTGGCGCAGGGCTTTACAACGTGACGCATCTGCCTAGATGCGGCACGTTGTAAATGGGTCGTAGGGATGCGCCCCGTTTACGCCGCAGTTGCGTGACACAAACGTGGCGCATTCCCAACATAAATCTGCCCCTTTGCATGTTCTCCACCCAGGCAGCATTACAGCCTGAGTAGAGAACATGCTCAGGCTCCCTGTCCCAGTCTGAGCACTGAAAACCGGCACTCAGGCCAGTCACAATGCTGCATTGCAGGGTCGTGATTGGCTAGGGGAGTCTGGAAGCCTGGGGACTTCCTATACCTGCCCTGGAAGCAGGCGTGAAGGACCGAGAGGTGATGGTGGCGGCAGACAGGTAAGTAATTGTTTTTTTAAAAAAAATTATTCCCGACCCCCAATTGTGCACTTAACCCCACGCCTCGCGTCTCCACTGCCGTTACATAAGCAGCCGCCACTGCTTACAGGCAACCAGCTTACATACCATATAGGGCCCACCCAGGAGATACAGAGAAGCAGCCCACAGCATGCAACGGATATAGGCAGCCACTGAAATCGAGTCTTTTTCGAAAGGTGATGAAAAGTTGGCATTCATAGAAGAAATATGCAGTCACAGTGAGTTCTCTACTCTGATGTAACAGGGAGGCAATCTGCAGGCATGTACTGGTTACAGGCAGCTAGCAGAAAAGCCCACTAGGCAGGGCCATTGGAATTATGTGATTGTGTGGCCACGATGATTTTTGCAAAGTTATAGATTTGGTACGTATGTCACATAATCCATAATCTGCTGCATAATCTCTAGATTTTAACAAAAAAACTTGTGTCTAGCTCAAATGGTTCAACATTACCAAAAAAAGCAGCGCCACGTGCTGCCACGCAGTGGAAAGCCCATTGCAAAGCTGGACTGGTCAACTTTCTGTTGCTTATTGCTATATTTGGGTGTTATACCGGCACTAAAAAGGTGCAATGAATGCCCAGGCAGTGTTAACAAGTTTACAATTGATAAAGTAACGAAGTAATATTATCAAAAAAAGTGCTGAATAATTTTTTATTTTTTTTATTTTTATTTATTGGAATTTCAAAGACAACATGGGACCTCCGACGTCCAACCGTGAGGCATGCATGCCCCTTACAACTTTACTGTTGTCCAATAGGGCCCACTCCTTACAGGTCATGCCACATCTATATACATTACATCTCAATCCTGTTACAACTGTTCATCCAACCCAGTTAAATAATCCACCAAATAATGCCAGTAGTCTTTTGGTCGTGCTCGTAGCGGTAGTCCTTCCTCATATAGTTTCAAAGTGTCCTTACAATACACCATATCACTTATACATTGTTTGATCCGCGGCGCCTTCTTACCCCCCAACACATCGCTATGTTACGTTTGGCCATAAGGAGGGCTATTACACAAAACTTGCGCTTGCCTGCCCTAACATTCGGTAGGAGACTCAATAGGCACGATCGTATAGTACAATCAATCCTGCTGTCCACCATCTTACCCAGTAGTTCTGTATTATCCAACCAAAATTGCGCCACCCCCCAACAGTACCATGCCATATGTATAAAATCAGCGCTATCCATTCCACATCGTTGACATCTGGAGTCTGCCCGCAGGCCATATTTGTGCAATCTTTGTGGCGTGTGATAGGTGTGATGTAGGTATTTAATGTGTATTAATCTTAGATTTCCGTTTGGGGTTAGTAATTCGGTGATTGAGCCTGTCGCACTCCATTCATCTTCAGTTAGTGGTGTATCTAAACAAGCATCCCATTTCTGAATCGCTTTATGTGCTGTAGCACCTATTTCAGCCTGCAAGGTGACATATAGCCTGGACACCAGGTGTCTGGAGTCTGATGATTTGATGAGCATTTGTAGGGTCAATAATACAGCAGGTTCTGCTGGGTAGGTCGAGTAATGTGCTTTGAGTGCTCTCTGTAGTCTATAGTAGGTAAATCTAAAAAGCGTCGATTGATTTTGAATATATGCAAGGTCCTCTAATGTCTTAAACATTCCTTCGTGATATAAATCCCCCATCGTGTCGAATCCCACTTGTCTAAGGAGCTCCATCCCCACCTTCTCTTGTGTAACCGACAGTGCCGAGTGATGATGTAACGGCATTTCTGGAGTATATATTGGTTGTTTGTTCACTTTTTTAGCGATCAAACGCCATGCTGCAGTTGAAGCGTCTATTGCATTTATATCTTGCTTGTGCAATGGGGGTCTGATATGTGTCAGAATGGCATCTAGGGGTATAGGAAGGGCATCCCCCTCCTCAACCGCCACATGCGTAAGAAATGGGATTTGATGGTACCAAAAATGGGCATATTGGGCCTGTGCACACAGATAGTACAGCAGAAAGTCCGGGACCTTAAATCCCCCTTTCGCAAACAGCAATGTCAGCGTGTGTAGATCAATCCTAGCAGTCTTTCCTGCCCAAATTAACTTTAGGGTTGCAGATTTTATCGCTCGGAATACTGGTGCTGGCGGTTTGATCGGGATAGTATTGAATAAGTAGAGTATTTTTGGCAGCATCATCATCTTTACTATTGCTATTCTATCCGCCATAGATAGTGGCAACTGAATCCATCTGTCAATTTTCTGTTCTAGCCCTGCTATCACTCTACCGTAGTTCGTGCGGATCACTTCTTCGGGGTCTCTATGGAACCACACCCCCAAGTACCTTACTGGGTCTGTCTGCCAGTCCAAGGGGTAATCCATGTGGAAGGGGAGAGTGCTGTCAGTGAGCGGTATTATCGTTGATTTTGCCCAGTTAATACTGAGCCCAGATTGGTATCCAAATTTAACAAATTCCCGTAGAAGCGGATTCAGATTGTCTTTTGGATCGCGCACGTATAGCAGCACATCGTCCGCATATAGCGAAATGTGGAGTGGTCTTTGGGGAAACTGCAATGCCGAGTAGTGATGTGCCTGCCGAATTTTGCAGGCTAGAGGCTCTATCGCTATGGCGAATAGGAGGGGGGAGAGTGAGCATCCTTGTCTAGTGCCCCTTTCTATAGTTATGGGCTCCGAGACATATTTGTTAATCCGAATGCGTGCTATGGGCTCTGTGTATAGTAATGCCACCCATTGAAGAAACATTGGTGGGAAGCTCATTCTACACAGTATAGTGCGCAGGTATGTCCATGCTATGGTGTCAAACGCTTTGGCGGCGTCTAATAGTATCGCCGCGGCCTTTGTCTCAGGCGTCAAATAGTGAGACAATGCAAACAAGGTTCTTGTGTTGTGTGACGTCGATCGGGTTGGAATGAAGCCCGACTGGTCGGGAAGGATTAATCTAGTCATCAGGCATTGCAGCCTTGTTGCCAGGATTTTAGAGAGTATTTTGGTATCAACATTTATTAGCGAGAGTGGCCTGTATGAGTCGCACACAGTCGGATCCTTGTCTGGTTTCAACAGTGCTAGAATCACAGCCTCTCTTTGGGAAGGTGGCATTGTCCCTTTCTCATGTGCATCGCCCAGCATAGCCACGATATGGTGAGCCAGCATGTCTATAAAGGCCTTATAGAATTCCCCCGAGTACCCGTCCAGGACGGGTGCTTTGCCGTTCGGCAACGATTGTATGATCTCCGTGACCTCCTCCAACGTCACTGGTAGGGACAGGTACTGTCTCTGATCATCCGACAGCCAGGCCACGGCTACATCATCACATTATTGTGCTATTTCATCCTCCGGAGCTGTTGTGTCAACTGTGTACAACTTCCCGAACGTATTTCAAAAAGATTCCAATATCCCCTTAGCATCATGCTGCAGCACCCCCTTTGCATCCCTCACCGCCGCCACCACTGGTGGCGGCTTATGCACGCTAATTTTGGCAGCTAGTGTAGCTCCAGGCCTCCCAGCCTCACCATAATGTCTAGCTATCTGTCTTTTATGTACATAATTTAGTTCTGCTTCTGCATTTTTTTGGTATTCAGATAGTGCTACACGAATTTTACCCAATATACCCGGATCCTGTGTTCGTGCATACTCCAACTCAAGTCCTCTTATTTTTGCTTCTCCTCTCGCCAATTGTTGTCTTAAGTCTTTCAATATACCTGCATTCGTGCTGATACATACCCCTCTAATTGTGGCTTTGAAGGCCACCCACAGTAGCCCCGGGACATCCGTTGTGGGCGCATTTAGCTCAAAATATTCCGCTATGGCTTTACCTATTGTGTCCTTATAGATCAGGTCAAGTAGGGCTTTCCCATTGAATCTCCAATTAAATGGAGGGGGCACATAGTTGGGCAGATCTAGCGTCAGTAACACCGGATTGTGGTCTGACTGTGTCCGGGGAAGGTGAGTGACGTCTACCATCCACTGTAGCACCTACGAGGACCCAATCCAGTAATCTATCCTTAACCAGCTGCCATAGGCCGCCATTGTGTGTGTAGCCTCCATTTTGTTTGGGTGTTTCGTTCTCCAGAGATCCACTAGGTGCATATCTACCAATATGTCTTGCAGTTTCTTCAACGCTTGTTTGTGGGTCTCTGTCAATGTACTGGACCTGTCTATACCGTCATTTAAAGCCACATTGAAGTCCCCTCCCCACACCACTGGGACATCTGGCAGTCAGTTAGCTTCATCCAGATATTATTATAAAACAGGGGATCGTCTACATTTGGGACATATATATTCAATAGGTTCATTCTGTGTCCCCTGAGGGTGCCCGTGACGACTACATATCTCCCCTCACTGTCAGTGTGCACCTGTTCCATTATGAAATTCAACCCTCTTCTTAGTAATATTAGAACCACTCTCGAGTACGATGAGTAGGCCGCTCCATATGCCGCCTCCGCCCATCTGTTTCCAATATGTGTCTGTGCATGAGGATCAATGTGGGTCTCTTGGAGAAAGGCTATGTCAACGTACAGGCGCGTGAGGTATGCCAGTATTTGCCTTATTTTCTTGGGGTTTTTTAAGCCACGTACGTTCCAAGTAATTAACTTTAGTCTACTTGACATTAGAGTCTCACCCATTCCCTGTCTCTAATTCCATGATACTCGGGTTGTAACCATTAGTCTTGCATGCGAGATGTAATCTCCGTAGCAGTCGCAATGTGTAAACAATGCCATTCCTCCCTTGGATTCCGGCAGTGTCTCTCAAATGCAGTGTTACGAACCAAACTTTCCCAACACCTCCCCGCCTCCCCCCACCCACTTCAGCACCCCAAACATGCCAAAGACACACCCTTGCATGAACAGGTAACTTAACAATACCATTGTAGGGGGTCACCCTATTGGGGGGTCCACCTGGGTCACATGACTGCATCCAACATAGTGGATGTTGCCAGGGTTTTGCTCACAGTGCTAGTATGTCTTTATTCGTGGCCATCCAATCAGTATGATTGTGTGATGCAACTGTCCCAGTCACTATCGTTTACCACATTTACATTGTCTGCAGTAGGCAGCGAGAGGCGAACCCAGTCACTCCCGCAGTTCCACCAGCGGCTAGAGCAGACCGTTCAGTTATTGCCTAACCTCCTCCCCATCACAGCAACAGAATTCCCAGCCATCATGCCATTATCTGGTCTCCCCGCAATTATGTACAATACTTTACCACACTTCACCATGTCTTCCACGTGTTGCCGGGTATGGTGCGACACCGTCCCAGAGCACCCTATCCTCCTCTCCCTGTGCAGTGTCGCAGCCGCTTCAGCTACTAACTCCCCAGTAGTTGAGAAGGCGCGCCACTATCGGGCGTGGGGAAGCCCCCGGCTTTGGTCTCGGTGCTAGCGTTCTGTGTGCCCGTTCCACAATAAGTACAGCCGACAGGTGCTCAGTCCCGAATATCGTTTTCAGCAGGTCTTCCACACATGACTCCATCTTCCCAGTGTTGGTTGATTCAGGGACACCCGCTATGCGTAGGTTATTGCGGTGGGACCGCGCCTCCAACTCCTCAGACTTGTTTTTGATGACCTCTAGCACTCTGTCCAACTCTGAACATTTCTGTGTTGTCGTGCAGGACTCATCTTCCACAGCCGACAAGCGCGTTTCAGCCTCTTCCAACCGCTCACCGTGCTTGTCGAGTTTTGCTGCCATGTTGTCAACTCTCTGCGTGATGGAATCTAATTTCCCGTGCACGTCCTGCAGGCTTTTGTGTATAGCTCTCAATGTCTTCTCCATGCTATTATGCGACTCCGCGTCATTGTCCATTTCAGAGTCGGAGGACGCAGTGGCTCCCTTCGTAGCCTTCTTTTGATCAAATGCCAGCTTGGTCTGCACTTTTTCTGACTTACCCATTTTTGCTGGCCCTCTAGATCTCAGCGCTCGATGTATAGGTCTTTCCAGTCTGTGTGCGGGGGTGGGTAGCGTCACCGTGTACCTTCTAATTATATATATATATTACATGCAACCAGTTCAGCTATGCAGGCAGCGTGCAGGTGTAACCGCTGAACACCTCCTACTTATAGTTCGGCAATTGCCTCGCTCCACAGGGGGCCAGTTGATCCAATCGTCGTCCCTGGTTCTTGAATTCACTGTCAGGGGAGGTTCAGCGATGTCCCGCCGGTATTTGGCACAGCTCCATGCACCTCAAGCTCCACCCCGCTTGTGCTAGCAGTAAGGCGCTTATGGGTCCCGTACAGCGTCTCCTCCGGGGCACGGACCTCGCCGCCCGTCTACACCTCTTTTCGCGCCCTTCTTGTTTGCGGATGGCTACTGAGGCACCGGGTGTCTTCGGTTAGCCATGGGTCAGCGCACAGACAGCATTGGTCCCTCCGCTTAGCCGCTGTGATGATACCTGCAGTGCACTTCGGCCGTCCATCCTCTGCTACCCTCACTTGCCGCTATCTGCTTCACACAACGTTGCCGCCTCCGCACCTTACTCACTCATGGGCGCCGCCATCTTGTGCCCCTGGATCGCGCTCTGCCACTTTTCAGCTGCACTACAGGGCTTGCAGATCACCGGCCATCTTCGAGTAAACGCCTTGCGGTCGTCACTTACAGCAATGGGTGAGACCAGGAGCCGATTCAGCACAGGAGTCCCGCCGCTGTTCCGAGGTCAGTTTACGTGTTCGAGTTTTCGCACCACTGTCTTGCGTCCCGATCTGTGCCATTTATCGATGTTTGGGATCACCCACTGCCGTATCCGAACATTGCCCAACAGTGTCCTCTAGTCCTCGCTGCTGTTGACACCGCCACCTCTTTATTTCGCTAGGTTCACAGAGCTCAGTGTTCCTTCTCGTGTAGGCGGTCCATCTGGTCTCGCTGTACAGTTGACTCATTGGGCCGCCATCTTAGTTCAAGTCTAGTTCCTCCGGGCTCCGAGGCTAATTCCTGGACAACAGAGGCTCGTTTCGTTTGTTACTCTGCGCCTCGTCGTTCCCGGCACATTCCGATTGCGTTATATGGCTTTTTCGGTATCCACTTCACTAGCTGTCCGCCATAACGTCCCATCAAATGACCCTGGCCGGCGGAGCTGTTTCAAGAGGCAGCCATTCCGCTGTGCGCCCTCTAGCACCCCCAAAGTGCTGAATAATTTAGCTTTTCTTGCCACATAATTTAATCAACCCAGCCGCATAATTTGGCACTCTGCTTTTGTAAAATTCTAGTGACCCTGCCTATAGGGTCCGCCTAATATTCTTGCTACTCAGGCGCAGTAGTGGGGCAATCTGCAGGCATGCACACAGGTGTGACAGCAACTTTGGAGGGGCCAGGAGCAAAAACTTCTGTGGAGCCACTCTTAAGTTGCTGAACCAAAAAGCAGCGCGCAATTAGGAGAAAATGTACTGTAGGGAAAGTGAAAACACTTTATTTACTGCTAAGAGTGAGAGCAATCATGCACTGCACATGGGAAAGAAAATGGCAGCTAAGGCAATAGGAACGAAGACAAAACTAGCTTCTCGGTTTAAAACCTATAGGTATCCCGGCTTGGGAAAGATCCCAAAATGGCGGCTTCCTGGGGCAGTCGTGCCGTCATGACTAGCAGGTGGGGGGTCGTGCAGTTCTGGCCGTCATGACTGGTGTGAGAGGGGGCAGGTGAGGGGAATACACGGGTTTGCAGGGGTATTTAACTACAAATTTTAAACAACTTACCTTATCGGGTCCCGCCCGGCCTCAGTCCCACGTTTTCCTGCTGCTTTCCTACACAGGAAGCAGCCACAAACAGCCTCCCCCTCCCCTAAGTTAATCACAATGCTGCAATTGCAGCATTGTGAGTGGTGGGGACGGCGCCCAGTCTGATGCCTATGGTGAGGCCATTTTCTCTATGTAGGCTGCATGCAGCCTACATATAGAAAAGGCAGAGTGGAGCATGACCGGTTTGGTCGGCCCCATATTGTATTTAAAATACTATTCTATGTTTCTGCTTCTCGCACTGCGAGAAAGCAGTGGGGCGACGCTCCACCGCCCTAATGGAGGAGCCGCTCCTCTCCCGGGGTGCTTCTTTTAAGCGTATCCCAAATATAGAACATTGATGCACATCAGATGTTTTGGAAATCTTTGCAGTCGTGAAGGAGGGGATATCAATGGCAATCAAGATAAGATTTGGTCTGGTTGTTGGCATGTGTTATTACTAGCAGCCAGACAAACCTCAGAGTCTCAAATAGACGTTTCTTTTGACCACTGGAAAGGAACAATGGAACCAGCAACCACTTCCTATCTAGAGATGAGTGGAACTCAAAGAAACGGTCATTGAATCAACATTGCCATCTTGTGGATTTTTTGAGGAAACGCTTCACTTGTCTTGTATTTTGGTTAGGAAACTACTGCAGAGTGGCCCTTCCCTTCCCTATTCTATTTCAGACCAGTAATCCCAGGGTATATTTATCAAGCAGCTGCATCGCCATTGCGCCATACAATGGGGTGCAATCACGATGCACCTACTAAGTAAGATTGATCAAGTCATGCAAGGCCACCTTGCGTGGTTGCCCTGCATGGCTTGATAAATCTAGAGTGAAGCAATGCAGAGCAAATCACTGTGTTGCGTTACTTTGCCACAGGAAGTCGTTCCATGGGTGGAGCGTAGGTGTTCTCACGCATCCAACCATAGATTTTGGCGCATTCCCAGATTTAATATATTGTAACACATAAAAAGAGCCTTAGGAGGTTTAAAGACCTGCAGCGGTCAACTCCCCAAATAACAATATCACAAAACACAGCGAGGCCACCTGGGTCTTTATGGAGAGATGAGGGATGAAAGGAACTGGGATATCCCTTACACAGGACGGTTCCCCTCACCCACCCGTAGGTGGCATGCTTTATCATAGGTAAACCTCCTCACATCACAACCTAGTTGCAAAGTTGGCTACAACCCCCTCTCTGAGAGAGAGGAGCTCAGGGATATTTTCAAAATGTTCACAAGAGTTTTCCTAAAACCAATGATGGGGGCAGAGTATGGTGAGGATTAACAAAACAAGCATTTGCAATGCAATAGGTCTAGTGTTTGCAAGAGTTTTAGCTATTGGCATTGTAAATGAAAATGCCTTTTATTTATGTGTTTTGAAAACCTGCAAGAAGGGCATAAACACGCGCTTTGTACTTATGAATGTTGCTTGCGAGAAGCAAGACTGGTAGTAACTGCGTTTCTTTTACTGCCAGCCTTGCTTCTCATAAGCAAGGACTGAAAGTAAGCCAATTGTAATTGTAATTGTAAGATACAGAGGTATCTGAGTGAAACTTAAAACCTCCTGATACCTTTAAAATTCCACTGAACACAATGCAACACATTCTGAAATTATTCCTACATTTTGTTCTTGAAATTTTGAGTCCGCAGCTTATAAATGCAACAACCATAAGATATGTAATAAATGACCGTACAGAAGATTCACTGGAGCTAGTGTAACACCCTCTTCTGACTTAAGATTTGTTAGCAGAACCAGAAAACCACTGATGTCCACCAAATGCCAGTGCTGTGGCTATATATTACTTAATTGAAGCACCATTTTTACTCGCCTTTATCACAAGTTTTATGAGTTGAAAATTATGCTAGAGTGATCCCTAATGAGAAAACCATTATCTTAACATTAGTTTGGTGTATCATTTGGTCAACCAGTGTTGTGAAGTTATATTCCATGGTTTTGTTTCTTACTTTTGCTCAGCTGTTTTGACCTGTCACACCATGAAATTCTTCGTCTCTTCCTTGAGTATAGCCAGATACAATTCCTAAACAAGGCTTTTCACAGTATACAACATTGGCAGTGCATCATTTCTTTGCCATCCTAGATAATCTACCATTCTCCATGAAACGGAAATTTACCTGGATATTACTCAGGAGTACAACCTTCCATGCATTTGGGAGACTAGGTACAAATTGTTTGTTAACCAGTGTTAAAGAAATACCCTTCTCCTGTTGCAGGTAGAGCAAAACATCAAAGTTATAAAAACAAAACCCTCTTCTTACTTTGACATTTTCATGATAGCTAATCTTCCGACTATGAGGATGGACACATTTTGGGTGTGGCTGCTAAATCACTCCTCTCTGGGTGCGAGTTGTTGCATTCAGAGTTTCTAAAAGACCCCAAAATATTGATCAGGTGACTTCTGTCAAACATGTGGATTTGCTTTGACAAATTCATTCATTGAGGTCTTTACATACATT
Source organism: Lissotriton helveticus (assembly GCF_964261635.1). Classification (NCBI taxonomy): domain Eukaryota; kingdom Metazoa; phylum Chordata; class Amphibia; order Caudata; family Salamandridae; genus Lissotriton; species Lissotriton helveticus. The sequence continues at coordinate 1,975,552,071 of NC_136065.1, read as the reverse complement.
TCAAAACTAGCGTTCAGCCCACTGGCATCCCTTTTTGTTTCTAGATCATCAACATTGGGACTGTGAAAAGTGCATTCTCTTCAAAATCAATAGATGGGTGTTGGATAACAGTTCCTGGGTTAGGGGATTGTCTCTCAGCTTCCCAAATACTACAGAACTACAGTATTGATAGTATTGGTAGTCAATCCGTTATTTCGGCAGCACGTCAACTGCTCGCTAACCTTTGTTGCATTTACCCTACATCGCGGCCCAATTAATCCCATTTCTTTTTTCTGCATCTTTTTACCACCTATTCGCACTGCAAGTGCAATGCCCTTTCTTCCACCCTCATGCAGTTTCCTCTATCTTAGCTCACAAAAGTCTGCAGCCCACTATGAATGCATTTACGTGGTTTGTTAACTTGCATTTGCCATACCCTTTCATTTTTAGGTCTCGCCTACGCAGCGCTCATGCGCTGCTTAGAAGGAGACCGCTTGAAATCGATTCGGTTTTTCTGCCAAAAACGTGCACGCTTTGCATTGCTTTCAATGGCAACATGTGCACGTTTGGTGATTCCCTTGCGGGAGCGAGCTTTCAAACCATCTGTTTGTAATTAACTTTCAAACAGATGGTGCTCCTGCTCGCTCCCGCAAGGGAAACGCTATGTGTGGCTTTCCCCATCCAGAACTAGGGATGTGCTGCCACCGTGTGGCCGTTATCAGCAACATGCTAAAACCACAAGTGTCTGTGATAACCAGCCTGAATGAACTAATTAGCCAATATTTTGGCATACAGCTCGTGTGACCTTACTGTTTACATTTCACCCCGTCTGTGGTGAATTTGTTTTGTATGGTCTCGGGTTTGTGTTGTATGTGCGCGTGAAATTCATGCTGTTCCCCAAGCAAGCAATCGGAAATAGAAACCGAGGCGGTATCCTGCAGAATTCAGACTCTGATATGTTTCCAGATGTATACTTGTATAGCCACTAACTGCTGAACCCTGAGGTCGATTCAACACTTTTTTTTATTGTCCTTATTTTATTTAGAAATTAACCTGAAGATATGCACCAGCACTGATTTTTTTTTTCTGGTTGGCGCAGTGAGAACTTAAATTCTGAAAATCACCATTCACTCAGCCTTGTGCCTATTATGTGATTTTTTTTTTTTAAACTTCATTAATCCAAATTTATACTTCTGAAGGTCTATTTGCTTATGATGTGATGAAAAAAAAGGCTTGATCACGACAATGAAATGGCAGGCCTGCCCAAACGCATACAAAGAAAATGCATCATCATATAAACTTTAATATATATGGAATCCTAAATGTCAGAATTTGCTTCAATTGTTCTCTCTGTGAGCACCAGCGGCCAGTCATTGGCGTACTTGCTAGGTGCACGTGCGTTCTTGGCATTCATTGTTGCATGTCAGTGACATGCAAGGAAGCAGGGATCAATGTATCCCCAAGTGTGAATAAATACCTCGGCTCACCCCCACCCCCCGCATCATTAAACCAACCCATTTGTTCTCCCAACACATCACTGATTAGAAGAGGGACTGGCCGCATTGTCCTGTGCAGGAAAGGGAAATATTGAACCCAGTCAGAAATGGCTCTCGACGCTAATGAGGCCTATATGCGGCGTGTTTCCTAAGCCCTCCAGATTGACCTTGCATGAGAAGAGAAACACAGGAACGCCATTAAATCATACTGTAGTGCATTTATTCAGCTCACCATACTCCCAGATGAGGCGCATTTAAGAATGGGAAACAGGCCTCCCTGTAGATCTGCATGGATGGAAGAGAGTGAGGGTCTGTGGTGTGATCTGTGTGGATAGTGCTTCAATTTTGTTGATGAAGACCACTGTTATGCCCTTCTAGGTGCTTTTGAAAAAGTATCTGATCGTCTTAAATGCTGTACAATTTGTATTGGGCTCTGTCGTAATGGTTGTCATATGTTTGTTGTGGACAGGGCCCTGTACCCTGCTGCTGCAGTGTTTTCCAGGGACCCAGGGATTCCACAGCCGGTCCGACTCAATTGCCAGGGCCGGTTTGCATTCCCAGTCCGGCCCTGGTTGTGGTGTAAGTTATTAAAAAAGTATATAGATTGCCCAGTGATTGTTACTTTCGCTTTTTCTTCTATGCTGGAAATCATGAATAAGGTAATAAGGTAGATTTGGCTTTATTCTGACCTTATTCTGACCTTCAGGGTAGATTTGGCTTTATTCTGACCTTATTCTGACCTTCAGCGGCGGGGTGAGGGGTGTTTAACTCCAGTGTACAGGAGTGCCACCATCAATCACACACCATCTAAACTTCTCCTCTGACTTTATTCTGTAAAGCAAAAAACAAGGAAAGAAGGATGGAATCCATCCATTCTAAGATAAAGCTTTGTACCAAGGCTAAAAAAATACTTACATTTACTACCATGTACTCCAAGCCAAAGAAGACACATGGTCAAAAACATGTGGCAGCTCTGTAAAACAGATTGGAAGATGGCTTTGTATAAGACTGCTCCTGGAACTATAGAATAGCATGGCAGATTTGTGTAGCCAAGTTTGAATTTACTAGTGTATTGTTGCACCATATACTATTTTATGTAACTCTGAGCTGCTCCCACATTCCACGATGCATTAATCCGCAGGCCGATTAAGGACACCCAGGTATGCTGTAATTAACACGTCTGCCTCTCCTCATTTACAAAGACTGATTAACAAAGCATACATCATAATTCAGCATTACACACAAATAATAGTTCAGACCAAATTGTCTGCATTGCCCATTGGCTCTCCTCAGCTGACGCGGGACACACACTGCATATGATGTGAGCCTAAAGATTGTTGGGAATGAGTAAAGTTTCTTCAGGGAAGTATTATGCTTTCCAAACCAGTGGGGAACAAGTTGTTTTCCATTCCTTGCTGTTCCATCACATTTAGCCCACTGCCAATTATATTTGGATGTGGATCTTGGAGAAAAAAAACTGGTTCATGAACAGGGTCAGAAGCTGGCGTTTCCCTACGTTTTGACTAGTGTGCAGTGAATCTTGCTCAGCTCTTCAACATAGGGTATCAAGTTGCGGAAAGTATCCTCATTGGATAGTAAAGAGGAATACCTGCTACGGTGAGCCATTGGATTAGATGGTACTGCAAAATTGCATTTGTTGTGAAACCTTAATGTATTTCAAATCGGCAATGCCCCAGTTTGCCTTAAGCTGACTAGACACTTTACTATAGGGCCTACCTGGTGGAAACTTTAGTAAATAATAAAGTGATTTGAAGAAGAGAAAGTGTTTTTGGCACACACATCTTAGATGTCAAGAGATAGTATGCCCTAGAGGCTAACGATTTCAAGAACACACTTCCGGTCGGATACTGACCTTTTACCATCAGAATAAATGGGCAGATTAATTACATTTGTGTTTTACAACAATACAGAATTCTTACATGACTTGATTTCAGGAACACAGTCCACACTTACTGGAAACAAGTTTCTGTAAAACTAGACACTCAAAACAAAAAAGCAAGGCCAGAGAAAGGGCTTGAAGGTTAATTGGCAAGAGAGAGTGAGATCTACAAGCTAAATTCCTAAACCTAATCCGTCTAGCAACTTTAATATTTTATAGAATGAAGTTCTATGCTGAAGAAATCATTCAAACAGATCTTGCGAAAGCACGTTGATGTGATGGTCTTGTTCCACCACATCTAAAAAGGAGGTGTGGTCCAGGCTCTCTGGAAGATTACTTTTAATCTAGTTGAGTATATTTGCTTGGACAGTACTCTGGGATCCAGGTTTCAGACTGTTGTGAGCGCCAACACAACTAGATCACTTAAATGAAACCCACCATTATTTTAGGACATCTATAAGAACAGAAGCTCCACAAGCTTCGATGATCTTAATAACTGTTGGAAATGGCCCTTTTTTGCAGGGTTATCCCCAAAGCTTTTGCTTCTTCCTCCCTTATTTTCCCTGACCTGTGGTTGTTGGCAATAGGACTCTGGGCACTTTACCACTGCTGATCAGTGCTAAAGTGCATATGCTCTCTGTGTAAATTGTTACTGTGATTGGTTATCCATGATTGGCATATTTGTATTACCAAGATGTCCCTAGTAAAGTGCACTGAGTGTGCCAGGGTTGGTGATTCAAATGCTACTAGTGGGCCTGCAGCACTGATTGTGCCACCCACATGAGTAGCCCTAAAATGGTGTGTCAGGCCTGCCACCGCAGTGCCTGTGTGCAGCCTGTGAACTGCCATGTCCTCCTGGTCAGTGTCCCCACTGACTAGGCCTAGCCCTTTCCTTTCTATACACGTTGGTCACCCCTATGGAAGGCCCAAGGTACCCCCTTGGACAGGGTGCAGTGTATGTGAAAGGTAGAGATTGTACTAGTGCAGGTGACATGCTCTGGTAGTGAATTACAGCCATTTTAGTTTTTCACTATTGTAAGGCTATCTTGCCCCATAGGCTATCATGGGGAATGCTGGCTACAGTGGCTACCAACATATCTTCCCACAGGAGCAAGATAGGACATAAACGTGTAGTATCCCTGAACTCAGAATTTAATAACACATCTTTTAGGAAAGGTCGTTTTTAAATCCTGTGTTTGAGAACAGCACTTTTAGAAAGTGGCTGTTCTCTTGTCTGACCTTTCTGTGTGCCTTGGCCTGTTTGTGAATTGACTGTCTGGTTTGAGAGTGACAGGGGCTGGGGAGCCCCCAGGAGGCTGAATGAGTCAACCCTAGGCTGAATGACTGCATCTGCATCTTGAGTGGTGGGAGGGGATAGCACCTGGGACCTGAATAGGACTGTGCCTGCCCCCCACAGTGCTGGCTCCACCCACTGTGGTGCGTCTGATGTGTCTGACCTGCACTGTGAAAGGAGAGAAGGAATTATGTCAACAAGTGCTCCAAGGCTGTGCTTTCCCTCCACAATGCTAGCTCCACCTCCTGCTGGGCGGCAGACAACCCTGCCTGTCTCTCTGAATGGAAAGGAGAGGTCAGGAAAACAAAGTGCTCAAGGAACACCCAGAACTGGTTCAGACCAGGCTCAGAGCCCTTCTGCACAAAGGGAACAAAGACTTTTAGGGGTATAAGTACAGGACCCCAGAATACAGAAAATTAGATCATCCTGGAAACGAGAATGAACCTCTGCCATGGAGAAAGCTGGAAGACTGAAGAAGAAGGACTGCCCAGCTGTGTGATGCTGGACTGACCTCCAGTAGCTTTTCTGCCTAGGAGAGGGAAAGGACTTTGTTGTTGCTTTGTCCCCTTACTTGAAGGAATCTCCAAGGGCCTGTTGTGAGCTGGCTCCCTGTTTTGAAGTCCCAGAAACAAAAGGACTTCACCCCCAGCTTCCCTGAGCTCTGCTGAGAGAGCTCTGTCCTTCCTAGAGTGCTTGGGCCAGTTGTGGTGCCTCTGGAAGTTGTACCTGTGCTGGGAAGCTGGAAACTAAGATTTAATAGACTTTGCTACAGAAAAGTTATCGCATCGCTCGCTTGCGGAGTGCATCCCCGGCAGTGCGAGGAAATTCACGCTGCTACGAAGGCCGAGATTGACGCAGCGCCTTTTGCCGCTGCCGTAGACGTCGCATCCTTCGTTTGCGGGAAGATTACCATCGCTGCGAGCATCGTCGCAGAGCCTGTCGTCACTGGGTGAGATCGCCGCACCGCTTGCTTGCGGACTGCATCACTTCGCTGCGAACATCGTCGCAGAGCCATCGCATCGAGGAGATGCGAGAGGACGATCGCCGCTGGATCACACATCGTCGCCCCGGAGATCTCTGCAAGAACAGACTTCCTACGGAACCTACGCACCAGAATCCACACAAGTCATCACCTTCCTCCCCATAAAGACCGGATTCATCGTAACACGCCCGCTGCTGCAGCGGGGCTGTCGCAAACGCCTCCCCTTGGTCTCAGGAGCAACGCATCGCTTGTTTTCCACCGCACCAGCTTCTGCTTTGGAACTTTTTCGCATCTAAAAGGTACTGTTGGCAAAACGTGACGCAACTGTGAACTTTTCATTCAACTGTGGATTCTTTTTATCGCAACTTTAAGAACTCTTTCGCAACCATATTCTTGAACTGTGTATGTTGGATTTGTGTAGTTTAGATTAAATACCTTTATTTTTCTAAACTGTTGTGGAGTCAGTTTGTGGTGTTTTCACCGTGCTACTGTGAGTGTTGGTACAAATACTTTACACATTGCTTTTGGATAAGCCTGACTGCTTGTGCCTAGCTACCAAGGGGGTGATCAGAGGTTACCTAAAGAGTGTTTCCTCCTTACTCTGAATAGAAGCAAGGGTCCCTATTTGGACATTGGTACTTACCCCTGCCAACTAGAGACCCCCAGTTCTAACAAAAACCTTCTAAGTTTTCTTTTAAAGCGCCTCTGTATGTGCCACTATGTGTCGTGCCTGCGTACGAGGACGTGGTTGGCAATCCTCACCTCCAGTTGGTTGGCAGAATCAATGCGCATGCGCGAAGGGCCGAGCATGCGCAGATACATCATTCCTGACATTTAACCACCCCCTTCCCGGCATTGAATGCTTCGCGTTCCGTTCCGGTTCAGAGGTCGTTTGTAGTTCGTGTCCGGGTCACGGTGGTGGCGAGCAGCGGGATCCGTCGGGACTTCGGCGGGCGTCGGGTCGTCTCCTGGCAAGTAAGGTCTATTGAATCGATATCGATGTTGTACGCACCTTTTTCATAGAGTGTGAGGTGCGTTTGTCTATTGTCACTCGCGAGTACTTTCACATTGTTTATTAAGCCTCGGCAGCAGTTCCCTGAGCTACTAAGGGATTGGTTAAGATTGTTTTTGCAGTTTAGTTGGAGTAGTTTATTTCCACGCAGAGCGTGTTAGATTTAAGGTGATTTTGGAAGACTGTGTTCTTCCCTGTATACTGACCGGGACTAGTGGAGCATTGATACTAGTCCCTGCGTTTAGTTATAGTCCACCTGGAACTAGAGGAGTATTGATTCTAGTTCCAGTCTTTGAGGCTTTCTTTAATCCCATATACAGGTAGGCAGAAAGTTGTATTCTCCTCAATTACATGTGTAGCACAGAGATAGGACATTCACGGTACAATATATTACAGGATACAGAGACTACCATTCCTGGCTACCAGATCTTACAACCCTAAGTACATGTTGCCAGCTCTCTTATCTCACCCCCGTAGGTAACTTTCTCGCAATCCTTAACTTTCCTACTACACTTAGTAAGCACTACACTAACCATTGTTCTTTGTATTCACATAGGATTCCAGTATTCAGAGAGTTGGTGGCTCCCCAGGAATAACAGCTACTCCTCCGGTGTATGAAGAAACCTGTGTTTTCTTTTTTCCCCCCACTTTCCTTGTTTTGTCTCCCTGTGTTCCCTTGACGGGCATCACTATCCTTGCTCAGTGATATTATTCTGGCAGGTGGTGAACCAATCAGGGGAGGCAGTGGAAAGAGCATCACCTTCCTGGTACTTCTGAGGCAACATTCGTGTCAAGCATTACACTATGTTAGACAGGAGGCGTTCAACAGGGTATCAGACCCAGTAAGGAATACTTTAGGCATAGATGTCCTTCTCACCTACATTGTTTATCCAGATGGCAAGCATTGCTGATGTTTGTGGATTTTGCATACTTGCTGTCCGCGTGGAATAACCATATTTATTAGACATGCCCATATGAATGGGGGTTTGTGTGTACAATCCACACTCACCATTATAAAGGACAAGACAACCTTTACAAATGAAAATAGAGTTTATTTAAAACAGGGGTCTCCAACCTTTTCTGCAGTATGCGCTACTTAAGTTCAATGTCAATCATACCAAGCTACTATTATTATTTGGGCTTTAATCCTGACCACATCAGACAAGTATACATTAGTGGCAACCATGTGCAAGATTACTAGTAATGTGAGTGCACCAAGCACGGGTTCCCAGCAGTAATGTAAACAGGCATTGGCATAGCCAATAGGTCTCGCTTTTGGGACCTTATAAGTGTTTAGTTATCCACCACAATATCCTTGGTGCAACAACATCAAGTGTTGCATGGCTAAACACTTATAAGGTCCCAAAGGCGAGACCTATTGGCTATGCCAATGCTTGTTGTTATTGCCATTTAGTCATGGTTTGTAGAAGTTTACAATCTGTTTGGAACTGCATGTTTTGCAGCACCCTGCATGTGTTTCCAGTATATAGGCATAAGGCCTCAGAAAAGCCTTGACTATCTGTCGAAAACTAAAAGTTAAAAAAAATATTAGGGGGCTATTTACAAGCCCCTTGCGCCACCCTTACGTCACTTTTCCCATGTTAAAAATGACGCAAAAGTGGAGCAAGGGGCTTGTAGCTCTGCCCCAAGGTGTCTGCGGATGAGATGGGTGAATAGTTCAAGTCAATAAAGTTTTCAAGGATTCAAGCACAGCTTGTTTATTTCCAAGATGTCTGCAAACGATTACTGTGCTCCAGGAACGCCCTCTACTCCAGGGTGTTAATGTTCATAATCAAAAATATAAAACAAGTTCATAATCAACTTGTGTATCTGGGCACAAGTATATGCTGAAGAAAAACAGCTCCAAATTTTCAAAACGCTGCTTCACTATGTTTGATTCAAGAATTCATTCTTTATTTAATTCTCCATGCTGAATAGCGATATTCAAATGTTGCATCACATATGATATCCAGCCACTCTATTTGCTAGTTACAACTTCACAAATATTTGTAGACTTGGCCTCCCATGGCCTCCCGATGCATTTCGGCGCCACACTGCGCCTTTATCAAGGGATCTGAAATTTGAATATCCATAATTAATACTACGTCCTGAGCCATCAACAAAAATTACCCTTCTCTACATTTTGCATTTACTAAACTAGATGATAATTCATATCAAATAAACCTATTATGTTAAACCAGCCGTTTTCTATTCAATAACAGATTGCAAGCATTCATTATGTTCCAAAATATAAGCAACCTTTCTAAAATGTGATTACCACCCTCAAGGGCACCACCCTATATGTCATACTGCGAGTATGTAAACTAACGGCTACAGAACCGTCGATTGGGCCCCTTAGCTTATGTTACTGCATTGCAGAGCTCCCTGCTGCTATGCGGGAAGCACAGGGGGATAACTACCGTGTTTAAACTCTCCGCCCCACATTAATCCTGAACTTGGATGTAAGCGCGCTGCTTCCCTTACGCTGCGGTTCCTTAAGCTTGTATTAAACACGGGGCTTACCGGAGTTAGTAAAAGATCGCTCACAGGAGACTGTTACACACGGATGCGAGCATCACGGTGTGGCAGATGATCTCTAGCGGAAGTGGGTGAACTAAGTTAATCTCGCGGTTATGGCGCTATGGATTCTGGAACATGTATGCTAATGCTGGTCTTCTACGTGAATATATTCAGTGAAAACAATACAACAAAGCCCAACATGCATTACATTATCAAGGAATACCAATAACAGTTATAAATAACAGAGAAATTCCACCCTCTCATTCAACCCAAACGGTTTGAGAGATTTCAAGCGATAAATCCAATAATTTTCCCTTTTCAAGAGTTGGGTTTTGTTGTTAACCCCTTCGTGCTTATCAACTATTTCCAAAATACATGCTTTGAGTTCTGTAATGTCATGTTGAGCTTCCAAAAAATGGGTAGCCACAGTTGATTTGAGCATTTTTGTCCGAATATTACTTTTATGTTCATTAAGTCGGACTTTAAACTTGCGCTCTGTATGTCCCACATAATGTAATTTGCACGGGCAGCTCAATAAATAAATAACATTCATCGAGTCACATGTTCCATTTACTCGTAGATTCACTTGCTCTTTGACCTCAGGTGGTGACAGGTTATTACCCTTCAGAATATTAACATAATTATTACAGTTCATGCAGGGCAAGGTGCCTTTCCATATGACATATTGATTAGTTTTAGGTCTAGGCTTCAACAGTTGTCCCAAATTTTTTGGGCGTGTGTGTGCAAATAGGGGTTCCTGTTCAAACGCTCCCTTAAAATCCGGCTCACTCCTCAATATAGGCCAATGTTTCCTTATAGTGTTTTTGAAAGCTGTACTCACTGTGGAAAATTGACTCACACATGTTATCCGCTTTTCTTTATCAGTCGTTCTGGCTGTGAATAGTGATTCTCTTGTTATTTCCTTAATTCTTGCACTGGCTTCATTTACCACTGTGAGAGGATCTCCTCTTTTCCGAAATCGTGTGGCCATTTCCTGCATTTGTATCTCTGCTGTTTCTGGTTCTGAGACGACCCTTTTTACCCTCATCAGTTGGGAGAATGGTAAATGTCTTTTTAAAGCTGCCGGGTGGAAACTGTGGTAGCTCAACAAGTTATTGCGATCTGTGCTCTTCCTGTATAATGTAGTCTCAAAACTGGATTCACGTCGGATGACATTAACATCTAGAAAGTTAATTTGCTTTTCTTGAATATCCCAAGTAAACTTGATTCGTTCATCAATACTATTCAGTTTGGCAATTTCTGTCGTTAGGGTTTCTTTGGCCCCTTCCCAAACAATAAAAATATCATCGATGAAGCGCACAAATAGCTTAGTGTGTTCCTTCCATTCTGTCTGACTCAAAATATGCATTTCCTCAAAGGACCTCATAAAAATGTTTGCATACGTTGGCGCTGTAGAATTTCCCATGGCTGTACCACTCTTTTGTACATACCATTGCTCTCCATGCTTAAAATAGCTATGCATAAGAGTAAACTCAACGAGTTCCATCAACAATAATTTCATGGGTTCCTCATAATTGCTGTTCAATAACTCTTTTTCCACTGCTTCTATGCCTGTCAGATGCGGTATTGACGAGTATAATGCCTGAACGTCTATAGTTGCCATGTAAATGGTTTGATCTTTTGTTATTATGCAAGCTGCCAATTTTCTCAAAAAATCTGTAGTGTCCTTAATATAGGACTGAGCTTCTATTGCAAACGGTTGCAGGTATTTATCAAGGAATTTCCCCACTGGTTCGTGAATGCTTTTGACTGTAGACACTATAGGTCTACATGGTGGTTGAAATAAGTTCTTGTGTATTTTGGGTGTCATATAGAATGTAGGACTTCGAGGATCCTTTTGTATTAGGTATTGTTTCGTTTTCTCTGTGATACTGCCATTCTGTATTGCTTTGTCAAGTATTTGAGATAGAATATCCTGTATTTCTTTAGTAGGGTTATATGACATTCTCATATATAACTCCATATCATCCAAGTGTTCCCTAATTTGTGCATCATAGTATGATCGGTCCATAATAACAAGGGCTCCCCCTTTGTCAGCTTTTTGACATAAGATAGTTTCCTCCTCACTGATGTTTTTAATGGTCTTCAATTCTCCCGCCGATATATTGGAATATTTTTTCTGATGGACTTTAATAGACTGCAAATCTTGTTTGCACAAAGTTTCAAATAAATCTATAGCCTTGTGGCTTACTGGTGCCATATACGTACTTGGAACTTTAAGTCCTTTCAGCTCATCTGATGGCGTTCTTGTAGTCTCTACAACAATGTTGTCAAAAAAGTTCCTTAGACGTAGTTTACGGGTAAGTTTAAACAAACTCACTTCTAATTCTAAAACATCAGTGTTCGTTGTAGGTATAAAAGACAACCCTTTCTGTAGAGTGTTAATTTCTTTAGAAGTTAGACATTTCTGTGATATGTTGATTACTAGATTGTCTTCATCCATTCTTGCTGTGACTATTTCCCCCTTCTTCTCGGTTTGTCTTTCTGGGTTTGTATCTCTTTCTCCTTTTCTGTGCCTTTTTCCCCTCCTGGGTCTGCCCTTATATCTGGGCCTGGCTCTAAAAAAGGCGTCTCAGTAGATGTTGACGGGGTCTCTTTGGGTGCCTGTGCTTGCGTCCTCTGAAATCTGGTCCGAGCTGACGTATCACTCCCTGTGGACGAAGTATCGGTTTGTGAGTTTTGTCCCTTGTTTTGCCTTCTTCTGGCATAGACTTCCGCCCATGAATAAACTTCCTCCAGCTTATAGTCAAGCGTATCACGACGATACTTTCTGATTTTTCGTTCGTTAACTTCTTGAGTGTGTTTTGCAAGTTGCTGTGTAATATCTTCTAATGTTTTAGAAAGCTCCTCCGAGCTCATGAATTGCAGAGCTCCCTGCTGCTATGCGGGAAGCACAGGGGGATAACTACCGTGTTTAAAGTCTCCGCCCCACATTAATCCTGAACTTGGATGTAAGCGCGCTGCTTCCCTTACGCTGCGGTTCCTTAAGCTTGTATTAAACACGGTACCATAAATCTCAAAGGATTCCGAGAGGACTCAGAATCCCTCTAAAACCATCTCTCTGCAAGAACAGCAAACAATTTGTCGATAAATGGTACGCCATTTTAAATAAATGTAGCCTAGATTTGATCTTGTTGATCATAGAGGAGTTATCAAAAATACTTGAGGAACTCAATGTGGAAATTACAGGAGTTAAAGAAGAACTTAATAAATTCATGAGCTCGGAGGAGCTTTCTAAAACATTAGAAGATATTACACAGCAACTTGCAAAACACACTCAAGAAGTTAACGAACGAAAAATCAGAAAGTATCGTCGTGATACGCTTGACTATAAGCTGGAGGAAGTTTATTCATGGGCGGAAGTCTATGCCAGAAGAAGGCAAAACAAGGGACAAAACTCACAAACCGATACTTCGTCCACAGGGAGTGATACGTCAGCTCGGACCAGATTTCAGAGGACGCAAGCACAGGCACCCAAAGAGACCCCGTCAACATCTACTGAGACGCCTTTTTTAGAGCCAGGCCCAGATATAAGGGCAGACCCAGGAGGGGAAAAAGGCACAGAAAAGGAGAAAGAGATACAAACCCAGAAAGACAAACCGAGAAGAAGGGGGAAATAGTCACAGCAAGAATGGATGAAGACAATCTAGTAATCAACATATCACAGAAATGTATAACTTCTAAAGAAATTAACACTCTACAGAAAGGGTTGTCTTTTATACCTACAACGAACACTGATGTTTTAGAATTAGAAGTGAGTTTGTTTAAACTTACCCGTAAACTACGTCTAAGGAACTTTTTTGACAACATTGTTGTAGAGACTACAAGAACGCCATCAGATGAGCTGAAAGGACTTAAAGTTCCAAGTACGTATATGGCACCAGTAAGCCACAAGGCTATAGATTTATTTGAAACTTTGTGCAAACAAGATTTGCAGTCTATTAAAGTTCATCAGAAAAAATATTCCAATATATCGGCGGGAGAATTGAAGACCATTAAAAACATCAGTGAGGAGGAAACTATCTTATGTCAAAAAGCTGACAAAGGGGGAGCCCTTGTTATTATGGACCGATCATACTATGATGCACAAATTAGGGAACACTTGGATGATATGGAGTTATATATGAGAATGTCATATAACCCTACTAAAGAAATACAGGATATTCTATCTCAAATACTTGACAAAGCAATACAGAATGGCAGTATCACAGAGAAAACGAAACAATACCTAATACAAAAGGATCCTCGAAGTCCTACATTCTATATGACACCCAAAATACACAAGAACTTATTTCAACCACCATGTAGACCTATAGTGTCTACAGTCAAAAGCATTCACGAACCAGTGGGGAAATTCCTCGATAAATACCTGCAACCGTTTGCAATAGAAGCTCAGTCCTATATTAAGGACACTACAGATTTTTTGAGAAAATTGGCAGCTTGCATAATAACAAAAGATCAAACCATTTACATGGCAACTATAGACGTTCAGGCATTATACACGTCAATACCGCATCTGACAGGCATAGAAGCAGTGGAAAAAGAGTTATTGAACAGCAATTATGAGGAACCCATGAAATTATTGTTGATGGAACTCCTTGAGTTTACTCTTATGCATAGCTATTTTAAGCATGGAGAGCAATGGTATGTACAAAAGAGTGGTACAGCCATGGGAAATTCTACAGCGCCAACGTATGCAAACATTTTTATGAGGTCCTTTGAGGAAATGCATATTTTGAGTCAGACAGAATGGAAGGAACACACTAAGCTATTTGTGCGCTTCATCGATGATATTTTTATTGTTTGGGAAGGGGCCAAAGAAACCCTAACGACAGAAATTGCCAAACTGAATAGTATTGATGAACGAATCAAGTTTACTTGGGATATTCAAGAAAAGCAAATTAACTTTCTAGATGTTAATGTCATCCGACGTGAATCCAGTTTTGAGACTACATTATACAGGAAGAGCACAGATCGCAATAACTTGTTGAGCTACCACAGTTTCCACCCGGCAGCTTTAAAAAGACATTTACCATTCTCCCAACTGATGAGGGTAAAAAGGGTCGTCTCAGAACCAGAAACAGCAGAGATACAAATGCAGGAAATGGCCACACGATTTCGGAAAAGAGGATATCCTCTCACAGTGGTAAATGAAGCCAGTGCAAGAATTAAGGAAATAACAAGAGAATCACTATTCACAGCCAGAACGACTGATAAAGAAAAGCGGATAACATGTGTGAGTCAATTTTCCACAGTGAGTACAGCTTTCAAAAACACTATAAGGAAACATTGGCCTATATTGAGGAGTGAGCCGGATTTTAAGGGAGTGTTTGAACAGGAACCCCTATTTGCACACACACGCCCAAAAAATTTGGGACAACTGTTGAAGCCTAGACCTAAAACTAATCAATATGTCATATGGAAAGGCACCTTGCCCTGCATGAACTGTAATAATTATGTTAATATTCTGAAGGGTAATAACCTGTCACCACCTGAGGTCAAAGAGCAAGTGAATCTACGAGTAAATGGAACATGTGACTCGATGAATGTTATTTATTTATTGAGCTGCCCGTGCAAATTACATTATGTGGGACATACAGAGCGCAAGTTTAAAGTCCGACTTAATGAACATAAAAGTAATATTCGGACAAAAATGCTCAAATCAACTGTGGCTATCCATTTTTTGGAAGCTCAACATGACATTACAGAACTCAAAGCATGTATTTTGGAAATAGTTGATAAGCACGAAGGGGTTAACAACAAAACCCAACTCTTGAAAAGGGAAAATTATTGGATTTATCGCTTGAAATCTCTCAAACCGTTTGGGTTGAATGAGAGGGTGGAATTTCTCTGTTATTTATAACTGTTATTGGTATTCCTTGATAATGTAATGCATGTTGGGCTTTGTTGTATTGTTTTCACTGAATATATTCACGTAGAAGACCAGCATTAGCATACATGTTCCAGAATCCATAGCGCCATAACCGCGAGATTAACTTAGTTCACCCACTTCCGCTAGAGATCATCTGCCACACCGTGATGCTCGCGTCCGTGTGTAACAGTCTCCTGTGAGCGATCTTTTACTAACTCCGGTAAGCCCCGTGTTTAATACAAGCTTAAGGAACCGCAGCGTAAGGGAAGCAGCGCGCTTACATCCAAGTTCAGGATTAATGTGGGGCGGAGAGTTTAAACACGGTAGTTATCCCCCTGTGCTTCCCGCATAGCAGCAGGGAGCTCTGCAATGCAGTAACATAAGCTAAGGGGCCCAATCGACGGTTCTGTAGCCGTTAGTTTACATACTCGCAGTATGACATATAGGGTGGTGCCCTTGAGGGTGGTAATCACATTTTAGAAAGGTTGCTTATATTTTGGAACATAATGAATGCTTGCAATCTGTTATTGAATAGAAAACGGCTGGTTTAACATAATAGGTTTATTTGATATGAATTATCATCTAGTTTAGTAAATGCAAAATGTAGAGAAGGGTAATTTTTGTTGATGGCTCAGGACGTAGTATTAATTATGGATATTCAAATTTCAGATCCCTTGATAAAGGCGCAGTGTGGCGCCGAAATGCATCGGGAGGCCATGGGAGGCCAAGTCTACAAATATTTGTGAAGTTGTAACTAGCAAATAGAGTGGCTGGATATCATATGTGATGCAACATTTGAATACCGCTATTCAGCATGGAGAATTAAATAAAGAATGAATTCTTGAATCAAACATAGTGAAGCAGCGTTTTGAAAATTTGGAGCTGTTTTTCTTCAGCATATACTTGTGCCCAGATACACAAGTTGATTATGAACTTGTTTTATATTTTTGAATAGTTCAAGTAACACACTGGTTCATTTGTGCAGGTGGTTGCGGGTGCTGATCACTGATGCATATTTTGGGGGGCCAGGACTTTTCCTTATCAGCTTTTGACCAAGAGCAAGACAGAAAAGAAAGAAAGAAAGAAAGAGAAAAAGGGAGATAGGAAAACAGTGACCAAGGGAGAAATCAGGGGAGAAAAATAACTTGTAAATGTGAGAGAAAGTGACAAGAAGTATAGGGTGGTGGAAAAAAGGGCACGAGGTAGAATGAAGACCAACATCCTTGATATACAGCAACCCCAGCATTCAACAGCACCAGCAGTGTTCTAAGAAAATCTTTAGGACCCTCCAGGTATTTTTATGTATTAATTTTTAAAATATAAATTAAGCAAGGGGTGTGGGGGTTAGGGGCACAACCCCTAACTATGTTTTGGCATTTGTATGAAGATTTGCATTTACATCTTTAGGGTTGGTGCTTCGAAGGCTCTCTTCCATGGTGAGATTTGCAAAGATATGAGAGGATCACATTTTTTACTGTGATGCCCCTGTTTTGGGCCAAGTGTTCATAAGAGGGATTGAATAAATGATCTCTTCCTGATGTGCGATGTCAGCATCACTTTCAGATGAGAGGACTACGTTTGGCATATCATCGATGCGTTCACCCTTATACTTTCAGATTGAAAACAAACTATAACACTATTTATTAAAAATATAAAGTTGTAGTTCATAATGTAGTTCATGTATCACCAAACAAGATTTAATTCTAGAAAAGACATTATAGAGAATGAATTTGAAAAACACACATTGCTGGCTGCCAGCTTGATGAAAGTTTAGTTTGCGCAAGTACATTTCAACATCCGGTTTCTGACGAGCCCCAAAGTTGGAAGTGACAAAAATCTTGAGAGCGCTGCAAATGTCTCACTTCCTCTATCTACTCTGCAGATTGCATCTACTATAGTGATAACTATCTTAGTTGCTTTCGTCCTTTTCATCTTTTTGCTTGACAATATCTAAATCACTGGTCCATAAAACAAAGCAGCCTCCTAAACAGACACAGCATTTGAATATGGAGTCTCGTCACAGCAGGGTGGTCTCCATCCTGTAGCACCCACCAAACATGTTCACAGAGGTGTGAACGCTTTATAATAAAGTGTACTTAAGATACACAAAAGGATGGCTGCCATAGAACGCTTGACTGCAACCTCCATCCCTGTTACCCAATTCCAATTCAGAAAGTGTGGTGTTTTAGAAGGTGTAATGTATTCGTAAAGGAAGAGCCTTAAGTGACAATGTATTGCATTTAAAGGTCCAGCAATCTTAAACCAGACTTAAAAACCAAGGGGCAGATTTATGATGCCCTTGCACCTCCTTGCGCCGCAATTGCGTCACTAAATGTGACGCAACGGCGGCGCAAACAATGCGCCCTATTTACAACGTGACGCATCTAGGAGATGCGTCACGTTGGAAACCCCTCCGCCATAAGGAGGCGTTCCTGCGCAGGGGGGGGGCGTTCCTGCGCAGGAACGCCTCCTAAAAGTGGCCGAGTGAAATCTATGAGATTTCACTCAGCCACTTTCTACGTCAATTCCTTACGCCTGCTTGAAGCAGGCGTAAGGGTGACGCACAATGCATTCAATAGGTGGCTCCAGTGCATTGCAGGAGTCATGCCGCACTTGCGACATGACTCCTGCAATGCGCCGCCCGTACGCCGAGAGATGCGTCACGCATCCTCACTTCCTTGCACCATGGTGCGCCGCATCATAAATGCGGCGCACCATGGGTGGCGGAGCAGTGGCGCACTGTGGCGCATGTTAACTGGCGCATCCCTGTGGATGCGCCAGTTAACATAAATCTGCCCCAAAGGCTAGTAGGGTTGGGGATGAAGTCACTAGTATGGCAGTGAAATAAAAAAAAAAATCTCTGCCTTTGACCGGTCGTTAGGCCTGTGGATGAAGTAAGCGCTTATAAAGCAGTGACATATAAGAAACCACTGCTTCTGAAAGGCTAGTAGGGCTGGGGAACTGAGAAGTGCAGCGTCTAGCAAGGGCTGGTAAAGCGAGTCAAAGTCAGTGAATTGTAATCAGAGTACTGCTTCTGGCAGTGACATATAAGAAGTCGCTGCTTCTGAATGGCTAAAGGGTTGGGAATATGAGACATGCTGTGTGCCACAAGGGCCAATAGAGTGTGTGAAACGCAGTCAAATGTAAGCGGAATGGTTTTTCTAATGGGCCGAAAAGGTGGGGCAGACTATGCCCGAGACAAACAAGCACATAAATTATAGAAAGCCCATGTAAACAGGATCCTTACAACATTGACTGTTAACCCAGGCAAGGTTAGCCAAGCAATTTGTGTTTTTAAACTAAACGCTTCAAAAGGGGAGGTCGCGCGCGACGCGACCCAAGATGGTCGCATTGTCACGGAGCTCCGCGCTGCACCAGACATTGTGGATTTAATTTCTGCAGTACCAGTGCCGTTTTTGATATTATGAGGGTGTATCCTCATCTCTAAATATCTTCTCTACTGGAGGATATCTTTGCTGCCCATCATATTCCTGGATAAATACTAATTTTCTTCAGGTGACATTTCAGCTGCTTTGCAGCCTCCATTTTGCAGTCTAACTTGCATTACTTCTCCACAAATTTCAATATATTGCACTTAGAATGCTATTTTTCGCACTTTTTTACTTTTTTTTCACTTTTTCTTCAACTGAGCAGTATTTCTGTATTGGGAGGACCAGTTACTTAGCAGAATTTTTAAAATTTGTGAAGTAATGTACGTCACTTTTTGTGCGTTATTAGACAAGCCTTTTCTTGGTCCCTGACTATGTTGTTTCATGGGTAGGAACAAAAATTTACTACACTCCACCAAAAGACATAAATCCAACGATACCGTGTCTTGCTCTGCCCACGCTGCATCCCCCAATAACTCCTCACAGACTTCTGAGGAATTGGCGTATCCTCGCCCTACAGCTTTGCTGAACATGGAGTCTAAAACACAATTACCTTTGTCTACCAACAAGAGAATTAAACAAAATCCTCCCTCTCCTCCCAAATCTGTTTCTCCTTGTTTCCTTGGATAACATTTTGGAGGAAATGTGTGCTCTAAGACCATTTATTGAGGAAACTAACTCTCATCTACAGACTCTGGATAACAAATAGTTATCTATGGAATCCCGCCTTTCTGTAGTGGAACAACAAATGAGCAACGTACTGGATTCATCGTCCAGAATTTCACTTTTGGAGAAAGAGGTTCTGCAACTAAGAAAATCAACTTAAGATCTGGAAAATAGAAATTGTCGCATCAGTCTTTGCCTATATATGGCTGTCCTGAAGGCCTTGAGGGTGATGACCCTGTTATGTACTTTACTACTTCCCTTCCACAGCTTTTGGGTCTCCCTGCTACGACCAAATTAAATATCCAACAGACACAAAGACTGGGTCCACGTCTGTCTTCCTCATCTGCTCCATTTAAACCTTGTGGAGTAATTCTTCTATTTCTGCAATTTACTGATCTGCTACAAGTTCTAAATGCAGCTAAAAGCCAAGAAACAGCTGATTTGGCATGGCACAAAACTATTTATCTCTCAAGATGTCTCAACGTTCACCGCTAAACAATGAAAGGAATTCCTGTATCTTCGTCCTGCTCTTCGCTCTCTGGGTGCTCGATATGGCTTATTCCATCCGTGCTTATTTAAGGTCACCTTTTTTAACAAAACTTCTACATTTGAGGATCCTGCAGATCTCAGAAAATTCATTCACTCCCATTCTACTTCCTCGATGGAGATCGCTGGTCCTCCTAAAACGTGACTTTAATGGTTATTCTGTAATGTTCATATCTATGATTCAGCTTTAATTGAAGTATGTTACTTAGTTTCATTGTCTTTTTGTTCACATGCCTTTTTGATTCCTATAACAGGTCCTTTGGAACCCATTTCGTACCAGCCTCATGTTCCCGCTCCTGTTTATGTTTAATTGATCCTGGTGTGGTACGTTACCCTTTGTGGGTAGTGCTGTCTTCGTATGTCCGTTTCTGCCTCTCTTTTTCCCCTTTGTCCCCCTGTGAAGGTACATGCTACAGTTGTCAGTTCTGGCATATACTGTCTCTTCTTACTCTTATTTCTCTTCTCCTTTTCCTCTTTCCTCCTCAGTGTCTTTTTTCCTCTCCTTCTCTTGGTATTATTGCAATCTTTTCTCTCTATAGTTTGTTTTTTTTTAGACAATTTCTTGGTAACTTTTTTTTCTCTTCATTCCTTTCCCTCTCATTGACATCATTGCAGTTTATATTTCTCCCCGTTCCTTCTTTTTCTTCTCACTTGCATCATTATTTCACTGTTGAACACGTTGTTCTTTATATATTGTTGTTATTTTACATTCAGAGTTATTTCTTGGAATGTGAAAGGTTTTATTAACCCAATCAAAAGACAGAGAATACTATCTCATCTTGCCTCTTATAATCCTGATTTGACCTTTCTACAAGAAACTCATCTTACAGAAGCAGTGGCATTAAAATTGAAAAAGGGTTGGGTTGTTCAGTTGTAGTCTCCCCCACTTCCTCTAAAAAAAATGGTGTTATAATTTTGTGTCATAAAAAATTAAAATGTAAGGTTCTATCGAAAGCAATTGAAACGGAGGTGAGAGAGTTGTTAGCTAAATTGCTTATTAAAAATACCTCTTTGACTGTGTTTAATGTTTATGGCCCTCCTCAGCTGGACTATACATTTTGGCCTGCTATTACCCAAAAATGTAATCAGTTTATCAATCAAACAATCAGGTGTTTGTTAGGCGCGACTACTCACCCGTGAGGGTCTCAAAGTGCTGGGGGGTGGGGAGGGGGGTCGCAGGTTCCAGTCCATCAAGTAGTGGGTCTGTCGAAGAGCCAGGTTTTGAGGTTTCTTGCAAAGATGGGGAATGATGTTGTCTGTCTGATGTGGAGCGAAAGGTCATTCCAGGCTGTGGCCGCGTGGAAGGAGAAGAAGCGCCCTCGCGATCTGGTCTTTCTGGTGCGGGGGACCAGGGCATAGGAGAGCTGGGCTGATCGAAGGGTCCGTTCGGGTACGTGGAATTTGAGTCGGCTGTTCAGGTATGCTGGTCCGGTGTCGTGGAGGGCCTTGTGAGCGTGGGTTAGCATCTTGAAGGTGACTCTAGCTACGATGGGTGAGGTTTTAGTTTATTCCGGCATATAGTGCATCGCCGTAGTTGAGCCTGCTGGTGACCAGGGCGTGAGTGACGATCTTTCTGTGTCAGAGGGGGATCCATTTGAAGGTCTTACATAGAAGGCAGAGGGTGTGGAAGCAGGAGGACGAGACGGAGTTGATCTGGCCGTCTATTTTGAGCTCTGAGTCCAGGATGATTCCCAAGTTGTGTGCGTGGGAGTGGGCGGGCTTCCGAGGGGCAGGGGCCACCAGGTGTCATTCCAGGCATTGGGGTTTGGGCCTATGATGAGTACTTCTGTTTTATTTGTGTTTAGATGTAGGCAGCTGTTTGTCATCCATTTGGCAACAGCTTCCATGCTTTCTCGAAAGTTGTGTCTGGCAGTGTTGGGTTCGTTGGATAGGGAGAGGATGAGTTGAGTGTTGTCTGCGTTTAACACAATATTGAGTCCATAGGTTCTGACGATGGGGGTGAGCGGAGCCATGGAGACGTTGAAGAGTGTAGGGCTGAGAGAGGACCCCTGGGGGACTCCGCAGGTTGTAGGTGCAGGGTTCGAGAGGAAAGGAGGAGTCCGACCCACTGCATTATGCCAGAGAGGAAGGAGAGGATCCAGTCAAGGGCCTTGTCTTGGATCCCTGTGTCATGGAGCCTGCCTATTAGGGTGCGGTGAGAGACTGTGTCGAACACCGCTGAGAGGTTGAGGAGGATGAGGGCTGCTGTTTCTCCTTTGTCCAGTAAGGTGCGGATGTCGTCTGTTGCGGCGAGGAGGGCGGTTTCCATACTGTGTTTTTTTCTAAAGCCGGATTGGGAGGAGTCAAGGATGGTGTGCTCTTCGATGAATGTGGTGAGTTGGCTGTTGATGGCTTTCTTGATGACTTTCGCTGGGAACGAGAGCAGGGAGATTGGGCTGTAGTTTTTGAGGTCGTGGGGTTCGCCAAGGGTTTCTTCAGGAGGAGGTTGATCTCAGCGTGTTTCCAGTCGTCGGGGAACAAGGTGATTGCCAGGGAGCGGTGGATGGTGTGGCAGAGCATGGGTGCCATGGTGTCGGCAGCTCTGTTGAAAATGTGGTAGGGGCAGGGATCTGTGGGGGCCCCGGAGTGGATTGACTTCATCGTCTTCAGTGTGTCTTTGGTGGTGAGTTCTGTCCAGTTGTCGATCGCTGGCTTCAGAGTGTCGGGGGTGGTTGGTGAGGGTTGTGTGTTGGTTGTCTTCATCGAAGTTGTCATAGATGCTCTTAATGTTGTGGTGGAAAAAGGTGCTGAGTTTGTAGCAGAGGTCTTGTGAGGGAGGGATGTCGGTGGACTCGCTGGTGCGTTGGGCGAACTCCTTGATGATGTTGAAGAGCTCTTTGCTGTTGTGTGCATGAGTGGAGATTCTGTCTTCAATCACTTTTTTCCTCGTTTTTCTGATGAGTTGGTGGTGAGCGTTGGTGGCGGCTCTGAAGTTGTTGTGGGCTTCTGCGAATATGGTGTTCCTCCAGGCCTTTTCGAGGTGGCTGTAAGTGCATCTGGACTCTCAAAGTTCGGTGGTGAACCCTCTAGCTTTCTTGGCGTGGGTGTTGTTGTTTTTTTTAGGGGGTTATGGTGTTGGTGCTGTTTGAGATCCATCTGTGCAGGGTTCAGGCTGCGGTGTTGGGGGTCATCGTTTTCCGGGATGGTTGGGGTGGAGTTGCTGAGTGATGAGGTTAGCTCGTCGTCAGTGATTTAGAGATGATCTCTTTATTCTAGGAGGTGATTGCTATCAGGTTGTTGATCCCTTTATTGACTGCCAGTCATAAACCCCATAAACAATTTCTTAATTCTATCTCCCACTCACGTCTTGCTGATGCCTGGAGACTTTCCCACCCTGACACTATTGACTTCTCATTTTTCTCTCTACCTCATAACTCTTTTTCTCGTTTAGAATATATCTTTCTTTCACAATCCTCATCTCAAAATCTTATCTCTTCCTTAATCAAACCTATTGTTATTTCTGATCATGCTCTGGTTGCTGCTGTTTTTGACATGCTCCCTCCGCATCCCAGACCTTCCCGCTGGCACTTTAAAAATTCCCTTCTGTTGGACCCTCTATTTTCCTCTTCATTTATTTCCTATTTTACAGATTTTTTGCATTGAATAATAATCCCAATACTCCCCCCATATATTATGGGATTCCTTTAAAGCTACGGCTCGGGGTTTCATCATAGACTTTGTCTCATAAAAAAAGAAACAGCTCCTTTAACATCATAAAGCTACACTAACAAATATCAAATCCATGGAACACAGATTTTACACCTCACCGTGGGATTCTATCATACAAGCACTTGTTCAAGCTAAATTAAAATTTAATAAAGTTACCACTGATAACGCATCATCTATACTTCTCCAAAGTAGCGCTCGCTACAATGGCAGTCGTAATAAAGTGGGTAAACGTCTGGCTAATTACCTTAAATTCCGAAAGGATCGTACTTTAATTGACTCCATTAACTCTTCGGATGTGAAGCTTATCCGTAAAGATCAGGTCATCCTCGATGAATTTATGTTATTTTATAAAGATTTGTACACTCCAGAATCCCCTCCTACTATTGCCCTTATTTAATCTTATCTCAATAATATCCCTACCCCTTCTAATAGTCATTTCAATTTCTCTACGCTTGATTCTGATCTATCCCTTGAAGAAATCTCCAGTGCCTTAACAGTTCTAAAGAAAGGTAAAACTCCCGGCCCGGACAGTCAAATTCTATTTACATTTCTCCACTAAATTGCTCCCAAAACTTTTATATCTCTTTCATTCGTTTTTTTCTTTCCGGCAAAATGAACAGTACTTTTCAAGATGCTACAATTTGTTTGATTCATTTTTTGTCAAAATTACCATCCTATAGACCTATACCCCAAAGTAGACTATAACATTTTCGGTAAATTACTTGACCTATGACTAGAACCCCTTATGACTCACTTGGTTGGTAAAGAACAATGTGGCTTTGTCAAGACTAACCTCAGATAACTCTTGTCTGTTCCTTAATGTCCTAAACAAAATCCGTTCTCTTACTAGCTCCCTAGCGGCAATTTCCGTTGATGCTGAAAAAGCATTCAATAGGGTAGATTGGTCCTTTTTATTTCAAACTCTTAATTGGCATGGCTTTGGCCCCAAAATGATCTCTCTTATTTCCTTGTTATATTCTGCCCCTAGAGCATTGGTGTTAGTTAATGGTTGTATATCCTCGTACTTTTCTTTACAACGCGGAGTCCGTCAAGGTTGTCCTCTTTCCCCTCTTCTCTTCATCCTAGCTCTTGAACCCTTTTTATCATCTATCCGTAATAATAATTCTTTATCCGGGTTTCCCAATGGTGATCACCATTTGAAACTCTCTGGTTATGCAGATGACATTTTACCTATTATTTCCAACCCTGAAGTATCGATTCCTTCCTTATTACACAAAATTTCTTCATTCTCACTGGTTTCTGGCTATAAGATCAACTCGGATAAAACAAATTCTCCCTCTTATGAAATTTTGCACTCAGCATTCCTTTTCTTTGACTGGGTTTTTGTGGAATAGATCTAAAATTAAGTATTTAGGAATATGGTTCTCTATCTCCATATCTTCCTCGGGCAAACTAAATATGGTAGAGGCTCTGTCTCACATTGACAAACTCCTTTCCTTTTGGAATCCCCTACTTCCTTTGTGGTGGGGACGGCTTGGTGCCATTAAAATGATGATTATTCCTATTTTTTATTCCGTCTTATTATTTTACGCCTCTGTGGCTTACTATTGAACGCTCTTTGCTTGTACCCTTTTCTATAAAGGAGGTACTGGCCTTTTCAGTCAAAACTCCTCAAACTTCTCTTCCTTTATTCAAGTGTTCCTTGTGGAAACCACTGACACAGCCAAACATTAATTTGAGGGAATCCTTTTTACGTTCACCAATATGGCATAACGTGCCTTATTACTATTAATAACAGAACCTTCTTTTGGAAATCCTGATGACTGAGGGGAATAGCTTGGGTCTATGACCTATTTGATGGTACGACCCCTTGTTCATTTCCTCAGTTTCAATCCCTTTTTAACTGTCCCTAATTTTTAGGCATAGATTCTCCATTTTAATGGCAATCCTTCTTGACATACTCTATTCTCTTCCTTCAATCCCTCTTTCTTCTGGAGAAAATTATCTTCTTAAGAATCTTGTAACCCTTCCTAAGGCCCCTCTAATATATAGACATGCGTTATCTTCTGATCCTGTCTGAACTAAGAGTAAGGTGGAACATGCCTGGGAATCAGATCTGGGCTGTGAATGGAGCATTACCAACTGGGTCGAATTCTGGAGCCGATCTCTCAAAATCTCTAGATCTGCCTCTGTCACTCAATCTATGTTCTTCCTATATCATAGATTATATTTCACCCCTATTTCTATAGCTACTTTTTCCCATTCAACTAACATGAACTGTTGGATATGTGGATCCCCTACAGCCGATCTAATGCACCTTCTCTTTCTTTGCCCTAATGCTATTTATTTTTGGAGAAAAATGTGGTCCTATATTTCTCTTATATTTAATGTACACCTTCCTATTTCTAATGTCACTCTTTTCTTAGGGAGTGTATTAGAGTCTTTGGAACTCCCTACTCATAAGCTTGGTCTATTTGGCCTTATGCTGGCTTTAGCCTTCCAACACATTGCACTAAATTGGAAAAACTCAACAAAACTTTCATTCCAACACTGGTGGAATAATCTGTGCGATTACAACTGATTAGATAATGCTTTTGCATCCTCCTGTAAGCCATTTGTTAATAGAGATCTCTTCTGGTTGCCACTTACATCATATCTACATAAGAGTGTAATAACAAAACGTTCTTGTATACGTTCTGAACATTTTAAACCTCCATAATTATTTAAATTTGTATGTTCTTTTTTCTCTGATTTCTTGTTGGCACACTGATTTTTTAAATACTATAAGATTGTTTTTTATAATCATTTAAGGCTATTCCTTCCTTGCTCCCTTTCCTTCCCTTCCCTTATTTCTTCACCCTT
Source organism: Lissotriton helveticus (assembly GCF_964261635.1). NCBI lineage: Eukaryota > Metazoa > Chordata > Amphibia > Caudata > Salamandridae > Lissotriton > Lissotriton helveticus. The sequence continues at coordinate 1,975,525,902 of NC_136065.1, read as the reverse complement.
ATTGCCGTTATAAAATATAAAAAGCTTTCCTTTTGTTTTTAATGCCAGCTGTACTTTGTACCCCGCTGCTTATTATTCCTAATTTGTATTTGCTAGCCCTATGTATTTTTTTCATGTTATTCAATAAAGCTTTTTAAACCTAAACAAAGCTTCAAATTATCCCAGACAACTATCAAACCACAAAAATGCAGGTTTTAGCAACAAGGTGACATAATAAGAAAAGGGAACATGCTGGTGCACAATAAATCCAGAGTAATGGATGCTTCATTTCGAAAGTGTTGACAAATCATCACAAATGCTAACAATATGGTGAGAAGCTCATGTCGAGTGTTTTTTTTAAGTTCCAAAGCAATCTGGGTTTAGGATTTTGGATAAAAAAACACAGCCTAACGTGCGCACGGTGGGCCAGTTAAAACAGGACAAAAGCTAACATTCCCAAAGCATGGGCTGGGCTAAAAGCAATGTAAAAAAACGTTGTTAACCCATAAACTGCCTTTTGGTTAAAATAAACATAATTTATATTCAACTGTTAAAAGTTCACATTGAAACTTAATCTTGGATTCTGAACAAAAAACTAAGTCCAAAGTGCGCACAGAAGTCAAAAAGTAATAAAAGGGAAAATTCAAAAAACACACGTTGGTCTGAAAGCAACTAAAACAAGCAAGGGAGCGGGAGGCATGCCAGGGGAAGCAGCAGTAACACAACAGTGGAGTTAAGAGGGGTGGGGGGAAGAAGGCTATATTTAAATGTATGCAGCTAGAGCACGGAAGCTGAACACAGACAAACAGTAACAGAGCAGGAAACCAAGGAAAAAAGAGTTCTCCAGAGAACAGATAACGAACCAGAGCGAAATGAGACGGTACTAAGTCCCTGGTCTGTGGGAGGAATTGAAGAGAGAAAGGAGAGACAAAGAGTCAGGATGGACCATTAGCAAGCAGGGATTTTTAAAGGACACTCACAGAGACAAAGGAAAAGCAATGACAAAAAGGGGTTGGACTTGATGCATACCGACAGATTACAGCAGGTCTCGAAGGCTCGACCTAGAAAGTGAGGGGGTGAGATAAATCTAACTCTATGGTATGCCAGAACGTTTTATTGGGGCCTCCATAGGTCAGGAAAAAAAACTAAATACTACGAGGGGAGGGAATTCAACCTGTCAGAGATTTGTGTTGGTCAACATGTTTCTGCCTAGTGCTCTCCGTGAAGGTGCAGCGGCTTTCGCCAGGACCAAAAGGAAAAGGTAGTGAGTAACATGAGTGAAAATAAAGGGGAAAACAGTTATTTAAATGTTGCACTGCGATTGTCAACCTTTAAACATGAGTTACTCCACCAGTGTTTAAAGTGAGTCTTCGCCCTGACAAGGGTCCACTGGTGTTTGTTTTACCTGCAAAGGAATACAGAGGAACACATGTTGTCTGATTGTGACTCTCCAATCAGGACTGTCAAATTCTACCAGATATATCCACTCAAGCTGAGAGGAAATTGCATAAATAATGCTTACCCACTTTATCAGGTAATCAATAACAACTCTACCTTGGCACAAACTCAAGGGAGCCAATGTATCCTAGAAATGTCAGGCCTGTTAGCTGGGTTATAGAGTTGAAGGTAATAGAAGTCTGGTAAGACATCAGACTTCTCAACTGGGTGTCATAGTTGGTTATAGTAAGTGATGCATGGCCCTTTAGATGAAGATGGAATGGATAATAGAGCTGGGATGGAATGGAAGTGACCAGGGTCATTCAAAGCGGATGATGTATCTGGAATGGAAGTGGCGTTATGATTTATGGGGCTGCAAAACAAGTAGCGCAAGGGCTTTCAAACTGAATTATGGAGCAGGAATGGAAATGGGAAAGGGCTTCCCAAACTGTATTATGGAGCTCGAATAGAAGTGGAATAAGGCCTCTCAAAGTGGATTATGGAAGTGATAGAGGGTTACTCAAACTTGATTATGGGGCTGTCATGGACATGGAAAAGGGCCTCTCAAAATGGATTATGGAGCTGGAATGCAAGGGACACATAGCCTTTCATCCTAGATTATGGGGTTGCAGCTGCATGGCACATGGCCTCTCAAACTAGATCATAGAAGTAGAGTGGAAGTGGTGCAGGAACACTCAGACTAGATTATGGGGCCGGAACGAAAGTGGCGAAGAGTCGCTCAAACTGGGGAGCACATTGATCAAAAAATCACACAGTTCAGCGAGCCACCTTGCTGCGCTGCGTGATAGGAAAGATCAGGAGTGTGCTGTATTTAACATTATATGGCATTGTCCTTTTTCCTTGCACTTGTGCACAATGTGCTGCCTAGCACCAATGCAGGAACCCGTGCACTGTGGTGCAAGGGTGACTGCGTTGTTATCAGGATTATTTTTGTGCAGGAAAGGGAACCTTCCTGGACAAAACAATCCTCTGAGGTATTTTCCTCTTTCTATTGGTGCTGCAGATTGCAGAACACATAGAAAGAAAATAAACGAGGAGAAAGAAATAACGTTTTTTTTCGCCTCGCCTGGGGATGCATAGAATTTTGACGCATTCCCAGGTCCACAACAAATGGTAAATCTGGAAATGCTTCAAAATCCGTGGGTCGATGCGTTGGGATACCCACGTTCCACCCATGGAACGCCTCCCTGGGGTCGAGTAATGAAAAGCAGAGATGGGCGCTGCGTTGAGTTACACTAGATTTGTCAAGCAACTCAGGGCCACGCAAGGTGACCTTGCATGGCTTAATAAATCAAACTTAAGAGTTGCCTCGATTTTAAGCCTGGTTGCGTGGCGCAAGGGCGCCACAACTTTTTGATAAATGTGGCCCTAAATACATCTTCTTGCGAATGACTCAACCCTTTAATGCCTGCCAGGAATTCATTAAGGGGTTCCTTGCAGGCATAGATCTACTTTTATGTGCAGAGCTTTCTACTATGGGGGCCGCTTTCTACACACCAATAATCATGCCCATAGGCCTATTGAAGAAGGGCTGCAGCAAAAACTGCAAAACTGAATTACACCAAATTTGGCAGGAAGCTAAATCTTGGTCCTCCGATTGTTATGTTTGTGATTTGATATAAATTTGTTCAGTAGTTTTTGAGAAAAAAGGTTACAAAATAATTGTATATCTAGACTGATGGGTTTGTGACAGGTTAGAGAGACTCTTGTGGGAGAGCCAATTAAAAAATATAGCATTCTGTTTGGCCCAGGAAGCTTTATTTCTCATAGACCATCTCGAGAGAGCACTCGGATTGGCTGCCAGCGACATCAGAAAATTTTGTTGGCAGCCATTACAGGACTCTGAGACTTACCCCCCTGTCCTGAAGTAAAAAAAGAGAAGTAATATAAGGGGGCAGGGTAGTGATCCCCTGTTCCCCTGCGCCCGATGGGGGAAGGCCCACAGAGACACTCACACCTGCACCCCCAATGGGCCCAAAAAATAAAATTTGCCAGGATACGCAGGATCCCCCGGGATAAAGAAACCAAAAATGGCAGCTGTGCAGTATGAATTATTTTTAAGCCCCGGGAAGCCCACCCCAGGGCCCATATTCAATAACTGGGTGGGGGGGCAGAGTGCCCCCCTACCTGAGTCATTAACCCCTCCTACGCTCATGACGAGCTGAGCTCGTCATGAGCCACGGTTCTCATATGCTAATGATGAGCTGAGCTCGTCATGACCGTTAGAACGCTCGCACGCTGGGGAAATTCCCCTGCTGTGTGAACGTTCTACACAAACGGGTGTGGTCATGACAAGCTCAGCTCTGGACTGTCTGGCAGGCTCTGCTGAGAATTTCTTCATTGGATTGCGCTAGCAATCATGTCCAGTACCCACCACGACACTTGGCTGAGACTGCGGTCAGGGGATATTCATATCCCCTATTTGGGTGACCGGCATTCCTGTGTTGGCCCCCGCAATGGATTCCGAGCGGAGAGGTAGCGGCGGTTATGAAGGGGGACTCGAGGGGGCGCCGAACTGTTTAAATGCCTCACCCCCCCAACGTGCTTCTACAGCTGGGCCTTCCACGAACATCCACTCCGAAAATATCACCCCGTGCAGCATTTCCAAATCTCATAAGGCACAACATTATGGCATTGTGGGATATGCAGTTCCACTACGCGGGGCTATATAGGAAGGCCGAACTACATCAAGGGGGCGGAGCAAGGAACTGACAACAGCAGCGTGGCAGGACTATCGACGCCGCAGCACTAGGAGCAGTTGGAGAGGGGCGCTGAGGAAGGCTGATATTGCCGAAATGCATCAGCCTGGGACATTTGATCATTAAAGTGCTCCTTTGTCTCTCCCTTGGGGTCACAGCTCTTTTCTTTTGGAGGAGGTGTAAATTCATATATATATATATATATATATACATATATATATATATATATATATATATATATATATATATATATATATATATACAAAACCCCTTCAGGCATAAAGTGAACCATAAATTATGCAAAAAAGAAGCAGAGAACTCTGGGTAGTTCTCAAGTTTAGGTGGAAAGCAGCTCCAGTATAGAACACTCTCAACACCAATAACACTCAGAATTTGCTCACCTCAAAGGTCTGCTTTTCTATCAAAGCCTTTAAGCGTAGGATTAGCACAGTGCCGTCCACACCGAGATAGAAAGGGACCAAGTCTATTGCCATTTCTACAGCAAAGTCTTTAAGCATAGGATTAGCACAGTGCTATCCATGCCAAGTTGTAAAATGGCCAAAGCCGTTTACCACTCTAGGCATAGTATTACAGCTTTGCATTGGTAAAATACCATCCAAGCCAATCTGAAATGAATATTAGCAACCCCTGACATGTGTTTCGCTCTCATTAGAGCTCTTCAGAGAGGTATGGCTTTGTCCAGACACAAGGGAGCACCCAGTAAAAGTCAAAACAAAACCCTTTCAGGCATAGATGGATGCCTAAATCATGCAAAAAAAGAAGCAGAGAACTCTGGGTAGATCTCAAGTTTAGGTGGAAAGCAGCTCCAGTATAGAGCGCTCTCAACACCAACGACACTCGAAATTTGCTCACCTCAAATCTTTGCTCTTCTATCAAAGTTTTTAAGCGTAGGATTAGCACAGTGGCATCCATGTCGAGACAGAAAGGGACAAAGTCCTTTGCCATTTCTACAGCAAAGTCTTTATACCCAGGAAGAGCTCTTTTGATTTCAGTACTTATGGATGGTAGACCAGAGGGTTTCAAAATAATTGTTTTACACATGATTTTTCCGCAGGGGTTATTACCCTCCTTTATAAAAACAGGAGATGAAACATTACTCCAAAACTGGAGACCAATTTCACTACTAAATGTGGATTACAAATTGGTATCTAAAGTCCTGGCGCGTAGGTTCAGGAAAGTTTTTCCTTCATGTATCCACCCTGACCAGACATGTGCAGTTCAAGGACGCACCATTGTTGACAGTTTGGTTACTATTAGGGATGTTCTGTGGTATGCTCAAGAAAGACCTCTATCACTTGGGGTTTTAAGTCTGGATTTCCAGAAAGCCTTCAATTGGGTGACTCACCTATACCTTTTCGCTGCACTTCAACGCTTGAATGTACCACAAAATATCCTAAGCATCCTACACACTCTGTATAACACAGCACACGGCAGAGTGAGCATCAATGGTTTCCACACACAAGAGTTTCCCATCTGTGCTGGGGTGCAACAAGGATGTCCCTTGTCCCCAGCGCTCTTTGTCTGTGCTTTAGAGCCTTTCCTGTGCAAGCTACGAAGTGACAAAATCATCAAAGGTGTGTTTGTACCAGGGGGGCGGGGGGTAGTGGTACTCCTGCCAAAACAGTTGCATACATGGACAATGTCACAATCTTCTGCACGGATGCACAATCTGTGCGCAGAGCTCTACTGCAGGCTTCACTCTTCCAAGAAGCATCAGGTCTCCGCTTAAATGTGGACAAATGTGTGTGTCTCACTATGGGTCCCTGGGACTGGCTAACTAATCTCCCAGTTGCAGTTACCACAGAACCCACAAAAATACTAGGGGTGCACTTCGCTGCTGATACTCATATGGAGAAAAACTGGAAGGAATTGCAGGAAAAAAAAGATCACCTTCTGGAAATTGCGCAAATTCACCATTGAGAGTAAGATCATGGTAACAAAAGCTGTTCTTTTTCCTATCTGCTATACCTGTCTATGGCTTTCCCTCCAAAGGCTCACACATTGCAGAAATGCCCCAAATTGATTTTCCCTTTTATTTGGGGTTCGAAAATGGAAAAGTTGAGCAGGGAAAAGATGTGCACCATTTGGAAAAATGGGGGAAAGAGTATGCCTAATATCGAAGTGTTTCTCTTTTCTAAAGTATTATGCTATGCTGTATCACCGAATAATGTGGATTCCATGTCTGTACCAAGTTTTTTCACCAAGTATTTCTTGAGAACTATGCTGCTGGGATATGGACTGTTTACCCACTGATATTTAATGCCATTTGCACTGAATGTACCCCCATATTATAATGGACTTTGCAACTTTCTAAAGTCTCTGGACTCCAGCATACTCTCTAGAGTGACATTCTCCCATGTGAAAAAACTGAAACAGGCTTTGGTCGCCCGTGAAAAACCCCAACAAGTGGGTCTCCTGTCAGAGTCTCAGTCCTTTCGTGTCTGGAGAATGTGGGTCACCGAGATCTCACACACAGCCAGAGGGACTTGGCTCTGATTGCAGGAATCTCTTCCTTACAAACTAATGACTTATGTTTATGTTGACCGAGCACTTTTGGGGGAGGCAGAAGCTGGTGCTTTCTGACATAAGGACAAATGGAAGGGGTGGATCGCTTAAAACAGGCTTCATGTTTGCTCCTTTCCAAGGCATAATACCCTGCCACCGGGTAATAAGGGTTAGCACTTATATAGGTTTTTTCTGACACCTGCGAGAAATGTAATTTTGTAACGGGATTTTCACATTTTATGAGCATATTGTAGATTGTCTTTTTTCCTGTATGTGTGCCTTTATATAACTTAAATAAAGGTTTTCAAAACAAATAAATTTTTAAAGACAGAGATACTTGTTATTTTACCAAAAATATATGAGGTCTATGTTGGTGGAGCAAAGTTGCGAATTTGTGGGTAGTAGTACTCTGTCAACTATGCCCCTTTAGTCCTGACAAATCTACAACCGAATATTTGATTTGCATGATTCTCAATTGCATACTATAATTGCAATGTGTATTTCCTTTCTTTTTCTCTCTCCCTGGCACCCTCTCATCAGGTATTACAGTTGTTATGTATTTGCTCTGAAATGTGATGTTTGTGACTTTACTTGTATATGATAACTATTCCATGTGTTTGTCCTTACTTATTGCTGAATTCATTGAAACTGAGTGAATATTGTTAGATAGGCACTTATTTATTATAGCTCCTCATGAAGGAGTGGCTTTCTGTCTCTAATATCTGAGTCACTATTAACTCTTACAAAGATTTATTGGAGGGCCTAATGGTTTCTGTATGATTAAAGAGTTTATATGGGCCAAACTCTGTGTTATTGTGAATTGTATTGCTGTGGATTGAGTTTATGGTGTAGTGGGTAACCTATTTTCGAGCCCACAATTTTTACACCACTTGATCCGTTTTCTGGTAGCAGAGGATGGGTATTTTGACTAAAATATACTAGGTAATGAAGAGATGGAGTTGAGAGACATTAACAGACTATAGAAAATGTTTTCTTTTGTGTTTAATGTTGTGGTCCGTCGTTGACCTTAATGGAAGGTAAATGAGTCCGTCATTGACCTAAGATCCCGGGGTAAAGTCTAAGGGCAGTCTTAGTGTGTTATGCACTAAGCATGTTTGTCTGCTGTGGAAGTAAGTACTAAGCAAAAGGCCTTGCCAGTGCTAACAAAGGGAATCTTGAAATGTGACAAGTGAAGATTTTTTAAGTTACTTCAAAAAGCACATTTGGAGAAATCCCGAAGATTCCGATTAAGTAAGGGCAAAAATCACATTGGTCGACATTTTGCTGGATGCAAACAAATTCTAAGATTGTGTGGTTCTATCGTTTTTCTTTTAGCTGAGCAGACAAGTTGTTTTATGTTGTTTTTTTTGTTAAAGACTTTGCAAAGACGACAACAACTTTGTAAAGGGAGGGTCAGTCGCAGGAGTTAAACTGACGTCACTAGGTTCCGCGCTGGTATTGGTTGGTAGGTGAGAAATCGTCACTAGTTGCTGTGCTGGTATTGGTTGGTTGGTGTGGAGCCACACTGGTATTGGACAACGTGATCAGCTTTGATTGGTGGCAGAGAATCATAACACGGAAAATAAATTGTTGAAGATTTTTCTCATAAAGATTTGATTTTAGTGTAGGAAAGTAATGAAGTTTTTAAATTGATAAAAACCCTGTTTAGTAAAGATGAGCCGATACCAATTAGAGGAGGAGTTTCTGAGGCTACGGAAGGTACCCCTGCTTTCTTTATGTCATTTGAGAAGTGATATCACACATGTACATGGTTGGACAACTGGATGAAATACACTGAGCAAGATGGTAGTTGAGCATTTCCAGAAAATTAGACTTTTAATACTAGAATTTTGGAAAATCTAAGGTACCAAATGAATAGCTTGAGACCAAATCCTAGACCTATCCAGTATGAAGCTCTCAAAGAGTGGGAACATGAAGCATATAAAAGAGAAAGAGAAACGCACCAGAGTAGGTACAGGAATACTGTGAGTCGCTATGCTGAGGCAAAGTGGGATGCACAGAAGAAAATGTGGAGAAAGGATATAGCTGAAGGAGAACAAATGTTTCCAGTAATGGTAGCTGAGGCCAGTGAAGAAGAGAAATACAAAGAGCATGATGAGGAGTTGAAATCTAAAAACACTGATTTAATTATTGGGGGGTATGGAGATATAGATGATGATTTCTTGAATGAATTACTATTGAACAGACCTCTACCTTATCATGAAGAGCAGAACTATGTGGAGTCAAGGCCCCTTGGGTTACAACCAAGTGCCCCAATAGTGCATGTAGCTTCAGCACATGAGAAGACATCATTAGTACAGAATCAGACTCAGTTAGAGAAGATTTACAAAAAATAATGACACCAATTAACTCACATGCTTTATCGGTCCCAGTAACTATAGGTCCTATTGTTCAAGTATATAATAATGGAAAAGGAGTTTCGCAAGTTCATACTTTAACAGTTGTCTAATAGAAATATGAGTGGAGTTCACACAGTTTTGGAAAGAACAGGTGTGAGGAATAAGGGAATGACAAACAGGAATGGGTCAAATGAAAATAATGGAGAAAATGCTATTATGGGAGAAGTGTTAGACTCATTGATTCGTGTTTCAGACAAAACAGATGAAACCCCCAAAAGAGGTTCACAGATAGATCTGAGAAGGATGTTGCAAATGGAGAGGTGGATGACAATGCTACAGTCTATCCTGTGAGAGAGATACCAGGAGGTGGGTTTGTTCATGTCCCATGTCCTAGGCAGGATATATTATCCTTTACAAATGATTTCCCTAGGTTCAGAGAGAAGCCAGTAGAGTGGTACAAACAAGTGGAGAGGTTTGTTAAGGTTTCAAAAGACTTGTGAAAAGATTTGGATGCATTGTTTGATTTTGTAGTTCCAATTAATTTGAGGGTCGACTACAAAAGTGCTTTAAACTGTCCAAAAGAAGAATATCCGAGAGATCCAAAAACAGGAGCTTCATCAGAAGAAGTCATTAAAAATCAGGTTACTACTCATTTGAAGGGAAAGATTTCACCAAAAAAAACAGATTCGGTGAAAATAGATAGGACCATTCAGGAGTTGAAGGAGTCAGTCTGTGCATATTATGAAAGGCTTTTTCATTCATTTAAACAGTATAATGGTATTAAGAACGTCTCTGAGAAAGATATGGTACATTTTGTACATCGGTGTGTGTATGGTTTGAGACCAGAAATAAGTGCCATGATTCAGCAGCATTCGATTTGTTGGCAAAGCAAGTCGATTGACAAAATTCTTCGTTGTGTGAAATATTATGGAGATTACATTGATTCGCATCACAAAAAGAAATTAATGTTGGCTCAGATGAAAGCAGCAAAGAGAAGAGGATTCATGAATATGAATATGGATTTTACAGGAGCTTATCAGAGAAACGGTCAGACTGCTACTGGAATGAGAGGTGTAGCGACAAATACTTTGTTGAAATTGATAGTAATTTATAGGAAATGAAGATGCTGTTTCCTTGTCACAGGTGCTGCGGCAAGTTTGGGCATTGAAAACGCGAGTGTAGAAATATTCAGTCAAATACAGGTGGTGTACAGTTGATAGATACAGGAGTAGATGGAATAATACAGACGCAAATGAATAGTGAAATAATGAATAAACAGAATGAGACTCAGCAGATGTCGGTTGACAGAGGACAGGGTCAGAGAATGCCCCAAGCTCCTATGCAAAATGTGAATGGTCAAGTGCAAAGGTACAATACGAATATGAGTTTGCATACAAATGATCAATTGAATCCAAATGTGCAGGTGTCTTCACAATACTTGATGAAGCTGGATGGGAGCAATTCAGATACATCTCAATGACGGTGCCTGAGGGGGAGGAGGAATGCGTGCTTGACGCTTCCTTGGAGGTAGAGCAGAGTGGTCCCTATATGGATGGTGAGGTTGACGGAAAGTCTATTACATTCCTCGTAGACACTGGTACTACCCTCTCCACTGTGAGAACTGTGTAAATTCCCAACCTTCCCCTCTTGGGAGAAAGTGTCCAAGTTGTACGAGTATCAAATAAATTGATTGGAACCCCAGTGACCAAACCTATGAAAGTACAAATTGGAGATTTTAAAGATTTACACAAATTTGTGGTGTGTGACACTAGTCCAGTTAATTTGCTCGGTAGAGACTTATTGTGCAAGATGGACTGTTCCATTTATTGTACACCAGATGGAATAGCATTTCATACAAAAAGATGAGGATGTGGCGTTTAAAATGGCACAACAGGAAATGGAAGTGAATAGTCTACATCCTTTATTTACAGCAAATCATATGCCAGTTGAATTGAAAGATACAGTGTTGACTGGTGTGTGGGATTTTTCAGGTAAAGATATTGGTCTGATGAAAGGAGAAGCTCCAATTCGGATAACTGTAAAAGCAAATGCCGAATTCCAGAGAACACCAGCTTACAAAATGAGTCCTGAGACAATTGCAGGAGTAACCCCTGTGATTGAGATGTTGTTTGAACAAGGTATTCTAAAAGAGATTTTAGGGAGTACATGCAATTCGCCTATCATGAGAATTCGCAAACCAAATGGGAAGTATAGAATAGTTCAAGACCTTTGGAAAATCATTCAGATTGTGATACTTTGTTGTCCGTTAGTGCAAACCCATCTGTGATCCTGTATCAAGTTCCCTGTGAAGCAGAATCGTTTTCAGTGATTGACCTATGTCAAACATTTTTCTCAAAACCCTTGCATCTGGACAGCTAATATTTATTTGTGTTCCGGTTCGGAAACCGTGTCTTGGCATGGTGCCGAGTTCCACAAGGTTATACTGAAAGCCACTCAATCTTCAATCAGATTTTGAAGAAAAATGTGGATACTACCTAACAACTCAATGTCAGTGCAATATATCAATGTTTTGTGGGTTGTGTCAGGAAGCACAGAGACTTGCAGTACTGATACGATTGTTCTACTGAACAATTTGGCAGTAGGTGGGCATAAAGTGTCACCAGCGAAGTTAACATTTTGTCAAAAAAATGTCCTATTTTTGGGACATAAATTGAGAAAGGAGTCAGAAAAGTGTTTCAAGATCAGATCAATGCAATTTTGCAAATGAATCCGTTGAGTACAAAAAAGGATGTTCAAATGTTCCTGGGAATGGTTTGATTTTTCAGGCAGTGGATACCCAATTTCTCACTGATAGACAAGTCATTGCAAAGGCTGACACACAAAGACGTGTCAGATCCCGTTCATCTAGATGAAGAATGCATGAGTTCATTTCTTGAACTAAGAGACAATTTGTGTCAAGCACCAGCATTTGGAATGCCCACCGTCAACAAGAATTTTGCAGTGTTTTGCAGTAAACACGATGGTTATGCACTTTCACTTCTGACCCAAATGCACGGAACAGCAAGCAGTCCAGTGGCAAATTTTTCAGCCACATTGGATCCTGTAGCTGCTGCCTAACCTAGTTGTTTGAAAGCAGTTCCTGCCACATGTGTGAGCTTGGAACAGAGTGAAACGATTGTGATGGGACATCCATAGAAAGTGTATGTGCCACATTCGGTTGAGATTTTGTTAAAGCGAATGCACACACAACATCTAACAAGCAGTCGCTTAACAAAATATGAACAGGTGGTTTTGGGTGCGGAAAATGTGTCTGTGACAAGATGCACAACTCTGAATCCAGCTACTTTGTTGCCGCTTTCCAGTTGTGAAGTGGTGGTGGATGAAGCTGATCATGATTGTCTTGATGTGACTAAGTTGTAAATAAAACTGAGACCTGATATACAGGGTACTCCATTAACTGAATACAATCATGTGTTGTTTGTGAATGGATCATGCTTGAGAGACACTGAAGGTACCTTGCGACCTGCATTTGCAATTTGTACAATGATGGGTGTTGTTGAAGCATCATGGTTGAAAGGATTGAGTTCAGCACAAGTGGCAGAATTGATGGCACTCACTAGGGCATGTTGCATTACAGACCAGATGGGAGTTAACATATTTGCGGACAGTTTTGGGGTAGTGCATGATTTTGGGCAGTTGCAGTCTCAGAGTGGGTTTACGACCTCTTTGGGTTCACCAATACGAAACGGAGAGTGTGTAAAGAATCTACACCTGCCTGCCCAAATTACGGTGGTGAAATGTTCAGCTCACAAATTTGGCTGTGACTATGTCACCCTTGGCAATAGGTATGCTGACGAAATACCACTCTATTGTTCTCAATCAACGGGGAATCCTTGAATGAACAATCTGATGAATCTGAATGCAGACTAATGTTTTCAATGGTTTAAACATGGGAAGAAATTAGAGAATTACAAGATACCGTTAGCGAGACAGAAAGAAAAGGGTGGATCAAAGCAGGATATACACGCAGACCAGAAGACGAAGTACAGGTTTACACAGATGAGAGACCTGTGTTACCAGATAGTTTGCTGTCACCAATGTCAAGAGTCTGCCATGGTTCAACTCATTTAGGCGGAGATGCTATGATAAGACTTGTTAAACAGACTTGGTGCAATACCAAGTTCAGAGCCTTGCAGAGGGTCTGTGCCAAAGATGTGTAACATGTCAGCAACAAAATTCAGGGGGAAAAACGGTTGTTAATTTTGGTCAAATTGGAAGAGCAGGTGGTCCATTTACTCGTATGCAGGTGGACTTTATAGCAATGCCTCCTTGTACTGGATTAAAATATGTCCTTGTGATTGTGTGTTTGTTCCACGTTGGGTTGAGGCATACCCCACGTGACGAAATGACAGCCTAACTGTTGCTAAACTGCTACCGAGATTTGGATTTCCAGTATCGTTGGAATCAGATAGAGGAACGCACTTTAATAATGAAGTGGTGCGGATGCTTTGCGCCTTACAAATTGAGCAGAAATTGCATTGTGCTTATCAACCAGAAACGTCAGGCGTGGTCGAACAAGTAAATGGCACAATAAAATTACGATTAGCAAAGGTTTGTGCGTCCTCATCACTGAAATGGCTTGATGCATTACCAGTGGTGTTGATGAGTTGAGAAGTATCCCAGGCTGAAGAACAGGACGGTCTCCTCATGAAATCATTATGGGGAGGGCTATGAGCCAGCCTACCATCCCAGCAAATCAGCTTGTGAACATATCTGATTATTTAGTGCTCGATTACTGTAAACGATTGGGAGGAGTAGTGTATTCTGTGTCTCACCAAGTTGGAGAAGTCACTACTACTGTTCAATAGAAACAATCACATGACTGGTGCCCAGGTGACTGGGTGCTAGTCAAGAAACACCTGAGAAAGTCCTGTTCGGACTCTCGTTGGTATGGGCCATACCAAGTGATTCTTGTGACAACAACGGCAGTTAAATGTGGTGGTCTACCTAATTGAGTGCATGCAGCACACACTCGTCTAGTCACATGTCTACTCGAAACTACAGAGTCAGTTGAAGGCGAACAAAGTCAACTTGAACAGACTGACCATCAAGTAAAGTGGGCAAAGCTACTGGGTCTTGTAACACTGTTGAAACTGAAAGAGAGTTGATCACTGAAGGTAAAGAGGGACGGAAAGAAAGGAAATCAGCTAAGTGAAGTTTTGAGACAAACAGACAGTGTACCAGAAACACGAGTGAAAAAAGGTGATCATTGGCCCGAAAGAACTGAACAATTGAAAGATACTTTGGCTGGAAGAATTCCAGCAACTGTAGTTGAAGCCTCCAGTCAGTCTGAACAAAGTGACCCAGATGGAGAAGAAATGCCAGTATGAAAAACAAAAAGAGCACGAGTTCCAAGCAAAAAGTATGTGGGCCCTGAATCGACATATCTGGCTGCCACAAGTGACTGGGAGAAAGAATTCATTGTGTTTTGTTTCAAAGACAACTCATCATACGAGCCACCCTAAATGAACTGTGCGCAAGAGCGTTACTGGCGCAGCATCACGGTCAGGGAAGAAGTGACATCATTCTTCCCTCAAACACCCAAAGGTGGATACTCAAAAATCATATCCAAAAGGTGTAGACAAATGAAATAGAATGGCAGGAACACGCAGATCACAGCTCCCGCTGGGCAAAACAAGAGAGGTTTCCACACTGCTGAGTTTGCAGAGACCCAGAAGAAAACTCCTGATCTGCCGGTCCACGGTCCGGATCCGATCGTTGCCACTGAAAGAAGGATGCGAAGTCAATCCAGGTAACAGAACGCTTCTTTTATTGATATACAGGACCGGTCAGAGCAAGCAGCAAACACCAACTGCCAAAACCTCTGACCATTCCACATGCCACCATTCCAACTTAGAACACGTCGTCATGGTGGCATGTGCATCACAAACATAAAGCAGAACCCAACAGTGGTGCTATAAAGTACAGGACCCTTTGAAAGGGTTAACTGGCCAAATTTCAGTTGCAGTACTCAGGTGTTAAACGGATAGTAATGAGGTGAAGCTTTGGCCCAGACACCATAAATGTGTTCTAAAATGGCAAACTAATAAAATGGTGCTGCACCAGAAATAGCAACATTTTTTGCATAATTTGCTGCCACATAACTGGTCAACCCTGCCACCAAATGTATTTCTTCATTCATTGCTCCATAACCTGGATTTAGTTTTAAAACGTAATGCGTTTTGGAAGTTGAAGTGCTGGTCCACCTTAATTTAATTAGGATTTCTGGAAACAAAGATGGGCAGACAAAAAGTTCCACAATGGAGCACAGTGTGCTTGGTGACAGGAAGTCATAAGTTAACTTTTTGTGTTAGGTAACCAATGGTAACCAGTACAACTACGCCCTGCCTGATGGGTTTCTTCTGCAGTGGTCACCCCCTGACCTGACCACTGCCCTTAATACAGGAAGTTTTATGTTGATTGATTGATTTCATTTTTCTTGGTAAAGCTTTTACCCTTTCCCAAAAGATTAGTCTATCTGTGCACATGAGTCATAGATATGTTAACAAATATTGCCATTATTTACATAGTGTAGTGGTCTACTCTGGACTTTTTTTGCACAACAGTGATGATTCATGGGCGTTCAAAGGCCGGTGAGGGTCTTTCTAAAGACGCACTTACCTTAGAACCGCTGCTTCTCGTCTGTTGCCAGTTTCGCAGCCATTGCTAGGCCGATCACAGAGCAGCAGCCGGTGATTAGAACCGACCTCGGGGGGAGCGTCATCTTGGAATCAGTAGGGAGGAGGGAGGACATTCTGAGGAGGGGAAAACGGTGGTGATCTAAGCCCTGGAGGGCGGGTTTGTGTGTGGCTCCAGACCTTTCTCCATTCCAATGTGAGACTCTTGCTGTGACCTGCCCGGGGCTGTAATAGAGGGCCTTTACCTTAATTACTACGATGCGCATTAATGATCCACTTGCACACAGGGTGGTCGTGACGGAGATGAACCCCAAGCGGTTCAATCCCTTTTAATAACCCCCTCTGGGCACGCCTGGCCAGAGGATGACATGCACATACTTCTGGTCGGGGCTGGTTAGTAGCATAGGGACTACTGACCTGCTGCATTCCTTCCCAAGTAGGTCATAAAGTGTTATGTCCTTTTATTTCTTTTCTGTGCTCAACATACAAAGCCTTTGAGCCACTGACTCGTGTGGGGGTTCGGCCTGAGATTGTATTGATGAAGCTGAATAGGAAGGGGCGGCTCACTGACAGTGGGTGCACTTGGAGGAGTGCCTTGGCGATGGTCCAGGGCATCCGTTGGGCTTCGAACCTCGATGCCACTCTCACCAGTATGATTGTGTTTGTTTGCCGGCCAGCTAGTGTTGTCTTCATCGGCGACCAGGCTTGGGTCTGATGGTGTTGGTATGACTTCTTTAAACTGGGAGATGTTCCTGGATAATTCTTCTTCTCGTTTTCTGGCTGTTACCTTGGTGCCATTGTTCGCGATGACTATCTATATCCCAGGCTCATAGGGAGTCCTGAACTTCCACCCTGGACCACAGTCTCTGAGGATGACGGCATCTCTCGGCCAAAGTGATCTTGGTCTGGCCCGGCGCTGCACGCTCGCTTGTGTGTTGCGCCATTCGCGACGTGCTTAGTTACCCTGGGCATCCTGGGGTGGCAGCGCCCACCCTGAGTAAGTGGAGATTAGGTCTCTCTGTGGATTGTTAATATCAGGGCCCAAGGGGTTTGTTGGGTTGTGCAGTGGGGAGGGCTCCGATATTCTCTGAGGAACAGGATCAGCCTGTTCAGCCATGGCAATGCATAGTGTCTTGTTTAGTGTCCGCATAAACCTTTCTACACCTCCGTTGCCCTGTGGCCACTGTGGGGTGATGCGGTGGTGCTAGATCCCTTGCTGCTTGAGAAACTCAGCAAACTCTGCTCTGTGAAATAGGAGTCAATTGTCACTTTAAATTTTCATAGGGAGGCCAAAAGTCATGAATACTTTCTCTAGTATGCGGGATACATGAATGAATGCGGGGGAGGTGATTACCTCAACTACTGGATACTTGGAGTGTGCATCCACGAGAACTAGGGTGGTCCTCCTGTTGGGGAAACTCCGAAAGTCCACACTTAATTTGGACCATGGGTCGGTGCATGGCTCCTCAGTGACCACTGGAGCCGGTCGTTCCAATGCACTTGTCACCTGGCATGCTGGGCCTCTGCGTACTAGGTCTTCTTCCATTACTTCCAGTTCCGGGAACCACACTTTCTCCCTCATCCTCATCCTCATCTTTGTAGCACCTTCATGCCCTCTGTGCGTCAATTGTGTGACCTGCTGGCTAAGAGCTTTCGGATAACAATGCGAGACCCTCGCAGTAATATTCCCTCTTGTGTGGCGCTAAACTCGTTCTGCATTCTCCACATTTTTGTGAGTGCTTCTTTGTCATCCGTGCCCAGCCATTGATGTCCCTGAGGAAGTATCTCCATGTTCCACTTTGTACGGCGCTGCACAGGCGGTCGAGGACTGGGTATGATTATGCCGCTTCCATGATATCTTCTAGAGTCAGTGCTCGGGGGCATACTGCACTTGAGATCATTTGGATGTACTCTTACACTTCATCTTGGCATTCTTGTCTCTCTAGAGGTGTGGGGTGATGTGACAGGAAGTCCACTGGGTTTTTCGATCCTGGTCTATAGACCACCTTCCTCTGATAATGTTGCAGGTAGATGGTCCACCTCTCAATTCGCTAGGGCGGGTGAGGGGCTGAGCCCTTGAAGAGTGGCACCAAAGGTTGATGATCAGTCACCACCTTGAAGGGCTGACCGCTCGGATAGATGTGGAAATGCCTGCACGCCTAGTTGATGGCCAGGACTTCTTGTTCGATTTGGGCGTACCATGTCTCTGTTGGTGTCAGCACCTTGCTTGCGACTGCTGGGGCTATCCATCACCCAGGCTTCAGCTCTTAGGCGAGTATGGCTCCAAGCCCCACTGGGCTGGCTTCCGCTGACAACTCAGTGCGTTTTTCAGGGTTAAAGTATACAAGTGTGGCTTCGTCGAGGAGGGCACCTTTATTCTTCTGGAATGCCTCTTCCTCTCGTTTACCCCACACGCACCTAGTGTCCGTTTTTGTGAGGGCCCTGAGTGGTTCTACCAATGTTGCAAGGTCAGGTATGAACCTCCTGCAGCAGGTGGCCATATTGAGGAAGCTCCTCACTTCTGAAGGTGTGCTAGATACAGGCGCTTGTTTTATTGTTTGTGATTTGCGGGGGTCTGCTTGAATTACATCTTGGTTGAAGGCATACCCAAAGAATTTGAGTGATGGTTCAAGATTGTGCACCTGTCTCGATGCACTGTCACCCCGTGGTTGCTAAAGCATCGCAGTGTGTCCTTTAGGTGCTTGTGATGCTTTGCTGCGGTGGAAGAGTGGATAAGTATGTCATCACTGATATTCAGGATACCGGGAAGGCCTGACAGTGTCTCAGGTATGGTGTTCTGGAAGACTTCATCGGCTGACGAGATCCCAAAGTTCAAACGTTAGTACCGGTGCAACCAGAGGTGGGTGTTGAAGGTGGTGATGTACCGGTTTCTTCCGCCAGGGGTAGTTGGTGGTACCCAGCATTAAGGTCCAGCTTCAATAACCACCTAGAGACCTTGACATTCGCAATGATACAGTCTGTGGTGGGCGTGAGGTGTCGCTCTCTCTTGATCGTGCAGTTGGGTAGTTTTATGTCGATACACAGCATTATCTTTCCTGGCTGTTTGGGTTCCTCAGCGATCACCATCAGGGAAAGTCAAGGTGATGGACCTGATACCTTCTGCATGACTCCTTGTCTTTCTATTTTCTCAAGTTCCTTCACCGCTAGTGGTAGGAGGTGGAACAGGATGCAGCGGTGTCTTCGCGCTACTGGTGTGATCACCGGGTCGATGTGTAGATTTACTGGGGTGCATTTGAGGCAGCCCAATACCTCAAACAGCTGAGGGAATGCATCTAGCAGGTCGTTAACTTTGTTTGTACAAACGCTCCTGGCAAAGGAGACGAGGCCCAGGACTTCGGCTGTGTGACTGCCGATCAAGGTGTCTGCCTCTTGGTTGATGATGTGGATCATTGTCATGACTTCTTCCACATCTAATCGTATGGGCCCAACATTCGCCCTTTAAGGGGTAGCGGGAAGTGGCTCCCTTAAGCGAAGATCAATCAATCTATCAATCAATCAGGGGGTTTATATAGCGTGCTACTCACCCATGAGGGTCTCAAGGCGCTGTGTGGGGGGGTTGTGGGTGGGGGAGCAGCTCCTGATCAGTGAAAGAGCCAGGTCTTCAGGTCCTTCCTGAAAATGTGCAGGGTCGGGGAGCATATCATGTTCACTGGGAGCCTGTTTCAGGTCTTGGCTGCGATGTAGGAGAAAGTTCTCCTGCCGGTTCTCTTTCTGAGGATGTGGGGGACCTCTGCCAGGGTGAGGTCAAAGGAGTGGAGGTTCCTATTGGGTACATGGAAGGATACTCTCTCGTTGAGGTATTTGGGTCCGATGTTGTTGAGGAATTTGCAGGCGCGGTTGAGGAGTTTGAAGGTGACCCTCTTCTCAACGGGGAGCGAGTGGAGGCCTCGTAGGTGCTGGTTCAGTTCGTGTTAGGGGTGGCTTGGGTTGAAGACAGGCGCTGAGGCCACCCGTGACCATGTTGAAGTAGCGAAAAGAACAATTGATGGACAGAATGCAGAACAATGTCATACATTCACCCCAGTACAGAGATTTGGGCCTAAATACATCGGTTCTTTGCTCACCATGCCATTCCAGTTCGGACCCAGCCATTTTCAAATCAGTCTTGACCCTGAGCCCAATGGAAACAGTCCAGCCCGTACTGCCAGGCCAGGCCCTCCCTGGATTAGAAACAAGCATCCTAGAACCGGTTTCGGGCTTTAAGCCCTCATCAGCCAGGATAGCTTGACTCCAGTGGCATGGAGAGCACGGTACTCATGTCCGAGTATACCCGTCTCACTTGTGGTGACAAATGCAAAAAGAACAATTGATGGACAGCATGCAGAACAATTTCATACATTCACCCCAGTACAGAGATCTGGGCCTAAATCCATATTTTTTTTGCTCACCATGCCATTCCAGTTTGAACCCAGCCATATGCAAATCAGTCTTGACCCTGCACCCAATGGGAACAGTCCAGCCAAAACTGCCAGGCCAGGTCCTCCCTGGACTGGAAACGAGCATCCTAGGACCGGTTTCGGGCTATCAGCCCTCATCAGCCAGGATAGCTTGACTCCAGTGGCATGGAGAGCACGGGACTCACGTCTGAACATACCCGTCCCACTTGTGGTTACAAATGCAAATAGAACAATTGATGGACAGAATGCAGAACAAGCTAGTCTGGCTGAAGAAGGGTGACATACCATGAAACCGGTCCCTGAATGCTTGTTTCCCGTCCAGGGAGAACCTGGCCTGGCAGTTCGGTCTGAACTGTTCCCATGGGGCACAGGGTCAAGACTGATTTGCATATGGCTGGCTCCAAACTGGGGTGGCGTAGTGGGCAAAAGAACAATGGATTTAACCCAGATCTTTTGACTGGGGGAGAATGTTTGCATTGTCAGCATTCCGTCCATCATTTGCTTGCTGTACCACTTTTCGCACTAAGTGGGATGGGTATGCCCAACCCTTGCTCACTGTGCCACTGGATTCAAGCTAGTCTGGCTGAAGAAGGGTGACATACCCTGAGACCGGTCCCAGAATGCTTGTTTCCTGTCCAAGGAGAACCTGGCCTGGCAGTTCGGTCTGGACTGTTCCCTTTAGGCACAGGGTCAAGACTGATGTGCATGTGGCTGGCTCCAAACTGGGGTGGCACAGTGGGCAAAAGAACGATGGATTTTACCCAGATCTTTTGACTGGGGGTGAATGTTTTCATTTTCAGCATTCCGTCCATCATTTGTTTGCTGTAATACATATTGAAGCAGCGGCCACCGGTAAGGACTATGCTCCGTCCTTTGTTTGTGGTAAGCAGGGCACTTCTCCATGTTGACGGTGCACGCGGCACAACCTGCTCTCATTGCCAGTGTTGTGACCTGCTCAGGGCTGTAATAAAGGGCCCATAACGTAATTACTATTATGCGCATTAACAACACACTTGCACGCAGGGTGGTCATGGCAGAGATGAACCACGAGCCGTTCACTCCCTTTTAAATAACCACATGTGGCCACTCCTGCCCAGAGGATGGCAAGCACATACATCCAGCCGG
Organism: Lissotriton helveticus; assembly: GCF_964261635.1. Classification (NCBI taxonomy): domain Eukaryota; kingdom Metazoa; phylum Chordata; class Amphibia; order Caudata; family Salamandridae; genus Lissotriton; species Lissotriton helveticus. Next base: position 1,975,504,678 of record NC_136065.1, on the reverse strand, counting down.
GGTTGGCAGCAGCAGGACTGCTGACCTGCTACACCTCTCAGCCGCCCATAAATATGGGGCCTGTATCCCTCTGTACATGACTTCAGAAGTAATCTTCTGACGCGATTTCTGCCTCACATGGATTTAGAGATTGATTCAAATAATCCCATTTGCTGATCAGGTCGCCAAGAAGGGCAATGAGAGCCTGCAGGGACAAATCAATTAACAAATTAACCAAGCCAGTGTGTCCCTTTAAGTACCTTTAGCTATATTGTATGGTAGCTTCATGTCCAGGTATCTAGGTCAATTTACTACAGGTGAAAAGGTGCAATCAACAACAACTGCCAAAAAATGGGTAAAGGGCCCTATAATGTGATAGCCAAAGAATTACATTTATTTTTTCTAAAATGCTTTCCAATGAATTACAGGCTAAATCTACCCACACTTGCTAATACAAAACCACCCCTTCCCCAGTGTCCTCCCAAGCCCACCCACTTTTCCAGCTGCCTGTTAAACCAAAAATGTACTGCACCCGTCCCAGATTCCCTATTTTTATGCTGACACCTCTTTTAGGTATACTGTTTCTGTACCTTTCCAATAGGCTGTGGAAACGGGGGTGTTGTACCAGTGGTGTAAAAAACATAAGTTCCAGGGTCCCTGTGAGGAGCCTGCCACTGAGGCTTGCACCACCCATTGCCCCTGCCAATTATTGTACAAACACGACTATTAACCATCACACTCCTACAAGTGTTTAAATTCAGACTATTCAGGCCCCCAAATCTATAAGAATGGTCTGGGTGGCTTGTAGACTATTTTTGATGTATACTAAATTAATAAACAACTGTTGCTGTGCTTCTCTCTAAATGAGACGAACAGTGCCACGACCATGTGTCACAAGTGTCAGTGTTGACAATTAAGAGCCAGTGCTGAGCACCAGAAAAAATGGGTTCAAATTAAGTGACTGCAGCACCCCAAAAATAACTATGCTGGAGTTTCGAATGTGAATAAGCAATAAGGATGCCTTTAAATTTGGCCTTTAGCTTGTCACATGATCTGTGCTTTTAAAGACAGAAGTCAAATGACAGACTATGTCTTCTGACAAATAGCAGCTTATTCTTTTAACACAGAGATTTGTGTTTACTTTTCTTTCTCTGACTGCAAAGTTAGAGCAGTTCGTAAAGGGAAATACTTGACATTCTTGCTGGGGCACAGGGAGCATGAAAGGCTCTAGGATGACAGTTTTTCCAACACACATTTAAATACCTACAAATATTTCAAAATATCTCAGCAGAAAGTAAAGCACAAAGGAAGCACATTTTTGTAATTCTAAAGTATGATGGAAACAAATGTTAATAGCTTCAAAACAAATCAAGACACTTTACTTGGTGATGTGCAAATTGTACATTTTGGCTGAAAACCAATTTCCACACATCACCATTTGTGGATTCTACAGTTTTATCAATCAAATTACATGTCTGTGCACACTTAGTGGAAATTACAATGAAAAATGAGATGTCTGCAAATGACAGTGTGCTACCAATCCATATGTTAGTTATATATTTGTGACATTGTGCTCCAAAATGCACCACTGACTACATATTACACCCATGCCGCTCTCCTGCTGGATGGGTGTTGCTCCTGTGCTACACTTCTTCTTCGCGTTTAGCTAGGAGATTTCACTGCCCCTATGTCTTCAGTGATGTATTGTACCCCCCTCTGAAATTTTTTCCAGCACTACTTACTTTTCCCCATTTCTACCTTCCCAATATCTTCCTGTTCTTGCACCTACCTGTACTTACCTTCATGCCACTTTCACCGCTTGCTCTCTAGATCTACAGGTTTTCTGTACCATACCAGCTCCTGAACCCCCAAAACTCTGAGTTTTCCTGTCTACACATCTATTAGGTAAACTGCCTTTTACTAGCTGTTAACTTTATCGAAAACCTTTAAATAAGTAATAACAAATTTCACATGAAGGATCACCCCTCCCTTGAGATGTTTTTCCTGCTACAGTTGTTATCTTAGTGCCTTTTCCTTAAGTCTTCACGCTAACTTGCTAACAAACTTCGTAACGTTTCAATTTCCTACGTCTACTAAAGGCAGCTAATTGCCCATGAATGAAGGATGCACACTATCCTCACTATTTTGCCTGATGTATTGAGATATGCTTTTTCTTCAATAAACATATTTTTGAACTTAAAAGATGACATTTTAATATATGCTGATACTCATGAACTGCATAATTTGATTCTTGATAAATTGTAAGTATTTTAGGAAATTCTGCACCGTTAGTAGGAATAAGTGTGTTTCTCACAGAGTCTGTGCACAAGTCAGGGCACAAAATAAGTCCAGAGGGCCTCAAGTAAAAGGATGACTTGATTAGAGCAATTGTGGAGGCAACTTCATATACCCCTGTCATCACCTGGTAAGAAAGAAATAACAGAATGAAAAGCAGAAGTATAAAAAGCCAATAAAAACAAGTTGAGTAAAATACCATTTTATGCTATTTAATATGAAACATATATGGTATTTGTATAGCATGACATTAGTTTCAAAGACAGCAGAAGGCTGTATATAATGAAAAGCAAGCATACAATCAACGAGTGAAAGGAGAAGCACCTGGTTTTTGGATTGTTACTGCTTTAGACAGGTGTGTCTTCAGGTCTCTCCTAAATTCGAGCAGCGTTCAGTTGTGATCTGATGGACGTATAGATCCTAGTTGTATAGGAGAAAAAGTCTTGCTGAATTGTTTTGTTCTTTTTAACAGTTCTTAGTCTCTAGTCTTTTGGTGGCCTGACTACAGATGTGCAGAGAAGCCTCAAAGCTGGTCACCTTGTCAAAAGATAAGCTGGGGTGCTGATCATGATGGTTTTGTAAATGATACAATGTGTTTTGAAGTTGATGCAGTCATCAATGGGAGACAATGGATTTCCAAAAGGATGGGGACAGGGTGTGTGATCATATTTCTTCTGGCCATGGATGACATATGTTACCGTGCGTAGGATGCGCATACCATTGTGGAGAAGTGTGGCTCAGGGGTTAGAGGCAGCAGACCCGGAAGCTGAGATCGGTCCTGGACCAGGGTTCAATTCCCCGCCTCGGCAGGGTCTTGGGCTAAAAATTCCACGGACTCGATAATTCTCGCCCCGGTGCCACCTCGACTCACGGGTTCACACTCTGCGACTCTGGGCAATAGCTTGCTTAATCTCCACAACGGCCCCTTGCGGCGGGATGCCTGACTTTCACCTTGTGGATACCCTGCTATCTCACAGGGGAATACCAGGAAGGGTTCCCTAAGCAAGCGCCGGGAAACCCACTGTGGGTAGCTGTGCGCTATATAAGCTCAACTACATTTACATATGCCAGTGTGAAGTTTGGTGGGCTATACAGCAGGGCATTACTAGCAACCAGATGTGAGAGTACAAGGGCTTAAATGAAATGAAAAATTATATTTATATAGCGCGTACCTACCCGGAGGCCTCGCAGCACTTTAACTGATTACTATGGCGAGGGCCAGGGTGGGTTAACACGCTTTTGCAAACAGGTGTGTTTTCAGAGCTTTCCTGAATGCCATCCGGTTATTATTCTCCCTCAGATTCGGCGGGAGCGAATTCCACATTCTCGCCGCAATGTGCGAGAATGAACGGCCGCCCCAGCGAGCTTTATTGATTTTGATTGTGGTGGCTAGATGCAGTGCACTGGAGCGAAGGGTTCTCGAGGGAGTGTAGGGTACAACCAAGGGGAGCAAGATGGCAGGACCTGTTCGATGAAAGGCTTTATGTACAATGCACATGGCCTTAAAGTGTATTCTAGCAGCTACTGGGAGCCAGTGAAGTTCTTTTAGGGCCTTCTTGGCTGACTGCCAACGAGGAATATTAAATAGTAGTCGGGCAGCGCAGTTTTGAGTGACTTGGAGTCTGTTGGTCACTGCTGCCGGGGCTCCTAGGTATAACGCATTTCCATAATCCAGGCGGGAGAGTATCAAGGCCTGAACCATGATTCTCCTCGCCTGGAAAGGAAGCAGAGGGAGCACCTTCCGGAGCATTCTCATTAGGAATGCTAATGTTGATTTTTGGAAGAAATGTTTTCACTTTCTTTAGAGGAGACAGTTGCTGAGAGACCGTCTTTGTTTTTCTGGCAATGTTCTCCTTGAGGGTGAGGATGGTGTCCAATGTGAATTCAAGTGACTAGGCATTTGGCAAATGTTGGGGTTTGAAGCCCTCAAGGTTCATGTCAGTGGTCTGGGAATGTACTATTTCTTGTTCTTGGTAAATACCAGGAATTATGTCCAGGCTGTGTTGATCTTCAAGTAGGTAATGAACTTCCAGATCGGGATAATGTGCAGGAAATGTTTGAGGCATTGCATATCTGAAGCAGAGAAAACTTTCAAGAAGAGGTGAATTTTGATGCTGTTATCTGTGACTAGAGCCCCAAGGGGATTCATATAGATGATGACGATTACAGGAAACAGTATGGAACCCTGAGGTACTTCGTAGGTGATAATGGTCTTTTGGGACCTCCAGCTGTCCATCTGAACAAACTGGTGTTGTCTGGAAAGGTAGGCGAAGAAAGCCTGAAAGACATTGCTGGTAAATCCTATTCAAAGTTCCAGGGTATCGATGAAGGGTGGACGGTTGACTTTGTTGAATGTAGCTGAGAGATCCAGCAATAGCAGGCAGAGCTCATCTGTGGTCAGGAGGACACCATCTTTGATGTGTAAGGTGCTGGTCTCCGTGATAGAAAAGTGATCTGAAGCCAGATTGGTAGCCATGCCAGAGATGTTTGGATTGATGTGATCTAAAATACTTCTTCTATGATCTTGCCAATGAAATGTAGGTGAATGATGGTCCGGTATTGGGCAGGGCATCAGGGTTTAATGTAGGTTTCTTTAGGAATGGGAGGATCTGGACTGTCTAGAGTGATTCTGAGAGCTACCTCAAGTGAGGAGGTGTTGACAATGGTGAATAGAGGTGAGAGCTTACAGAGAGAGACCATTGAGGAAGGACGAATGTAAGACATCATCTTTATAGGAAGTGGTTTCGAGGAAATTGAGTATGTCAGCGAGATCTGCTGGACTTAGAATGATGACCATTGTGGGTTTCTACAAGAAGTGGTGGGAATAAGACGAGAAGCAGGCTCAGTGTTGTTGATGTGCTGCCGGAGTTTCTGTACTTTTTCACTGAAGATGTTGATGGTATTGCACTGGTCTGTGGGGAGTGGGACAAGAGGGTCAGGCAAGGGTTTGATGCAGAGCTTGATTGACTTGAAAATTGTTCTGCTTCTGTTGGTGGCTTCACTCATGGTGTTGGTATAGTACTTTGCTTCAGATGATGTGATGAGCTGTTTGCATGTTGCGTGGAGGAACTTCAGTCATTCTTTGTAAATAGACCAATAAAATCCCTAAACTGCTAACCCAATCTGAAGTATGTATGTACTCCGCATCAGTGTCTCGCTAGCTAGATTCTGTTATATGCACAGAATGTATCTATTTCTGGATCCATCTTTTAGTTATTTTCCTGATTTGTGGGTGCTTTCAAAATCACTGGCCTAGAAGGGGATTTTGCACAATGTCTGAAATTACCAGCACGATGGTGCATACACCCAGTAGTTCACATTTCTAGGGTTAAGAAAGAAACCAACAAAGGCAAGGTACCAACTCCTCTAATTGTTATTGATAGGTCACGTTAATATGATGTGGAGGAAATCCTTGATTCTCAGAGTCAGGGGCAATTACAATACCTGGTGTCTAGAAAAGTGTATAATGCCTCAGATACATCCTGGTAACCGGAGACACCTATCTACTCACCCTGGTCAAGTCACAATCGGTTTCCTTATAAACATTCTCTTTATTTGAGGGAGTTTGTGGGGAATTAGTGCCAGTAATCTCCAAGTTCACAACTGGTATTAAGAGGACATGATCATATTTCCCAGACTCTACATTGCAGGCTTGCTGTGTTCTGACCTTGGAAACTATGGCGGACATGCCATTGGCTACAGGAGAGGCATTGCAGAGTGGAGGCACAGGGGGAAAGAGGACATCACTTCTAGAGCAAGGGTAAAGAGTTAGACCACACTGCACTTCTAGGTCATTATGAAATGAGAAGATTAAACACCAGTCACAGTGTTACACCTTGCCTGGCAACAGGAGTTGGTGGATTCTCTACTAAGACTGACCAGTTGTTTTCATTTCCTGCACCTTTTTTGTTTTGTTCCCTTTTAGCAGCTCAACTGTCCTTCATTTCTTAGATGCTTAGTCTTGCTTGCCGCCATACAGAACTCCTGCTCAACTATGAACTAACCAAGTCTTCCCTGCACCCAACGTATCTACTATTGGGGCGAACATTTATATTCAGTTACCTTGTCTAGCCTGTCTGGGGGCTAGCCAGGACTCTCTGCTTCCATATCTTGGTGAGTGTGCTATACTGACAAGTACTTATAAAACATTCTTACCAATTGCATATAGAAGTATTGTCACCTAATACATATAGAAGCATTCTGATGATATGATACCTTGTTTTATAGGATTACAGGGGATGCCAGTCAGTTCATTGCAGACCGAGTCTTATTTGTAGCAATGCCTTCTATTATTCCATGCTCCCGTTGTCGATTGTGTGAGATGCTTACAGAATGTTTCTTCTTCTTTACGTCTCTTCTGCACTAAGCATCTTCAGGCTCTGATGTTTGCTGGTTCCCAACTGACTGAAAGGGGAAGGTGTGGGGTTAGCATCAGAATCTCTGGCCTGAATACCATTGAATTCCTGGCTGGTCTGGATGCAAGTATTGTATACCTCTTCTCCTATTTCTTTGACGGGTTGCTATGGAAGCTATAGAGGCGCTGCTACTGAGGGAACCAATTGAAGACACTAGATATATTGTACAAGTCAATGCCACTCATGGAGGTGAGAAACATTCTGTCACAAGAGCACTGTTTATGAAATTAAAATTCATTTTCTAATTTTGATACAGTACGAATACACGTGTAGATATGTGATATGTTTATAGTGCAAGTCTAGCCAACAGACCGCAGAGTGCGTAGAGGCGAGGTTAGCGCTAATGGTTGTTAATACAGGGCTCCAGATGTTTTTTTCTGGATCTAAAATAACATTTTGTTTTTCCCTTACGCAGACAATACCAACGGCGATGATCAACACCAGCCAAATGTTGGATCGGAGTTCCCAACAACCGATCATCAATGGGAGACCAAGGATACTGGCGGCTCACTGGAAAACTCAATGACAGGAGCATCAAATGCAAGGTTTAAAAGGGTACCAGCACATTCATCACGGTAGGTAAAGTTTGGGAGTGGCATTGGTGGGGGTCTGTAATTCATACTATCTTGAGCAACATTGAAGAACCTCACTTCTATATAAAGGTTTGAAAAAGTGACACTGTAGGTGTAATGTGCGGACATCGCACACATGCTTAGAATACAAACACTGCTGATAACAAAAGCAACGCACACTTTGCCACTATTGATACTGTAAATAACATCCCCCTAAGGTGTGGTCTCACAGAAATTCAAAACAGATTCTCTGCGTTACACCACACCCTTGGAACGACAGATCAAAGGCGGTGGTGGTTGATGCACCATCAGACTACTCTAAGACCCCCTATCTTCACAGGGAGTGTATCATGCTACAGTAGGTGTGCCAATATCACGAGGGTGGTGACCACCGGCACACCTACTGTAGCATGATACACTCCATGGGAAGATGGGGGTCTTAAGAGTGGGCAGAAGGTACAACAACCACCACCTAGAGCAGCATTAGACTCATGGACATCAATTCACCTAAATGCCAGGGGTAGCGGAAGTGACAATACTCACCCTTTGACCTCCACTTTCACTCACACACACATACTTACACATACCCACAAATTCACACACACAGGGGCATATGCCTCAAGCTCGCATTTTGCGAATCCCAAATAGCGAATTTTACCGGATCGCTATTTGGGAATTGCAAAATGCTATGCATGTAGGAATTGCAAAACAATTTGCAATTCCTACACATTCCTTAATTGAGACTCGCACATTGCGAGTTGCAATTAAGGAATGGCTTCCTATTCATTCCTATGGGCCTTAGGAATGAGTGAGAATTACATGCGCAATTTGGAAGTACCAAATAGGTACTCGCAAATTGCGCATGAAATTTCAAGGGTGCCAAAAGGACACTCTGATGCACCCCTGAAAGTGCAATTAAAAAACATGTTGCACACACACGTGCCCCAAGGGCATGTTTGTGTGCAACATAGAACTTTGAAAAATGCACTTTTTAGCATTTTTCAAAGTTTTCGCAAATTACCACCAACTTTAAGTTGATGGTAATTTGCATTTCTTGGTAGCGAAATCGTGTTTTTTTTGTTGCATTGCATTTAGGGAATCACAATTTGCGATTCCCTAAATGCAATGGCAATTTAAGTAATCGCAAATTTTGCGATTACATAAATAGCGATGTTTGCATTTGGGATGATGCATCCCAAATGCAAAAATTGTGGTGGCAAAGGGGCAGATTCTGCATATCTGCCCCTTTGCAACCGCAAAAAGCAATGGCGCATGTGCCTCATACATTTAAAAGCATTTTTTACTTACATCAGCTGCCAGGGAAGGACATATTCCAGCCTATTACAATATTAGTAAATAATATATTTTATTTATTCACTATTAGTGTAATAACAATGGACAGAAAGTAAAGAGAGTGGAGCCCCAGCTGCCCCTGTGTTCCTGGGAGTGAATTTGCCACCTTTGAGGCCAGTGGTCGCAAAGATAGTGGTAGGGGTATCAATGAGCAAGCCAAGGGTCGCAGCTGTGACCCTTGGTGACCCCTAAATGACATCCATGATCAAGCTCTATCTGCCATAATAAGTCCGTAATGGACCCCCACAGTGGTGCTTCTGAGTGAGACAGCGCTCCGCCAATCTCCTCCCCACCACACTGGTATATCTACACCCCAAGCGATTCTACTGCTTCGTTAATAAACTATGATATTTTGCATCTAATGACATTCCTTGAGTTAGATGATCTGAACCTTTAAGCTGTCAGCACATCTGTTATTTATGCTTTTGACTATTGTTACATAGTTAAATATATCCCAGCAACAGCCGGTATCAAAGCCAGATTAGTATTGTTGCAACAAAATAGAGAAGATCTTTTTACTGACTCGTTAGGAGATTCACAAATACACCTTGAGTCTGTGGTAGCTGCAAATACCATATATCCCGAGTCCATGATGTGATAGATTCGATTTACATCAAGACTAAGTGGTCAATTGACCATCTCCGTAATGCTCCTGCAGATTCTAAAAGTTTGTTGCTGAATGATCCTCATCTTTTTAAAGTAATCAGATTTATTTGGACTCTTAAGAAATCCCTTGAGAAGCTAGGTTTTAACCAAGCACGTCAGTCACTAACAGTATTGTTTTGAGTAACCATGATTAGGTTAGGTGAGTCTTCCGGTCCGGATATTGCCAACGCCCTTCCCCCTAATTATTTTATGATCAGGAAAGACCGGGGAACCGGCAAGGGAGGCGGGGTTGCATTGGTGATTGACAAGTGCTTTGAGTGCTCCATTGTCCCGACGGAAGACATTTATGGGGCAGAGGCGCTGGGCTTCTGCCTGACACTCTCACCTTACCAAACGCGTGCTGGACTGCTGGTGTATAGACCCCCAGGCCCAACCGGTTCCTTTCATGAGGAGCTCTACGCAGTGATGTCTTCCCTATGTGTGAAGTTCAAACACTGCCTACTTCTAGGCGATTTTAACATCCATATGGATTTGCCTGCAGCGGCTGATACCATCAAGTTCCTAGATACCACTAAGCCATTGGGCTTGCTGCCTTACCTTGAGTCCCCCACTCACAATAAAGGCCACACATTGGATCAAATATTTTCTAATATTCCAATTGTAACAGCTGCACCTAAACCAGTGCTGTGGTCAGACCACATGCTGGTGAATTTTGATATTTTGTATAAATTTAGGTCCACCACTAGGGCCCTGGTCGTCAATCCCAGATCCCTCGTGCTTTTCACAGGGTGTCACCGTATTTGATAACACAGTACCTGACGGTACATCCTTGCGCGTTCACTGGCGACCTAGAGGAAGATTTAGAGCTCTTTCAAACGTGGCTTGTGCAGTGCCTTGATAAGCTAGCTCCTTCCCAGTCAGCTCATAAAAACTCTATTCGAGCCTCGGCACCTTGGTTTACGCCGGCGCTTAACATCAGCCGCCGGCATTGTAAGAAGGCCGAAAGAGCATGGCGATCGAACTATGAGGAACCACTGAAGGAAGGCTATCGATTGTGCGTTAAGGCTTATCATAAAGAAATCTATCTGGAGAAGAAATCATACTTTGCTAGGAGGATTGATGAGGCTACTAACACCATCAAGGAAATCTTTATGATTGTGAAAGAATTCACATCGCCCGATTCCATTACACCCAAGTGCTCTTTCTCTGAACCCTGGGTCACCCAATTGGCAGGTTTTTTTGTCCATAAAATTCAGAGCATTCAGGCATCCTTTGCGCCGGTTGCTCCTGTGGGAGCCGTCAATCTCGTGCCCATGGCATCTTTGCCGGCCTCAGGGCGGCCCTCACTGTCTAACTTCCAGCCGCTCTGGCCTAAAGCTTTGTTGGATTTTTAATCTAAAATGAAATCGGGTTCCCCGCTGGACCCCTGTCCCGCGAAGTTTTTAGCCAAAATTTCACATGTCATTAACCCCATCATCAACCCGATTCTAAATCACTCTCTTGAGATGGGTGTGGTGCCGCAGGCTTGGAAACAAGCGCTGGTTCTGCCCCTCTTGAAAAAGCCAACCCTCGACTCCAGCATCCATGCGAACTATAGGCCTATCTCCCTGCTCCCAGCCCTGGCGAAGGTTGTGGAAAAGCATGTAGAGTCCGTTCTCTCGGATTTTGTGGAGACACATGGTGTCCTCCATCACACCCAGTCCGGGTTTCGGGCGAACATGAGTACCGAAACGGCACTGCTAGAAATATCGGAGGCTATCAAAGTGGTCCAGGATGGCGGAGGAAAAGCATTGCTGGTGTTATTAGATCTATCGGCGGCGTTTGACACCGTCCCCCACACCCGCCTCCTTGCAAGACTTCTGGAGATCGGGGTAGAAGGGACGGTGTTCAAATGGTTTGAGTCTTTTCTTTCTGACCGCCAACAGACAGTCTGGGCCCCTCCGTATTCAGCTGTAGTGCCGCCACTGGAGGTGGGAGTTCCCCAGGGGTCTATTTTAAGCCCCACTCTTTTCAACATCTATATGTCCCCTCTGACGGCGCTGGCTGAATCCTATGGTGCCCGGATTGTCTCATACGCCGATGACACCCAGCTTCTTTTTACGTGTGAAAAGAACATGGACTTCAATGGAGAGCGTATTAAGAGTTGCCTGGAGGCTGTCTTTGCCTGGTTCCAACTGAACCAGTTGAAGTGCAACTCTGATAAATCGGAGGTTCTCTTCTTTGGATGCCCTCCAGGCCCCTGTTGGAAGTCCTGGTGGCCCGCGGCTATGTTTCCACCTTCCACTCCTATCCATTGCCCACAGAAGGATTACGGTTCAAGCCTTGATAGGCTCAAGGCTGGACTATGCAAAGGTGTTATATCTGGGCCTTCCTGAATACCTCCTGTCACGCTTACAGGTGGTGCAGAACTCTGCGGCACGAGCAATTTTTGGCCTGAGTCGGAGATCTGGCACTGCGGGACTTTTGGTTGCCTATACGGAAACGCATTGCCTTCAAGGCTCTTACAATAGCTTTCAAAGCCCTGCATGACACTGGCGCCTGCTACCTCAGAAAATAGGATTCGTTTTCATTGCCCATCCAGAGCCTTACGCTCTGCATCACTGTCGCTGGCCACGGTCCCAGCAATTAGGCGTGCTCGTTGCGGGGGTCGCTCTTTTAAGCACCTTGCGCCCCGGGCTTGGAATGCACTACCGTTGTCAATAAGGCAGGCTGACACCTTGCTGTCTTTCAGAAAAGATCTTAAAACTTGGCTGTTTGGCCAATAATTCCACCTTCTTCCTTGCTCTGTGCCTTGCTGGGTCCGATAGCGCCGGGACACTCTGTCTGAGTAGCTGAGCGCTCTACAAAACTCTGGATAACATAACATAACATAACATAACATAACATGATCCTACCAACCATATCCAAGAAATAGCAGCTTTCACAGTCGCTGCTGATCTCTGACTGCAAAATACAGAGAATTTGCTGGAATCTCTTCCCATTCTTCCCAATAGCCAGGTCTGCCTGCCCACCCCTTCTTCCTGCAGAAATGCCTCTTGGCTTTCACTACTACCCACCCATTGCTACGGCTCGCTTACCAGATATGCTGCTGCCACTCAGCTGGTGGTGTATTTTTCTGTCACATATCACTGCTAGCACCAGCTCTTCACCGCCCTCCCACCCAATGCAAGCCCTCTGTTAACCCCGCTCCAGCAAATGTAAACATGCTGGTTGGTGCTTTGTGGATCCCCACTTACCCAGTCACGCACAAACTATCGCGGATTCGAGTTATCTGCTCTGGGGAGTTCCTTTTCTCTGTCACAGGTAGCATCTGCTTCTGCTCCCTAGGCAGAAATGTACAAGTCTCCCCAATTGATCTATTTTGCCTTCTCCTGAGTCTTCTGCTAGGCCTGACATCTCCCCTTTCCATGCCTCTGTCTGCAGGATCTCCCCCTCAGTGGCAGTGGTGACCCTAGTAAGACTCCTTATCTCTCTGCTTCTCAATCCATGCTCTGAGCACTGCCTCTGCATGAGTGGCTTGCCTAAATGGACACTGGGACAATGGATGGACATGGCAGTGCCTCTGAATAGCTGGGGTGGGGATAATGACTAAAAGTAGTCTCCCAAGGAAATCAACGATCCATGCAATAAGGCTCAAGTTGGGGTTACATTCCTGGACTCTTCTGGCCAAATCACGACTACTAAGGTTTTTACACAGCATCAAGTACTGCAATAGTGTGGTCAAACTCGTCTTTTTGATGCTGCAGAACATTATGTCACAATCTCACAAATGTTCTTGATTCATTGTTTATGCAGCTTAAAGTATCATCCTGGGAAAAGATATTTTTAAGATTGATGTTTCTATATCTCTTAATAAGGTTAAGCAAGTCCTTGGAGACGAGGTAAAGGAAGTCTCTTTAGTTAGGGACAGGGAGTAAGTACCCCACGAGGAACCGTTTGGTTGACATTTCTATTGGCAATTTGGACAAGGCAGAGATCTTCCCCGATTTGTATCAAGTCCTGGACAAAGGATTACAAAATACAATACTACTATTCCAGATAGGAATGGACTTTGGTTTTAGGAAAAGAATCCTGGAGAATGATGGTTATTGTTTTTTTTGTGATCTAAAAATAAAATATTTCTTAATTCCTCTCCTTTTAGAATGTTCTATCTTTTTATATGAGAGAAAATGGATTAAATGCACAATTTTTAGGAAGTATGAATGTAGAACATGTAGCGATTCAGGAGCCACTTTACTTTCAATGAAGTCTCTAAACATATTAATTGCAATTGGAAGATCTATTCTGTTGTTACAAAAGATGTTCTTTTAAAAATGTCCGGATTCTTTATCTTGTGTAACACCATGTTTTTTTATCGATTTTAGACAATTGACGCTGGGTCTTTGCATAATATGAGAAGTACAGATTAATGTAAAAGGATATGTGGTTTAATGAACTATGGGCCCAAGAAGAGTTTGTTTCTCAGAATGTTATATTAGTTGAGTTGGAATTTTAATCATTTTTGATGTGCCTGTTTCATATGTATAATTAGTAACTTATGTAGTGTATATGTACAGAAATATTATTCTGTTTTAAATCTGAATAAAAAAATAATTATTGGAAATATAAAATATTTTACTACTGACTACAGGTAGTCTTAAATATGACACCAGCTTCTCAAGCTGCTACTTCGTGAACCCTTTGGTCATTGCATCTCATCTTTACCTGCCCCAATTTATTTTAGGGCCCAGAATTTACTAACACATTGTATCACAAAATTGATTCAAACCCATCAATTTACTTTAAACACAAATCTGGATTTGTGTGGGAAAGTTGCCTAAAGTAACGCAAAAAAGTGCTCTGTGTCAAGGGGGCATTGAGTGGGTGGTAAATGGGCATTTCCATGTGCCCACCAATAGGTTTTGATGCAAATACCCATTTACTAACAGTGGTAGACAGGGATTTGCATCAGAAACTGACACCTCCTCGAGGCAGGTGCAACAGTGGTACAAATTTTAAAACAATCCACTTTTCTCCTACTTTGCATGTGTGTTGCAATGTGCAGCAAGGCTACAAAGAGAGAAACGTATTAAAGCATAGCTTTTGCACTGAAAAGACACCCTTCCAGTACACAATCTGTGATTACAGAGCACACACACTCTTGCTGTATGGAGCGAGGGTGTTTGCACCAGAGCTGGGGGGGGGGGTCAAAACCCCAATAGGATACACTCTCTTGACACAATCCAGTGCTGCAACTTTGGCCAAAAATTAGTAATTCTTCCAACAGGTGTACAATGCCATTTAGTGCTTTTTAAAACATGCACATCTCTGTCCTAGGTGTGCAGGACTTGCAGAAGCATTATCTTGCCCATATAGTCCAAGCCACCCCATTCTGGTATATGACGCTCTCCAGTAATATGCTGTACAAAGGTGTTTACATAACACTTCAGAGGCCACATTAGTGAGTGAATGGGAGTCTGGGACCTGGAGGAAGGGAAATGCCTGAAAAGCCTACTATCCCTACCACAATCATCAATGGCCCAAGCAATAAGAACGGAAATAGGAACAAAGTATTGGGGGGTACAAGTACAAGCTGCGTTAATCAGATTTTGGAAACGATTGGAAAATACAAAAGGCTAAAAAGTTGCACAATGGTGTAGGAAAGAGATCCAGATCAGTAACCTAAAATGGGCAAAAGCTTGTAGGGAAAAATTGTGCAGGCTTGTGAAGGGCTAAAGGTGGAGTTGTGCCAAGAAACCCAACAAATAGTCTGTACTAAGAGTGATCTGAAAATTAACGGGCAAGAAGTATCCAGAAAGACTGACATGGGATACCTGGCAAAGAAAAAGTCAGTAGAATTTATGATGCACTCTTGGTCAAAGGAAAACTGGTTCCCCTATTTAGATATCTTACCAAATCACTGGTACAGACAGGAGATATTAAGGATGCGAATTGGGATTAATCCGTGGTTAATAAATAAAGATCTTAAATTAAAAATGTTAGACCATAAAGGTGTTGTAGGTGTAACTTGGGCACCAAGGGAGATCTAGTGCACATCCTTCTTGACTGCCTAACAATATTAGAACAGCGCAAATTGTGGCTGTGCCCAATATTTCTAAAATATGATATAAGAACAAGGGCACAGGCGGTCAACCTTCTAACAGAAATGCCCTCTATCGAAATCGCTATTGCTCTAGGGAAGTACATAAAAGTAGTCCAGAATTTCCAAAATAGCCAGGAGTAATTTTTAGGAATCTTAAAATAATTGAACTATATAACTTGTCTAAGAGAAAAAAGGTTGTTTTTAATAATATTTCTTAAAGGGTAAGGATTTGCCTAAAAAAAGTGATATTTTACTGGTGTCTGCTTTTAAGATATGTATACAGTGTGTGTAAGTCTTTTTAAACTATAGTGGAATACCTGTAATGATTTTTACTATCTCTTTGTAGAATATTTTAACCTTGTAGCTATGCCTTTGCACCTGTTTAAAGATTTTGATCTAAATAAACATATTTTTGACTTTGGAGTGAATGGAGCACTTTCTATCTACACAACCAACTCTCTAAAGTAATCAAATTGGAAGCATTATAGAGCAATTTACAACATATTATGGGTGATTACAAAATAAGAGATATTTGCAGTTTTTAACAATGATTACAAGTTCTTCTATTGTTTCCAGAATTGACTGGTAGGTGTTGGCTGCTAGAGTAGGCAGATTATAGCTCAGATTTACAAAGAGTTTGCACTGCGTTTTTATTACATTTGTAATGAAGACCGGACACAAAATCAAAGTGGGTATTTACAAACCAAAGCAAATGGTGATTTGCGTTGGTTTGTAACCAAAGGTAAAGCAATGCAGTGCAATGCGCTGCCCTGCCCTACTTTGCGTTAAGGACACATTCCATGGGTGGTGCATGCACATGCCTGTGCAAACACCAGTGGACTTTGATGCAAATCCTAATCTAAAAAGTATTTTAAACATAACTTTGCACCAAAATCCTGCACCTTCCTAAGGCTGGCGTGTCGAGGTGAAATATTTTTTATCTCGTGTTTTTTTCCCTCTGCATATGTGCTGCATACATACAAAAAGGAAATTGCCTTAAGGGATAATATTTTTTGCAGGAAATGACCCCTTCCTACACAGAAACTATGCTGGCCACACCACAGACATTCTTGCATTATGGCACATAGCTGCCAGAAGTGCACCAGCACAGGAAGAGAGCAGAACGGGGGTACTTCTTCTTAGTAGACATGGTGCAGTTCTGCTCTCTCCAGTTCACTTTACTTACTGCCCTGCGTTGTGCGATCTCTGTAAATCTGGGCCAGCGTTTACAAGGGGGTCATAGGATGTGGTTCGGAGAATAGGTTTTTCATTTATTTTATGTTTTCCAAATTGATTAGTTTCAGTCACAATCATTTGCCGAAAGCTGCCTGGTATGGTTGTCCATTTTTCTGATAACCATAGGAAACTGAATATGTAATTGCATTAAGAAGGGATTTACTGCTATATCTGTTTGATAGTATTCATATTGTTTTCTCAACATTTTTCTACAGTCAGACCCAGACTCCAATGACCCTTAAGATGAGACGCGTTCGACTATTATTCCTCCAGGTGTGGAAGTCTCACCTGTGAATCACCAAGGGCAGTTTCTGGCGAAGGCCACCTGATGGTTTAAAGTTTTAGTTTATTTATATAATTCATTAAACCACTGGGTCAAATACCACCGAAAGTACAAATGGTTTTCATTTCTAACTATCTCATGGAAGGCAAGAGTTTAAGTTCCTACATTAATAGAATATTTGAAGATTGGGATCACAAGGAGATTCATTCAAAACGTAGGTGCCTGTGCTGTACTACGTACTTTTCTTAAATATATATCTAGTAGTATAGAAGAAATGTAGGCTCCTTTCTAGGGAAATCCAAGAGAGAGACTGTAGAAGATTTGTCAAAGAATGTATTCAACTACAACAATACCGGGAGAGGAAGGGTCATAGGGAAATTTTAAAGACCAGCCCAGATTCACATCCCCAAATAGTACATATAAACAACAAACAGAACCAGGGGTCTGGAGGCCAATATTATGGCGGGCTACCCTTAACTTCACAATGGTAAGTTAGTACCCAAGTTATAAAAAAAGCCCAAGGAAAAAGAACTTATAGAAGGGAGAGAACGCTAAAGTGATAAGTGGTAAGATCCAAGCTCATATATCTGGATTGCCATCAACTTATCGTCGTGATCAGTATTATCATTTGGTCATCCAGCTAGAGAAATGGTGTGTCTCTTGATCATAGAAACGTCCTACCAATGGTAGTAGGCTGGATCATGCCCACAGTCACTTTGAAACAACAAATGAGCAACTGAATAGTTGATTGCAGAAGAAATAAAGTGCAGTGCAAAACACAAGAAATAAGTGGTGAGTTAAAATAGAGTGATGAGGCCAAAAATAATGAACATTTTATTGGAATAAAGACACATCCCCTAGTTAAAAACAGAACAGTGCTATAGGCAGTTTAAACAAAAAACAAAGGGCTGCCAAAAAGGGCCAACATGTTTCAACCAATCGGGCAAGTAATCCCTAGGCTTTCTTCAGGGCCTCTGCTCTCAAAAATTGCTACTGCATAAAGACGTGTTAGATCTAAATATAAGTGAGAACAATCAATAAAGGTTGGAATGAATACAACCTGTTGTGTACTAATCCTCCGCATCAATGAATGCAGATGGCATCTACAACAAGTGAAATACAACAAAATTAACAAATACACCATGCACGTTCTCTTCCTTGTCAGATTCATATAATAAAATATAAATTACTAAAATATTCTATATGCTCACCCAGCTTGACCGGGGACTGGAAATCACCTCACCTGGACCATGCTCAGGATTTAGAGGCCCCGCTCTATGAAGAGAAAAGGCAAAAAAAGAAGGGAGAGACATATAGTGCTATTCTTGTTCAATCCCTCTATTTGCACAATACTATTTAACCCTCATCGCTAGCTCTTCCTCTTCAAAAGGGAGTAAATTGAAGATAACCGACTGGTACAACGTCAAAAACTAAAAATACCACAGCAAAGCAAGGCGCTCAATGTTAAAAGTAAACTCATATTCAGTGATTATAAAGAGCCAAGAGCCCTAGTAATGTACAACAATAGAGCTCTGTGTAAATATACAGAATTAATGTTTAGTAGTAGCCTTGGTGTCCTTCAAAAGGCATCCACCTACCCAGGCTTTCTAAAGAGATAATCCAATAGTCTGACTTGTTATGGGAATTATAGATTGACATCCGTCTTTACCCACTCAGTTGTCATAACCCTTCAAAATGCTGCCATTGTAGGAAACCAACAGACTGTTACTACTGAGCGCCCCTCCAGCCTACCTGTCCGTCGTTGCCTCAAGACTGTCCTGAGTCTTGGAGGAGGCAACAAACGGCACAAGAGACTCGTATAAAAGTGCTAAGAGGACTATTTGTCCACCACACCCACTCTATAAACAGCCTTGGTATACTTAAGGTTAGCATCTTGCTAAGTGTACCTACCAAGCCTTCAATCTTGTAACCTGGTGCGACCGTCGACTGGAAGACCTTAAGTCAGCTTGCATATACAGTGAAACCATCTGCCTCGGTAAGCTCCGCCGCGCTAACGCGGAAGCAATGCAATACAAAATGACGTCATACATTAGACGTTTGTAGTTCCAACAAAAAGATCTTTAGTAAATTATCAAATACTTGACCCCAGGCCCTGAGTGCCCTCCAACGAGGTACTGGGAAAGATCTACCAACAAATGTAGCACACCCAAAAACCGGCATGTTAGGCGGACATAAGCTCGGCACCAAAGGACTACAAAATGACACCATATCGCTGACATTTGTAGTTCCGTTGCAGAAAAACTTTATTGAACAGAAAATAGGCCTCACATTCTCTAATCAAACTATAGAGGATACGATAATCATCCGAAGTTTAGCAACATGAAAGGTGGACCCCCTGACTGATGTTATTATCATCACTTAAACCACTAATCAACACTGTAGAGTGCAGCTTTTTCGATCAGCACTGCCACAGTTATATGACCTTTTGGGACAGAAAACGGCCTCATATATCATGATGCAAAACACAGACAACCATTCTCTAATCAAACTCTAGAGGATACGGTAATCATCCGGAGTGTAGAAACGTGAACGTAGACATCCTGACTGATGTTCTTATCATCACTTAAAAACACTAATCAACACTGTGGAGTGCCGCTTATAAATTCAGCATTGCCACAGTAATATGACCTTTTAAGACATAAAAAAGGCCTCAAGTATCATGATGCAAAACACAGACAACCACTCAACAGATTGTTCATAAATGTGTCCGGGTCCTTCCCAGAGCCTAGTGTATTGTAAACCCCACCTCCATGGTGTCATAAGTATCAATGCCTACCTAGAATTAAAGAGTCGCCTCGTAGTTCTAACATTTGTAATAAGTGTCTTCACATCTGTGCCTGCACAATTGTTCTAGGGACCCCATTTGGATGTCTATATCACAGTCGTCCATATGATGTTGATGCATTTGAAGTCACAATGTTCGATAGGTAATATGTACCTTCAATCTATCAGAGGGCGAGTAGCATACGTGACCGCCTGGTACATACACGTCCAAAGGATGTACCCAAAAGAATGGTAGGCACACAAGCTTGTTTCGATGTAAAAAGACATTGACGAGTCTCACAAAACACTTTGTAGATAAGCATCATGGAGAAGAAGAATTCCAATGGACTGTACTGGAAAAGCCTCTGATACCATCCCACATTAGCAATATTTCCAAGTATCTGTTCACTAAAGACCAGAAATGGATATTTAAGCTCCGTACTGACACACTGGGGCTTAACAATGACATACCTTGCCCTAATCTATAAACCTGAGGTCTACCTATAGCTATTCACCTAAGGGTCTAGTTCTGCACAGAGATGAGGTACATACTTAATGTTGGAGATCTGATAGATTGAAGGTATATATTACCTATCGAACATTGTGACATCAAATGTATCAACACCATAGGGACGACTGTGATATAGACATCCAAGTGGGGTCCCTAGAACAACTGTGTAGGCACAGATGTGAAGACACTTATTACAAACGTTAGAACTACGAGGCGACTCTTTAATTCTAGGTAGGCATTGATACTTATGACACCATCGACGCGGGGTTTACAATACACTAGGCTCTGGTAAGGACCCGGACACCTTTATGAACAATCTGTTGAATGGTTGTCTGTGTTTTGCATCATGATACATGAGGCCTTGTTTATGTCTTAAAAGGTCATATTACTGTGGCAGTGCTGGATTTATAAGCGGCACTCCACAGTGTTGACTAGTGTTTTAAGTGATGATAAGAACATCAGTCAGGATGTCCACATTCCATGTTGCTACACTCCGGATGATTACTGTATCCTCTAGAGTTTGATTAGAGAATGGTTGTCTGTGTTTTGCATCATGATATATGAGGCCGTTTTCTGTCCCAAAAGGTCATATAACTGTAGCAGGGCTGATCTAAAAAGCGGCACTCCACAGTGTTGACTAGTGGTTTAAGTGATGATAATAACATCAGTCAGGGGGGGGCACCATTCATGTTGCTAGACTTCGGATGATTACCGTATCCTCTATAGTTTGATTAGAGAATGTGAGGCATATTTTCTTTTCAATAAAGTTTTTCCGCAACGGAACTACAAACGTCAGCGATATGACGTCATTTTGTAGTCCTTTGGTGCCGAGCTTATGTCCGTCTAACATGCCGGTTTTTGGGTTTGCCGCATTTGTTGGTAGATCTTCCCCAGTTCCTCATTGGAGGGCACTCAGGGCCTGGGGTCAAGTATTTGACAATTTGCTAAAGATCTTTTTGTTGGAACTACAAACGTCTAATATATGACGTCATTTCATAGTCCATTGCTTCCGCGTTACAGCCACGGAGCTTACCGAGCAAGGCAGATGGTTTCACTGTATATGCGAGCTTACTTGAGGTCTTCCAGTTGATGGTCACACCAGGTTACAACATTGAAGGCTTGGTAGGTACACTTAGCAAGATGCTAACCTTAAGTATACCGAGGCTGTTTATAGAGTGGGTGTGGTGGACAAATAGTCCTCTTAGCGCTTTTATACGAGTCTCTTGTGCCGTTCGTTGCCTCCCCCAAGACTCAGGACAGTCTTGAGGCAACGAAGGACAGGTAGGCTGAAGGGGGCACTTAGTAGTAACAGTCTGTTGGTTTCCTGCAATGCCAGCATTTTGAAGGGTTATGACAACTGAGTGGGTAAAGACGGATGTCAATCTATAATTCCCATAACAAGTCAGACTATTGGATAATCTCTTTAGAAAGCCTGGGTAGGTGGATGCCTTTTGAAGGGCACCAAGGCTACTACTAAACATTAATTCTGTATATTTACACAGAGCTCTACTGTTGTACATTACTAGGGCTCTTGGCTCTTTATAATCACTGAATATGAGTTTACTTTTAACATTGAGCGCCTTGCTTTGCTGTGGTATTTTTAGTTTTTGAAGTTTGCACCAGTCGGTTATCTTCAATTTACTCCCTTTTGAAGAGGAAGAGCTAGCGATGAGGGTTAAATAGTATTGAGCAAATAGAGGGACTGAACAAGAATAGCTCTATATGTCTCCACCTTCTTTTTTGCCTTTTCTCTTCATAGAGCGGGGCCTCTAAATCCTGAGCACGGTCGAGGTGAGGTGAGGTCCAGTCCCCGGTCAAGCTGGGTGAGCATATAGAATATTTTACCAATTTATATTTTTTTATATGAATCTTACAAGGAAGAGAACATGCATGGTGTATTTGTTAATTTTGTTTTATTTAATTTGTTGTAGATGCCATCTGAATTCATTGATGCAGAGGATTAGTACACAACCGGTTGTATTCATTCCAACCTTTATTGATTGTTCTCACTTATATTTTGATTTAACACGTCTTCATGCAGAAGCAATTTTTGAGAGCAGAGGCCCTGAAGAAAGCCTAGGGATTACTTGCCCGATTGGCTGAAACATGTTGGCCCTTTTGGCAGTCATTTGTTTAAACTGCCTCTTGCACTGTTCTGTTTTTAACTAGGGGATGTGTCTTTATTCCAATAAAATGTTCATTATTTTTGGCCACATCACTCTATTTTAACTCACCACTTTTTCCTTGTGTGTTGCACTGCACTTTATTTCTTCTGCGATCAACTTTCAGTTGCTCATTTGTTGTTTCAAAGTGACTGTGGGCATGATCCAGCCTACTACCGTTGGAATGGTAGGACGTCTCTATGATCAAGAGACACACCATTTCTCTAGCTGGATGACCACATGATAATACTGATCACGACGATAAGTTGATGGTAATCCAGATATATGAGCTTGGATCTTACCAGTTATCACTTTAGCGTTCTCTCCCTTCTAGGAGTTCTTTTTCCTTGGGCTTTTTTTGTAACTTGGGTACTAACTTACCATTGTGAAGTTAAGGGTAGCCCGCCATAATATTGGCCTCCAGACCCCGGTTCTGTTTATTATTATTATTATTGGGACATTTATAGAGCGCTGCGATTACGCACACCGGCGTGTCCACGCGCTGAAAGTGGGAGAGGCAAATAGCAGGGGACACAGAAAAATGAGCGGGCCGTTATTTAGTATAGAGAAATGTTTTTAGTTTCGCTCGGAACTTAGCCTCCTCTGGTTCCAGGCGCAAGTCCGCCGGCAGTTTATTCCAGTTAGTTGCCGCTAGGCATCTGAAGGACCTGCCCCCCATGCGGGCCTTCTTAATTCTTGGAATCCTTAGTAGGCCGCCCCCTGTGGATCTAAGCGCACGTGTTGGTTTGTACACTTCGATCAATTTAGTCAGAGGGTCGGGTGCCCTGCCATTCAAAATGCGATGACAGGTGCAGAGGGCTTTGTATTCCACTCTTCTCCTCACAGGGAGCCAGTGTAGCTGCTGGAGGGCCGCCTTAGAAGGCGCCCTTTTAGGCAGTCTAAGAATCAGACGCGCTGCCGCATTCTGCAGCACTTGCAGGCGAGCCATGCTTTTTTCTGGAGCCCCCAGGTACAGCAGGTTCCCATAGTCTGACCTAGCTGTCACCAGGGCATGGACCAGGGTTTGACGGGCTTCAATCAGGAGTAAGTCCAGGACTTTTCTCAGCTTCTTCAGAATCCCGAAACAGACTCCCACCACCCGATTAATCTGGGGGCCAAAAGTGAGACCAGCGTCAAACCACACCCCCAAATTGCGTGCCTCTTGGCAGGGGGTTGGGGTGGGTCCAAGACAGGAAGGCCACCATGCCGACGACCAGGCAGACTGGGCTCTCCCCACCACCAGCACCTCTGTCTTGTTGCCGTTCAGCTTCAAACAATTGATGGCCATCCATTCGGCAAGATCTTTCATGCACAAACGGAAGCCATCGGCAGCAAGACAGGGCGCATGCGATAGGGAGATCACCAGCTGCGTGTCGTCGGCGTAAGAGACCAGTTGGAGGCCATGGCTCTCCACAATCGAGTTTGTTGTTTATCAAGAATGTATTCAGACATCTCTTGCAACAAATGCAGCCGAAACCGATGCTTCGATGAGTATTGGAAGCGGGAATAGGAGGTGCATGCACAAGCCAGACAAAGACAGTGTAGCAGGGTGCAACACATAAGTAAATGCTGATGGAAATATAAACAGCGATTTGAACAGTCAGGTCTTAAACATTCTTCTAAATATGAGATGCCCAGACCTGCTTCAAAGACAGTGATAGCCACTTCCATTACGACAGGATAGTTGCTGCAGATCTCGCTGAATAACAGTTGTCGACCAGCTCACCATTCGATGCATCCTATTTGGCTGAACTTTTTAATGGCTACAGCTGCACAATAAATTGAAAATGGGGAACGGATATAATTTATCACTGTGGTGTACAGATGTATGCTGTTACAACGCATACTTTTACATCGCATACCATTACAAGGCATTGTTTACAACGCAAAATCCTTTACAACGCATTCCATTACAACGCATACCATTACAACGAATTTTCTAAAAACTACCATTACAACGCATACTGCCTTTACAACGCATACCACAACAAACGCATACCATTACATTGCATGTATGGTAAGTATTGGATAGTATAGGGGTAAAAATTATTATTCTAACTCCAGTGGGTGCAACAGTAGGGTAAGTGTTGGATAGTGTAGGGCAAAAAATTGCTATTCTAAATTCCAGGGGGTGCAACAGTAGGGTAAGTTTTGGATAGTGTAAGGGTACTATGCATTGTGATGATATGCGATGTAATGGTATGCGTTGTAATGACCGCGTTGTAATGACATGCAATGTGATGGTATGCGTTGTAATGGTATGCGCTGTAATGACTGCGTTGTAATGACATGCGTTGTGACGGTATGCGTTGTAATAGTATGCATTGTAATGGCATGCGTTGTAGTGGATCTTGCATTGTAAAAGTTTTGTTGTAATGGTAGTGCGTTGTAAAAGTTGCGTTGTAAAGGTTGTTTCCCGTGGTGTACTGCTAAATGCTACTCATCTCCCAGTATAACAATATTGCATGAAATAAATCTATGTGATTCAGTCTTTGGCACTCTTATGTGTTGTCTTTTCTTGAAGTTCTGAAATCTAACTGACATGTATGGTCTACTTAGTAGAGAACACTTGGGACTCTTTTTGTCTCTTTGACACACATGAAATACCTCCTTTCCTCGTCTGTTGAACTTTTAGACAAACACTACTGGTTTCTGAGCAATTTACAGGGAGCCACAGTGAATTTTGTTTCCCAACCATTCTGGAATGTTGTAATTCCAGAATTACAACATTCAATATGTCACTGAGGACAAATCTCCCTACTTAAATAACTTCAATCAACGTCATGTCCATAAAGTAAGTGAGAGGAAATAATCGGATGTAGCCCACCCCACATTTACTAAACTAAAATTGGCCTTCTTTTTGTTTTCCATTTTTGCTATTTGATTATATTGATTGGAATTCTCATAATGCATCTTCGCTGAGGGCCTTTTGATTCAATGTATACCGCATTGTACAACCACCTAAGGATCTGGAGCTAACTGGTAAATATTCACACCTCTTCTCTCTTCACGTCCTCTCGTTCTCATTTTAACAAACACTTTCGTAAGCACACAATTGGGGTTTAGCACACCACATTTGGGACATCCAAGCTGCTTTTGGAAAGTAACACATATCAACTCGAATATATTTCAGCCTGAGGAATAAGCAACTAAAACAATTGCACTTAATAGATTGTATTTTTGCATGCATTAACTACTTTTGACATGATGTAATGCATATTTTAGACAGTACTGATGAAGGATATGTGTAGAAATAAGCCAATTGAGCTGAAACACTGACACGTGAGGAGTTGGAATCCAAAGAACATATTTAGGACTATTGGGGATGCCACAGAACACTACATTTGTTAATACCACACATTGTTTAGGCTCCACTACACTTCTCCTTTTTCAATTCTCCTGTTTTATTTTTTAATGTTGCTTTCTGTGAATAACCTGAGGCATTCACATTAGAGGTGCCTTTTTTAATGACAGAATAAGAACCACGTTACTCATTCTTGGATTAACCTTGAAATTACACCAATTTGTTTCAATTGTGTATTACTATTTAGTCTATTTTGCTGTTTTTCATTTACCAAAACGATGTAATGAAACATTCATTATGCTTCACTTTGATTTCCTTCTTAGTAAAGTGCAGCTGAATTTGTCCCCTTTGGTATAAACCTGATTATGACTTAAATGGGTATTAAGGTCATAATTCATTTTTACAATGTAAGTCTAATCCTATCATATACACAATCTTCTCGAGGAGCTCCTCAAGTTTGAATAGCTCTTTGTTGAATAGTGTCCCCTTTACGGTATTTCTTGTTTTTCTCCATCCTTGATACAACACACGCTTGATATCCTGTTCTGTAATTATTCATGAAATCCTGCTAGCAAATTAGCCTTTCAAAGCAAATGTGCCAATCACCCATTATATTTTTCAGACATTTCACCGTTGTAGCCTTTTTGCACAGGGAGCTTTCGTCTGTGAACGTATGTGGTTTGTAAGTCTTTCTGGATCATTGAGTCTGTTGTGACCCGGCTTATATGACAGGATGAAGTTCTTCTGGAACATGACCCATGGATTTCCACACTTAGATCTACTTCACCTCATAGACTTTACATGAAGATGTACTATTTTGGTATGCCATCCATATCACAAAGGCGTACTTTGCACAAAAGTCACATGAAGTAGAGGAAATGAGCATCAAACCAACCTTGAGAAAATTGTTTATCAAAACAGGGTCTGAGTTCCAGGATTATCAGGGTGTTGTTAGATTAGTTGCTGCCATCAACCTGCATAGTAAATTCAGCCAAAGCCAGCTTTCTCTGGTTTCCCATTGCCTGTGTGGTTGAGGAATGGTGAGCAACATTTTTGGTGACCTGTCACCTCAAGAACTCTGTGTTGTAATGGTACTGACGTGAATCAGCAAAAATATGTTGTAAAAAATCTTCACTTGAACACGTCCATTGTAAATGTTGGGATATGAGCATATTTTCAATAAAGATAATCCGGCATATACATCAAAGTAAATACCAGGAGCAAATGGGCAGATTCTCAGAATCTGCCCCTTTGCTCCCAGTATTTTTGCATTTGGGATGCATCATTCCAAATGCAAAAATCGCAATTTAAGGAATCTCTAAATTGCGATTCCTTAAATTGCGATTGCATTTAAGGAATCCCAAATTGAGATTCCTTAAATGCAATGCATGAAAGTAAAAAAAATAGCGAATTCACTAATAGGGGGAGCAAATTACCATGAAGTTGGACTTCATGGTAATTTGCTAAAACTTTGAAAAAAGCACTTTTGTGCATTTTTCAAAGTTTCATGTTGCGCACACACATGCCCTTAGGGCCCTTAGGGCATGTGTGTGCGCAACATATGTGCATAGATCAATTTCAGGGGTGCAACAGGGTGTCATTTTGACACCCTTGCACCTTTGAAATTGCATGAGCAATTTGCGAGTACCTACTGGTACTCGTAAATTGTTCATGCAATCTCTAATGCATTCCTATGGGCCTGTAGGCCCGTAGGAATGAATGGGACAGCATTCCTTAATTGCGACTAGCAATTTGCGAGTAGCAATTAAGGAATATTAAGGAATCGCTATTTTAATAGCGATTCCTACATGCATAGGCTTTTGCTATTCCTGAATAGCGATTCCTTAAAAATCGCTATTTAGGAATCGCAAAAGGCTACGTTGATGCATCTGCCAGAATGTTACTTACCCAGTAAGCATCTGCTCATGGCATGTACAGCTGTAGATTCACATGCTTTGCATACTCCTGCCATCTAGTTTTGGGTCGGATGTTTGCAAGTTGTTTTTCTTCGAAGAAGTCTTTCCTAATCACGAGGTAAGGTGACTCCTCCTTTTTGTTGTGTTATTATGCATGGTCAGCAAGTCCATTGTTAGATTGTTTTTGCACAGAAAGGTGAGAATGGAGCAAGTAAGTGTATTTTAGAGATGTTCAGGCGTATAAATGTGTAATGAAGAACTGCAACAACTACAGGTACCCGGGGAGGCAGGTGGGCGCATGTGAATCTACAGCTCCACATGCCAAAAACAGATCCTTACTGGGTAAGTAACATTATCCGTTCGAGGCATGTATGCTGTAGATACACATGCTTTGCATAGACTACAAAGCATTATACTCCCAAAGCAGTGGCTAACCTGGAGATGTTGTAGTTGTTTGAAATAGTGTTTTAAGTACTGCGTGGCCTACATTTGCTTGTTGACGTGCTAACACATCCATACATAGTGTTTGGTAAATGTGTGTGGTGTAGACCATGTAGCTGCCTTACATTGAATATGCTACTTACCAGTATGCATCTGTTCTTGGCATGTAGGGCTGCTAACATTCATATCTTAGCATTAGATCGCCGCCTAGTGTTGGGTCCGGATGATCGCACATTGTTGTCCTGGAAGAGTCTTCGAAGTATCCTGAGATAGGTGGCTCCTCCCCTGGACTACAGTGCGCATGGGCATCGGCTCCATCCTCAGATTGTTTTTCGCCAGTGTGGCAGAAGATGGAGTGAAAAGTGTAAAGGATGTCCATGCTAATGATTGAATACAATAGTATATCTGCAGCTGCGACAGGCACCGGGGAGGAGGGTGGGCGATATGAATGTTAGCAGCCCTACATGCCAAGAACAGATGCATACTGGTAAGTAGCATATTCAGTTCGAGGCATGTGGGCTGCTAAATTCATATCTTAGCATAGAATACATAGCAGTCCCTCCATCAGCGGCGGTTGCCCGTGCCAGCTGCAGAAACTTAAAAGTGTCTTGAGAACAGCCTGTCCTACAGCAGCTTGCTGCTTGGAATGTACATCAACACAGTAGTGTTTTGTAAAGGTATGTGGTGTAATCCACGTGGCTGCTCTGCAAATATCCTCTAAAGGAATGTTTCCTAGGAAAGCCATGGATGCCCCCAATTTGCGTGTGGAGTGCGCCCTTGGGGGTATCGTTAAAGTGCGCTTGGCCTTTTGATAACATATTTGGATGCACTTAACAATCCACCTGGCTATTCCTGCTTTGGAAATAGGGTTGCCTTTGTGTTGTGGTGAGAAGGCAACAAAAAGTTGTTTTGTTTTCCTAAAGTGTTGTGTTCTGTCAATGTAGTACATCAACGCCCTCCGTACGTCTAACGTATGGAGCATTCTTTCCGCCACCGTTTGTGGGTTTTGGAAGAATGCCGGTAAGTCAATAGTTTGGTTGAGATGAAACTGTGACACCACCTTCGGAAGGAATTTGGGGTTAGTACGTAGTACTACCCTATTTGGATGAATCTGAATGAACGGCTCTTGGATTGTGAGCGCTTGCAGCTCACTAACACGCCTCAGTGACGTAATAGCAATTAGGAAAGCCACTTTCCACGTTAGGAACTGGAGTTCACACGAGTGCAGTGGTTCAAATGGTGGTCCCATCAGTCTGGTGAGGACCACATTGAGGTTCCACACCGGAGCTGGCGGTGTTCTTGGGGGAATGACTCGTTTCAGACCTTCAAGGAAAGCTTTGATGGCCGGCACTCTGAAGACAGAGAGGTGCTGCCTATTCTGAAGATATGCTGCGATGGCGGATAGATGTATCCGAATGGAAGTGTACGCTAGATTGCACTTGTACAGATGTAGCAGATAACAAATGATGTTAGGGATAGATGCATCTAGCGGGGTGATGTCATTAGCCGTACAGTAAATGACAAAACGCTTCCATTTTGCAGCATAGCATGCTCTGGTAGTTGGCTTCCTTGCCTCCTTGATGATGTTCATGCATTCTGGAGGTAAGTTAAGGTATCCGAACTCTAGGACTTCAGGAGCCAGATCGCCAGGTTGAGCTGTTGCGGATCTGGATGCTGAATTTCTCCATGGTTCTGCGTCAAAAGTCTGGGCGTGAGGCGCAGTCTTTGATGCGGTACCACTGAGAGTTCGAGGAACGTGGTGTACCATGCTTGGCGCGCCCACGTTGGAGCAACTAGGATGAGAGTCATCGCGTGCTGCCTTAGCTTTCTTGCCACCAGCGGTATCAGAGGGGCTGGCGGAAAAGCGTACGCAAATTTGCCTGACCAGTTCATCCATATCGCATTCCCCTGCGACTGTGGGTGAGGGAACCTGGCGGCAAAGTGTTGGCATTTTGCGTTTTCTTTTGTTGCAAACAGGTCTATCTGCGGATGACCCCACTGCTGGAAGTACGGGTGGAGTACAGATGGGTGTAACTCCCACTCGTGCATTTGATGGCTGTGTCTGCTGAGCAGATCCGCCATTAGATTGTCCTTGCCCGGGAGGTGTTCTGCCATGAGGAAGATGTTCCTCTGAATGGCCCACTTCCACATGCCCTGAGCCAGATGAGACAGCTGTGGCGAGTGGGTGCCCCCCTGCTTTTGAATGTAGTACATCGCGGTCATGTTGTCCGTCCGGACCAACACTACCTTGTTGCACAGATGTACAATGAAGGACTTGAGTGCCATGAAGATTGCCATCAGTTCCAGATAGTTGATGTGCATCTTCTGTTGCTGCGTCGTCCATAGTCCCTGCACAGTGTAATTGAGCAGATGAGCTCCCCATCCCTGGAGAGATGCGTCCGTTGTCAGGGTAATCTGTGGCACTGGCTCCTGGAACAGTCGGCCCTTGCAAAGGTTGTGTGGAGTCCACCAATGCAGAGAGTCGTATGCCCGACTGGTAACCAACACTAGGTCTGTTAATTGTCCCTGAGCCTGTGTCCACTGATTCGCTAAGCACTCCTGGAGCGGGCGCATATGTAGCCGTGCGTGAGGGACTATGAAGATGCAGGAGGCCATCATGCCTATCAACTGCATGAACACTCTCGCTGGAAGTGAGTGTTGTGATCTGAACTTCTGGATCAGAGACTGCATGCTGTCTATCCTGACTTGGTTTGGTTGAGCCACGGCTGTCAGGGTATTGATCGTCGCGCCTAGAAACTGCCGGACATGCGCCGGTTGAAGGTGCGACTTTGGGTAGTTCAACGAGAAACCTAGATCGTGAAGGAGGTGAATGGTAGTCGACATGTCCGCGGCACACTGTTGTTCTGACTTGGCTTGAACGAGCCAGTCGTCCAGGTAGGGGTAGACATGGATGCCCTGCCTCCTGAGGTGCGCCGCTACTGTCGCCAGACACTTTGTAAACACCCTTGGGGCTGTGGTGACTCCGAAGGGTAGGACTTTGAACTGATAATGTTTGCCTTGGATAGTGAACCTGAGGTATTTTCTGTGGGACGGGTGTAGTGGTATGTGGAAATAAGCATCCTTGAGGTCTAAGGTTGCTAAGAAGTCCCCCTGGTTTAATAAGGGAAGAATCTGTTGCAGTGTGAGCATATGGAAATGTTCTGACAGTATATACAGGTTTAGGGGACGTAGATCCAGAATGGGTCTGAGAGATCCGTCCTTCTTTGGGATAAGGAAATACAGGGAATACACCCCTGTGCCTTCCTCCTCCACTGGCACGAGCTCGATTGCGCCTTTTTGCAGCATCACCACTACCTCCTGCTGCAATAAGTGCAAGTGCTCTGCGGACATAGGCCTTTGCCTTGGCGGGATGTTGGGTGGAGTGGATTTCAACTCTAGGCAATAACCATACTGGACTAGTTGACGCACCCACCTGTCTGTGGTGATGTTTCTCCAGACGGGCAGGAACTGCTGCAGTCTCCCCCCGACAGGTGTTAAGTGGTCGGGGGGCAGTGACAGAGAGTCACTGTTTGCTTGGGGTAGAGGAGCGGGAGCTGTTGTTTCCTCTGCCGCGACCTCTGTTGCTGTTATTTCTGTAACCTCCCTTGTTCTGTTTTGTGAACGAGGATTGTGCTCCACCTTTTGAGAATTGAGATTGTTGACCCATTTGTCCTCTGGTGACTCCACGTGCACCTGAGCGACGAAAATTGTTGCCACGAAACTGTTGTGACTGTAGGGCCCCCATGGACTTAGCAGTTTCTGTGTCCTTTTTTATCTTTTCGAGGGTGGTGTCAACATCTGGACCAAACAGTCGATCAGGATTGACTGGCTGATTAAGGATGGTTGTCTGAATATCAGGTTTAAACCCAGATATGCGGAGCCAAGCCTGTCATCTTAGCATGACGCTAGTGTTGATCGCCCTAGCTGCTGTGTCTGCGGCGTCAAGTGCACACTTGATGGCTGCGTTGGAGATCAATTTTCCTTCCTCTATAAGCAGTTTTGTGCCCTCTTGAAACTTTGGAGGCAGGTGTTGTACAATCTGTTCTAGGGTGTCATAATGCGCCCTATCGTAACGTGCTAAGAGTGCTTGTGTATTAGAAATACGCCAAAAGTTGGCAGCCTGTGCAGCTACTCTTTTGCCCCCTGCCTCTAGCACTTTGGACTCCTTATCCGGGGGAGGAGCTTCACCCGTTGTTTGGGAGTTGGCCCGTTTGCGGGCATTGGCGACCACCAGGGAGTCTAGCGGCAACTGTCCCCGAATGTATGCAGGGTCTGCAGGTGCTGGCCTGTACTTTTTTTCAATACGTGGATTGACCACTCTCGCCCTAGTGGGTTCCTTAAAGATGTCCGCAGCATGTTTGAGGACTCCCTTGAGCATAGGCAGTGTCTTTACAGTCCTCTCAGAGACTGAAAACGTGTCAAAGAGAAAGTCTTCTTCAACCGGGTCAGCATGCATGTCCACATCATGATTAGCAGCTGCCCTCTCAATTAGTGCATGAAAACCTGCAGAATCCTCTGTTGGGGATGCACGTGCACTGAATGGTTGTGGATCTTGCCCCACACTCTGGGTGCCTTGGTCACCAATGTCATCATATGCATCTGGATGTGCATCTGGGTCATTGATGGGGAAGGTGTATTGGTCCTGTTCATCATATCCCTCACCCTCAGATTGGTCTGGTGAGGGAGTAGGGCTTCTTCTAGGAGGAGGCTGGATAGGCTCTATCAGGTTAGAAGCGTCCAGAGGCACCCTTTTCTTCTTTAGTGGGATGACATAGGAGTCCAGAGGCTCCGAAGTGATCCTCCTCTTGTATAGGGTTAATTTGCCTGTGTTGGCGTCGATGAAGTGCTCCGAATCGTCCTCTGATTCGAGTTCTCGACCTGAAGGTGCACCTGCCGTAGAAGAATCCGACTTCTTTGGCGTCGATTTCGTGGAAAAAGCCTTCGGAGCCTCTTTCGGCGGCAGAAGGAAGAGAAGCTTACTCTTAGGCTTTGCCGGAGCGTCCGTCGGCGTTTGAGGCGACGGCAACGGAGCCGACATAGCAGCGGCCTTGTCCCTGATTCTCTGTAGCGAAGCGGCGATGGGGGACGCTTCACTCACAGTGTCTTTTGGCGCTGACGAGGGTGTCTTGACCTTCCCCTCGGATCCGACGTCATGGTGGCCTTTCTTAGGTTTGGACGCCGATGCAGTTGTCGCCGACCCAGAGTCCTTGGATCGATGCGCAGATGTGCCAGCTGTCGATCCGTGCGCCTTCGTCGGTTCCGCGTCCACTACGCGACCGACCAACGGAGTCCCAGGCGTAACCGGAGCCGTGCCGCTGGCCTTGGCGTGCTTAGACGGTGTCGCCGCGGTCGATCCGTGCCGACCACCTTTTGTAGAGGATCCCTCCTCTTGCGCCGATTTTGACCCTTTGGAATCGACCGGCTTCTTCGACTTCTGCGGACCGGAGGTCGACGGAGCCGATGCGGCGGCGGGTGCAGTAGTTTTCTGTGTGCCGGCCGCCATTTTAGGGACGCTCGAGTCCATAAGTTTCGGTTTCGTTTTCGGGTCGGCCATTTTAGGTGTAGTCGACACTGTAGGTTTCGGTTTCGGTTTCGATGTGGCCTGCTCAGCAAGTATGTCCGTGGCCGGGCCTGATGGCGGGGCCGTGGCTTGCGGCACGGGGTCTTGGGTAAGGCCGACTGGCGATCCCGTGACCCGATCGTGATCTTCGAAACCTTCGGGGCATAGCTCGTCCCCTGAGCTATCTTCCGCGGCCCCATAAATTTCTTCGACGTCCCCTACCTCGTCGACGTATTCAAGGCCTTGACCCGCGACTCCGTCGTCGTCCGCCGGATCCGCCTCGACCTCCGTTTCGGATGGGGATATCTGGAGATGATGACCCTGTTCATCTTCTTCTTGGTCGCCGAAGATGTTTTCTGGATCCGGGGCCGCTTGTCTGGCCTCCAGGCGCACCGCGCGCCGGAGCTTAAGAGTTTTCTTTGACCGGAACTGAGCGCAAGCCTTGCACTTGCCGTCGTCATGGTCCGGTGAAAGGCATTTGTTACAGACCGGGTGCAGGTCTATATGTGGGTACTTAGACCCACAGAGCGGACAGTACTTAAACGGACTCCGCTCCATGCTTGAAAGTAGCGGTCGTGTCGCGATGAGAAGGCCTCAACGTCCGAAGAGTGAAAAACTCCGCTGAATCCGACTCCAAGAGTTGGAAGAACTCGAGACCGTGCGCAAACAATACCGACGCTATAAAATATAAGACCTTTTGGTCTTAAAAAGTAAGTTTTACTCGGTTCCGACAGAGAGAAGTCGAGACCGCATCCGAACCCAATGGCGGAAAAAAACAATCTGAGGATGGAGCCGATGCCCATGTGCACTGTAGTCCAGGGGAGGAGCCACCTATCTCAGGATACTTCGAAGACTCTTCCAGGACAACAATGTGCGATCATCCGGACCCAACACTAGGCGGCGATCTAATGCTAAGATATGAATTTAGCAGCCCACATGCCTCGAACATATCAGTTACAGGAATGTTACCTAAAAAGGCCACACAAGCCCCTATTTTTTGAGTGGAATGGCCTCTAGGGGGTATGGATAACGTTCTTTTAGCTTTAACGTAGCATGTTTGAATGCATTTAACAATCCATCTTGCAATACTAGATTTAGAGATGGGATTGCCTTAGTGAGTTGGAACAAATGCAACAAACAGTTGTTTTGTTTTAGCGAAAGTCTTTTGTTCTATCTATGTAGTACAATAAAGCTCTTTTAACGTCAAGTGTGTCAAAAGCGCGTTCTGCTACAGAATCAGGTTGAGGAAAAAAGACTGGTAACTCAACTGATTGGTTTATATAAAAAGTAAAACCTGCTTTGGGAAGGAATTTAGGGTTGGAGCGTAGAACTACCCTGTCTTTGTGTAGCTGAAATAAGGGTTCTTCTAAGGTTAATGCCTGTAGCTCATTAACTCTCCTCAGTAATGTGATCGCAATGAGGAAAGGAACCTTCCATGAGAAAAATTGCAAGGGGCATTTGTGCAATGGTCCAAAAGATGGAGCCATGAGCCTTGTGAGAACAATGCTGAGATTCCAAACTGGGGCAGGAGGAATCCTCGGTGGTATTACTCTCTTGAACCCCTCCATGAAAGCTTTGATTACTGGAACTCTGAATAGTGACAGATGTTGCCTGTCCTGCAAATACACAGCTATCACTGCAAGGTGAAAATGAACAGATGTATAAGCTGGTCCAGTTTGCTGTAAGTGTAACAGGTAATAGATATTGTTTTGTATAGAAGAATCTAAAGAATTAATTTTGTTATTGCAGTATACAACAAATATTTTCCACTTTGCTGCATAACAAGCTCTGGTGGTAGGCTTTCTTGCTTGTTTTAGAATATTCATATAGTCTGGTGGTACATTTAAATAACCAAACTCTATGACTTAAGGAGCCAGATCGTTCTTTGGGATTGGGATTTGGATGTCTGATTTCTCCATGGTTCTGTGTGAGGAGACTGGAGGTGTGGTGCAGCTTTTGTGACAACTCCAACAGGGTGGTGTACCATGGCTGACGGGCCCATGTGGGAGCTACTAGAATTAGTGTGAGTGATGTTTGCCTGAGCTTCCGAACCAGACACGAAATGAGGGAGAGAGGCAGAAAAGCGTAGGCAAATATCCATGACCACTTCATCCACAGGGCATTGCCCTTTAAGAGCAGGTGTGGGAACCTAGAGCCGAAGCTTTAGCATTTTGCGTTTTCTGCTGTGGCGAACAAGTCTATTTGTGGGAATCTCCATTGTTGAAAGTAGGGAAGGAGAACTTGGGGATGAAGTTCCCACTCGTGAATTTGTTGTCTCCTACTGAGAAGGTCAGCAATTTGATCGTTTTCTCCTGGGAGGTGTTCTGCCAGAAGATAAACCTTGTGATAGATCACCCAATTCCAAATGGCTTGACCGAGTCTTGATAGTTGGTGAGAGTGTGTCCTCCCCTGCTTTTGCACATAATACATCGCTGTCATGTTGTCTGTTCAGACTAGGACAGCTTTGCCTATCAGGTGAGTTTGAAAAGCTTTGAGCACTCGAAAAACTGATAGAAGCTCTAGATAGTTCATGTGGAGGCTTTTGTGTTTGTTGCTCCACAGGCCTTGCATTTCTTTTGGAGATGAGCACCCCAACATGTCAGAGATGCGTCTGTTGTGATCACGATCTGTGGAACAGGGTCGATGAAAGGCCGCCCTGTTGATAAATTTTGTAGGTTCCACCACTGCAGCGAGCGATGGGTATTGCCATCTACCAACACTAGATCGGTTAATTGAACCTGCAACTGATTCCACTGACGTGCCAAGCACTCTTGTAGGGGACGCATGTTAAGTCTTGCATGGGGTACAAATGCAATGCAAGATGCCATTATTCCCAGCAGTTGCATGAACACTCTGGCTGGTAAGGCTTGGTTGGACTGAAACTGTAGTAGGATAGCCTGAATATTGTGAATTCAGGATACATTGGGAGAGGCTAGACCTTTGACTGTGTCTAAAGTGGCTCCTAGGTAAGACTGCATCTGTGACGGATGCAGGTGAGATTTTTGTGCATTGACCGTAAAGCCTAGTTGAGAAGTAGGTCTATGGTGATCTGTGTGTGTTGTAGACAGTTTTGGTAAGTGCTCGCTTTGATGAGCCAGCCGTTTAGATATGGGAAGACGTGAATATGCTTTCTTCTGAGATAAGCCGCGACTACTGCCAGACATTTGGTAAACTCGCTGTAGTCACTCTGAAGGGAAGTACTTTGCATCCTTATTGCTTGCCTTCTATCACAAATCTGAGGTATTTGCGAATAGCCGGATGAATTGGAATGTGAAAATATGCATCTATTAAATCTAGAGTAGACATAAAAGCTGACTTCTGTAAAAGTGGAAGTACCTGTTGAGGGTCACCATGTGAAAATGTTCTGACAGTATATAATGGTTTAACTCTCTGAGATCCAGAATAGGTATTTGGGAACTGTACTTTTTAGGAATGAGAAAATACACAAAGCAAACCCCTGAGTCCTGGTACTGTGATGTAACCAGCTCTATTGCTCCTTTCAGTAAGAGAGATTGCACTTCCTGTTCGAGAAATTGTAGGTGTTCTGGAGACAATTTGTGAGGTAGAGGTGGAATGTTGAGAGAATTGCTGGTAAGATCCAGGCAATAACCATGTTGGATAATTCCAATCACCCACTTGTCTGTTATAGACTGCCAAATAGGGAGACATTGTTGAAGTCTACCCCCAGCAGGTGTGGTATAGTCAGGGGAAGCGTGGACAAGTCACTGCTTATTAGGGGGCATGGAGTTACGGGGTGTGTTAGTCTTACCCCTACCGTTAAAGTTGTTCCCTGTATAACCTCCTCGGAAAAAAGCCTCTTGAGGGAGAGGACTGGTTGTACCTTTGTAGATGGAGGTATTCTGGTCTGAGGATGTTTTGGACCCCGCCCCCTCTGTAAAAGGAATGATGAGAGAAGCCTCTGTTTGAAGGAGACTGGAGCGCTCCCATGGACTCAGAGATCCTTAACCAAGCATGTCTCCTAATTAGCTTACCCTCATTTACTAAATCCTGGCTTTAGCTTTATGCTCGTCTGGGAGATATTGAAGCAATAGCTCCATTTCATCCAAGTGTGCCCTGTCATACCTGGCTAGAAGGCCCTGTGTATTTTCAATGTGCCAGTGATTTGCAGCTTGAGCAGCTTGCCAGAAGCATCTATGAACTTAGACTCCTTATCTGGTCGTGGAGTATCCCCTGATGTTTGGTAATTAAGCAGCTTACGAGCATTAGACACTACCAGTGAATCTAGTGGCAACTGGCCTTTGATAAATACTGGGTCTGGTGGGGAGGCTTCTTACTTCTTATCAACCCTAGAAGTCAAGATACATGCTCGTACTGGGTCCTTAAAAATGTCAACAGCATGTCTCATCATACCCTTAAGCATAGGAAGCGTTTGTGATGATGTATGTGTGGATCCTAAGGTCTCAAAAAAAAATCTTCTTCTAATGATTCTTTGTGCAGTCAGTACAACCCCATGATATTGGATAGCCCTGGAAATGAGTTCCTGGTGGGATATATTGTTGTCTGGAGGAGATGGCTTGGCTGGGTAAAGGTCTAGGTCATTATCTGCTGGTGGATCAATTGTATAATCGGTCCACGGATCTACTGGTAAATGTGTCCCACCCATCATCAACATCATCGTGAGCATGGTGAGATTGTGGAGAATCCTGAGGTGTGATTTGCAAAGGATTTGAAGGAGGAGCACAAGGGGGTGGAGGGGATGTTGGTGGTGGATAAAAAGGACCGGTACCAACAGAATTCCTCCTTAAAGAGATCTTGTAAGGAGTGTCCTCATCAGGAAGCTGATATTTCTGAGGCAGCTTGGTATGAATATGACCAGTCTTGGGGTTAATATATAGCCTCTTTTGCTTGGGATCCGATTTTCGGAGGAACAATGTCTAAATTTGGATCTGAAGTAACATCTTTCAGTTTTGGCGCCGGTTTGTGCTGGTCTTTCGGCACAGAAGATTTTGGCTCCAAAAGCTGCTTGGCTTTCGGCATGGAGGATTTTGGCTCTGAGCAGGAGTTCTGTTTGGCACCAGGCGGCTTTGGTTCCAACGAAGACTTTTGCCGACTCGATACCAAGCTGGAAGGCTTGACTGTCTGTTTCGGAGGCGGGCCTGGAGGCGGGGCATCGGAAACATCATCTCAGTGTTGACCTTGGCCAGAAGGCAGAGGTGGTGGCGAAGCCTTGTGCTTTTTGGGAGTGATTTGAAGGGGCAAGGCTTCTTCTGTACACACTACACCTTGTCCCTGCGGCAGTTCTTCGGCGTCGAGGTCTATCTCGAGCTCCGAGTCAGAGTCCTGCATGGAGAAGGCTTCTTCCTCCTCTGCCGCTGATGCCTCAACAACTTCTTGACTGGAATCGTCACCAAAGATGTCCAGCGTGTCTTTGATGCTCTGATGCTGCATCTCTGGACATCGAGCCAGAGAATGGCGAAGAGATTTTTTTGATCAAAACAATCTGCAAGTGTCGCAGTCTTCTTCCTTGTGCTCCAGAGACAAGCACAAGTTACACAGCCTGTGAGAATCAGTGAGAGGATACTTACTGTGGCACTGAGGGCAGAATTTTAACAGTGTCCATTCCACTGACGGAGAGCTGATCTGACGTGGGTAGACCCGAAGGCTCTCCACAAGCTTTCTGATCGAAAAGTAAATTTTGTTGACCGAAACAATACACGGAGAAGTGGGAAACGCGCCCAAAACAATACCATCGAGGGTAGAGAGGATTGCGCGTCGAGGGGACCCCGAAGAACAGTGTAGAACTGGAGTGCAGCAATACACGTCCGAACCTGATGGCGGGAAAAAACAATCTAACAATGGAGTCGATGACCATGCGCACTATCACTGAAAGGGGGAGTCATTTTACCTCGTGACTAGGAAAGACTTCTTTGAAGAAAAACAACTTGCAAACATTCGGACCCAACATTAGATGGCAGGAGTATGCAAAGCATGTGTATCTACAGCACACATGCCACGAACATTACACTTTTACTTGGGTGTTCAAAACCTGAAATGTTGAGTGTGAATAAGATACATACTCTTTACTACTTACTTTGTAATTCTGTAAATTGCCTTGATAAGTTTTATATTGATCATATGTGTATGCAATTGGCACAATGGTTTGCTTTTCAAAATAAGATTCTTCAATGTTTTATGCTACAGGTAATAAAGAGCTGTCTATTCTGAAGTTTTTTTCTACCTGTTTAGAGATTAGGAAAGGAGAAGGTGGGAAAGGAGAAAGGGAGGAGGAGAAGCGAAGGCCGAAGAGAATAAGGACTACAAGGCAGAAAAGAAGATAAAAAGAAAGGGGGTACAGAAGCCAAAGTAGACTGGGATGGGAAAGGTCGAAAAAGCATGAGAAAGGGAAGAGAAATTAAAATAAAGTATTGGTGGATGGATGAAGAAACATAAAATGATCTCCACTGTTTAGGTCTGCTAGAGCCAAGACACCTCTGTATTGGGCGCTCTAGAAACACTTTTACTTACTTACTGGCTGCTGGAAACAGCAAATTCCTCCAACCATGCATACAGACAACAAAACTCTTTAATTAAGGCACATCAGTCAAAAGTAAAAAAAAAAGAACTTACATTTACTGAAATTGGCATTCAAGGTAGCTATAAATAGAGCAAATCTGTCTTTTGACAAAATATTCATCTTAAATGTGTGGGTTTGTGTACAAGAAGATGAGAGCGTGAGGCAATAGCAGTGTGTCATTTGTATAAAAGACGTCAAAGTCCCAGCAGCCTCTGAGAAGAATACGTACAGGAGACCATATGCCATTGAGGACCGCCTGGTTGCCGACAGCATTTCTTCACTTCGTTTTCCTTCCAATACAGGAAGTGTGTGTGCTCTTGCTTAAAATGTTAAGGTCCCATTTCTCCAGGAGTACATCTTACACCCTCCATTTCCTGACATTGTGCTTCCTTGATACGTTCCTTCTTTACAGCTAAGATGCGTTGAATTAAATGAAGGATAGTGCAGGAGAATACAATCAAGTAGTGTCTTCCAACCCCTTGTAGTTAAAAGGATCTGTTTTAAGACCACACTTTTACTATATATGCGCAGAAGTTAAACCCAGCTCTCAGTGAGTGTAAGAATTTGGATTACTATTTGGGGTGTGTGATCATCCACCTCAAGCAACAATCACAACTAGATTTCCTACTGTGAGCAAACCATGGACTAAGTGGTGATTACCACAGAACTCTGCATCATTTTACAATCCATCCCTGAGCTTTCTTCTTGTAAATTAGTGCATTAAAGGACTCAAACTATTGATAATTAATAGGAACATGTGATTTTATGAGCCAGTGAAGTACAGATAGAATCTTATTCTGATCAGAACCTTGATTTTCTTTATAGTTGGGTTAATGATCGATTTGTGGGGGGCTGCATAGATCTCAGGTGGATCCGGTTTTAGGGAGCCTTTGCAGTACAGTTCAGATTCACAAATCTCAGTTGAAGATACTGTTGTTATGGGTAGTCTTAATGTTCCTATGACTATGACCGGTAACAAATCACAGAAGGCACCAGTGGCAGCAGCAAGAAAGCCGGAACGCCCTGAGCGTTTCTTCACCAATATTCCCCAAACGAAAGGCCCGGACAAGTCCCATGAATCACCCCGCTGTTCATTTTGGTCATGACTTCTCATGTCTTTTGGAATAGGGATGCTGCAACTGAGCCTACTGCGTTCCTGCTCTCTCGTTTCAGGAATGACAACCACACTTCAGTGCATTCGCGGAGATCACTTTGTATGTATTGTAACCATTTTCTCTGAACCAGGCCTGTTACTATTCTCCACTCCATTTCCCCTCAATGTACTGATGCTCTTCAGATAGGATCCAAAGGCCTAGAGACTTGAGGCTGAGCTATTTTAAGTATTAGATTTTTACTTATTCATTTGCCTTTTCTTGCCCCAGTAAACAAATAGTGATTCACTTTTTAGCTGGGAAGTACAATGCAAAATCCCTACAAGACTTCCAGTCTTGCCATATCCTGGTTGTTAGCTTTCTGCAGGATTACATATAGTACTCTGCGACCAGCAGTGTCCTGTGTGCGGCTGTATGCGGCTGCAGAAGTATGGAGGCTGCTTATCGGACTCCATCCAGGTTCATGCTCTGAAAGGACACTT
Source organism: Lissotriton helveticus (assembly GCF_964261635.1). NCBI lineage: Eukaryota > Metazoa > Chordata > Amphibia > Caudata > Salamandridae > Lissotriton > Lissotriton helveticus. The sequence goes on along the minus strand of NC_136065.1, from coordinate 1,975,463,050 downwards.
AATTTCACACCTGACTTGGTGTCAGCACCTTACCGTCAGAGGCTGCCGTATTTTAACTAGGCACCAGGTGTCAGTGCTGTGCAGATGACCATACTTTTCTTCCACAATCTTTGGTAATATCATACTTTGAACACCAGGTGTCACCATTGAATTCTATCTTCTTTGCGCAGGAGTTTGTTTTGTGAGTAAAAGCCGCACTGCCTGGTTGTCCAATGTGGTTATGTCATATGTACTACAGTGAAGAACTGGAGAAGTACCGCAGGTCCAGTTTCTTCTGCCTAAAATATCTTCTTACCTTCGATGTACTCAGATTGGTTGGCTGAAGTAGCAAAACAACAAACAAATACAATCTTAGCATTGAAATAAAAAAACGTATTTGCAGCAGAAGTCCTTCGTGTGCAGATTTTGTCACCTTTGGCACTATTGCCCTCTGGATTGTTTACTATAAATTCTAGTTCTTGTGACCAAAAAGCAATTGTTCCTGCTTCACAGTCTGTCACAAACAGGGGGCATGATGTGTGGTGGAGTGTCTGTAATATGTACATAGAGTACTGAAACAGTCAAAGTGCTGGTGGCGGTGCCAAAATTATCTGCTAATGAACTCAAGAGGAGCATAAGGACCAAAGGAGTTGCTCTTTCAGCCCAGCAGTTGGGTGACTGGATGCACAATAGAGAAGGGATCAATAACTCTGTCCCGAGTGGCTGTTTTGACGGCGTGAGATCTGCAGCACAGACTTTGAACGTTAGAGATCGGTCTCTCTGCCAGTCTGGGTCCCTGGTGCATGAAGGCCCACGCGGGGATCACAGAACCCAAAGTTGGAATCACCAATACTAGAGTCCGCTGAAACAATGCCAATAGAGGCCCACTGGGGATCCAATTTGCAAGACTCCATTAAGGTCTGCAGCAGGGATTGTGCAACCCAGGCCAGCAGAGTCCCATGCCTGTGACAGCATGGCCCATGACAGGAAACGTCAATGACAAGGATCACAGCGCTCACGCCGGGGATCACAGACCCCACGCCGGGGATCATAGGGTCCATTTATGGAATTACAAGATCCGCGTCTGTAATCATCAGGCCACACGTGTGCAGTAGTGCTTCAGCTTGCACGGCAGGATTCCCCGGTTGATCTGATGGAACTCCACCAGCTGTATCAGATCAGTGAACTTCGTCTGCCCATCATCCATGGTGTAATAGTGCTGTCCCTCCTCTTCATGCTGCAAAAGGACAGAAAGGTTTTGTGAAACAAATATCAAACGAGGCTTTTGGATTTATTCTCACTAACAGATTATTCCAACACAGTATAATCCATAGGAACCCCTTCTCTATGCAAGTCTGGACTTGCAATAATCCCCTCACCTCACCCTCCCAACCCCATCACCCGGCCAGATGAGAAGAGACACTCATTCGGATGATGGAGTCATTTCTCAGTGACCTGGCACAGAGGCCTCTCCATTGGCATTAAGAGCTCAGGTGCTTACTATGAGTTTGGATGGGTTGCTCAGACTAAAACTGCCCCTGCCCTGCCGGCTGCAACTGGTACAAGAATCACTCATGGCTTATCTGTCTGAGAGCGCGCAGCACGTCTGTACACATACAAATGATGGACGGAATGCGGACTAAATCATACATTCACTCCCAGTCAACAGATCTGGGTTAAATCCATCGTTCTTTTGGTCACCATTCCACCCCAGTTTAGACCCAGCCATATGCAAAGCAGTCTTGACCCTTGCCTCATGGGAACAGTCCAGACCGAACTGCCATACCAGGTCCTCCCTGGACTGGAAACAAGCATCCTGGGACCGGTTTCTGGGTATTACCCTTCATCAGCCAGGATAGCTTGAATTTAGTGGCATGGTGAGTAAGGAACCCACGTCTGGGCATAACCATCCCACTTAGGGTGAGAAGTGCTTCGCAAACGAATGATGGACGGAATGCTGAATAAATCATACATTCACCCCCAGTTAAGAGATCTGGGTTAAATCCATCGTTCTTTTGCTCACCATGCCACCCCAGTTTAGACCCAGCCATATGCAAATCAGTCTTGGCCCTGTGCCTCATAGGAACAGTCTGGCACGGAACTGTCAAGCCAGGTCCTCCCTGGACCGGAAACAAGCATCCTGTATGACATTGTTCTGCATTCTGTCCATCAATTGTTCTTTTTGCACTTCTGTACAGCCAGAGGGTCTTCAGAGTGAAACATTCCTATCAAGCAATGGGGACAGTAGAGCACAACACTTCCAAGAAGCAGAGCACAGCACCACTTTCAAGCAGTGGAGCAGGCAGAGCGCAGCACGAATATCAAACAATCGGACTGGAAAAGCACAGCAGGACCATGGAGAATCACCGCGCTGTCACCAATCAGAGGGGCCAGCTAAGGTCAGCAATACCATGACGTAGAGGGTTCAGCAAAGCACAGCACTACTACTGAGCCTCAGGGCCAGCCTGACATAGGACTACCCCCCAACTTCAGGGACATCAAAGCACAGAACCACCACTGAGCTCCAGGGCCAGTGGAACACAACACTACACCCATGAAAGCAAAGCATAACCGCTGAGTACCAGGGCCATCAAAATACAGCCAGTACGATAAATATCACTAAACCTTCAGGCCAGTAGAGAACAGCACTATCGTAAAGACACATGGCCAGTATCATACAGCACTATCATTGAGCCTCAGGGCCAGCAGAGCACAGGATTACCATTAGATACAGGAACAACAGCACACAGCACTACCACAGAGCACTAGCAGTATACAGAAATATCATGGAGCTTCAAGGCATGCACAGCATTATCATCAGGCAGCACAGAGTAGTATCATCAGGATACTGGGAGAGCAGCAGACAGAACTATCATCAGGATAGAGGGAGAGCAGCAGACAGAACTATCATCAGGATAGAGAGAGAGCAGCACACAGCACTATCATCAGTATAGAGGGAGAGCAGCACACAGCACTATCTTCAGGATAAAGGGAGAGCAGCACACAGCACTATCAGCAGGATTCTGGGAGAGCAGTGCACAGCACTACCATTAGTACACACACATATCCAACTGAGAACAGCACTAACTTCGAGTTTCATAGATACCAGGGCACACAATGTTGATTCACAGGGTTTTCAGGAATGAGCCAATTTCCAAATTTCCATTGGGGCACTATCTTCTCAGACATGAATTTTTGGCCTTTCTAAAATCACCAGAAGGTTGTATGAAAGAATATTGAGGACAGAATTACCGTGCAGCCAAAAATATTGAGGCCTAAATATCCGGCCAGAAATATTGAGAAGGTAAGTGCCTATAGGTAAGTATAGATTTACTATTATTAACTCTACATATTCGTACCTTGTAGATATATACATCGTCAAGGTACATATATGTGGAGTAAGTAAACCTATGTTTACCCATATAAACTTAACTTCAAGGTATTTTGGTCCGAGGCTGCTTTTTAAAGGGTTTTCTGTTTTAAAAAATATTAGAGCAGGCACTGGTGCCCTGGACCACCAACAACACTCCTTGATGCTGCCACCCTGATTTCCAAAGAGGAAGGGGCTCAAAGGGGACCTTTTCCCAATAGCCAATCAGTTAGACCCTCCTCCCACCTATCCCCTACTTGGGAGTTGGTAGATGAATAAATGGTTCCCAACAAAGTTACAGCGCGCCACTTTGACAATGCGATTCTGTAATGATTTTTAAAACTGATTTTGCCACTGGGAAAAACTTTTCCGAATGGGGTCAGTACATATGCAAAAAGGTTTTAGTGGTTGCAAATCCTGTATTTTTCCAAATCTGATGGTTTGCGACTGCAAATCCATGCGCACACCTGGCCCCAAGTTTCAAATATGTTCGCAACGATTAACTTAATAGCAGGTGTTCTAGAGATCACACTAATTTCTGTATCATGATCTTTAAGACATGGGCCTGATTTAGATTTTTGCAGATGGGTTACTCCATCACATCGGTGATGGATATCCGGTCTGCCAAGATTTAAATCCCAATATGTCCAGCGGGATTTATATTTTTGTGGACGGGATAGCCGTCATCGGAGTAACCCGTCCGCCAAAATCTAAATCAGGCCCTTGGTCTTTAAATATCTGTTTTTTTGTAACAAAGTGATGCTTGCAATATGAAATCATGAGCAGAGCAACGCATCATTCAGGGTATCTAAGGAAACGTTCTCCGCTGCAGATGTATTGCTTCTACAGCACATTTAACCCCTTGCGTGCGCATGACGGAACCACGCCGTCATGAGCCACGGGTGACGTGTGCTCATGACGGCGTGGTTCCGTCATGTGGCTGCCGCTCCACCCATGCTGCATTAATTCTCCGCCTGTGCGGGCAAATGAATGAGCGGGCGGGCCGTGACGGAACCACGCCCTCATGAGCACAGGCTGCCCATAACTCATGGCGGCTTGATTCCGTCATGAGCACAGCGGCGCCGCGCTCACCCCCCACCCCCGCGGCAGAATTCGCGCCGCGACCAAGGGGTTAATAAACCAAATGAGCTTGCAAACAGCACAGCATCAGCATTACTCTAAGGATGCCGAGCAAGCTCTAAACAATTTACATTAATCACAAGGCACTTCAAGGGCCTGTTAAGCAAGGAGGGTTTTTGTAAGTCCTTCAATAAGACTGTTCTTCTATACCATCAGGCTCACGCCAATGTGCATAGGCCCATTTACTGGTGCAGGCTGGTGGCCCTTGACTGTTTCATTTGATTGCTGCTTCCACCGGAGTCCAAACTGTTACCATAGCAATACCAGTTTCAAGCCGTGCAATTCTCAGCGGCTCTCTGCTAGCTTCGGCTCTCTACCTGGTAGTTTGGTTGCTGAGTCTCCACTAGGTGGCACAGGCACTGTCTGCACAAACTGGAGAAAGTTCCTGCAACCGCTCACTGTTGAGTGACAATGGCGCATCTCCCTTGGGGCATGCGTCTGAAAGTGCATTGAGAATTCTGGGCTTCCAGGTATGGCATTGCTGGGAATCCTGCATTTCCCAGCTTCAGCTATGCAGAGTTGGTGTGCATAGCCAGATCCAAGACAAAAGCACAGATATAGTGTGCTTATTTCTCATCCCCAGTCCACATCACACATCACACACCACCACAGAACCACACGGCCGGTAGCATCATGAAACAGTAATGAGCAGGATGGTCCTCAAAGCGCAGCACAGTGAGTCCATTAGTGTATCATACAACCTTCAGAAAACAGAACACCAAGAAATGCTGTAGACCACAGCCTGACAATCTCATTTCAAACCAGGAGTGCAATGAACAAGACAACTAAACCCTATAGTCACCATTATTGGTCTCTTGCCCTAGAAGAGTCGAACTAAAGGAGTCGGAATGTGGACACTGCACTTACCGGCATGATCAGGTAGTGTTTGACCTTCTGTAAGTGGCACAAGGACAGAACGAAGCCCTTTGTGTTACGCTGACTTTCTCGAACCAGGAACACCCTGAAAAACAAGGAGGGTTGTTAATGTGACACACAAATACAATCCAACCCAGCATTAAAGGCATCTTTCCGAGTTCTAGGCCCAAGCAACAGGCAAGGGCCTGTTACGAGAGAGGAACTTTAATGACCGGTGTAGCCCTAAGCATAAGGGTTTTAATGCTGTTACAACATTTTTCCCCATTGGGGATGTTCTGAATAAAAGTGTCAGCTTTAGAATGTTGAAACAGTCTGTGAACGCTTTTAAATAAACCAATTTTTAATGCAGCCATTTTCGTAAAAGGAAAACAGGATACATTAAAAAATAAAACATTTGACAACCATTTTTAGGACCTTTACAAGCACCTTCCAAAAACCAATTCGATTTTTATCCGTAAACCCAAATTGCGATTTGGTAATGTTTTACCGAATCACATATCGAGTTTCGCACTTACCAAATGGACAATATGCGATTGCAAACAACCTGATTCAGGAAATTGGAACTTTTTCAAATGCAAAAAAGGCTTTGTACATCTCTCCCTGAATTTTCTACCAACTCTCCTTTTCCTTCACTGGACAATCTTTCCAATTCATCCTGTGCTTGAAAGCAATGGTTCCTAATTTTTTGACTTCTGTGGACTCACACTTAATCATTATTGGTATATAAAAACTAAATACTTTTTTCTATTTTATAGGAAGGTTGGAGCTTTTCTAAATTCAATTGAGGTTACTCATCGTCCTTCCAATATTCTGTTGGATGCCCTTGCACTGCTCCCATGAACCAATCGGGGGCTACTTATCAAATTTTTAACCTTCAATTTCAAATTCCTTCACCGATTGTTTTAAAATTTTTAATTGTACATTTTGCTTCATTATTTATATACACTTTATTAATCTGTTGGTAATATTTAATTTTATGAGCAGTTGCAGACCTCTTTAGTAGGCTTTGCAGACCCCCAGGGGTCCTCAGACCTCAGCTTAAAAACCACTGATCTAAAGTAAGCTTACTGGGCTATAAAAACCTCAAATAAATGAATGGCCAATCTAAGTAATGTCAGACAAAGTGCTGGCATGAGTCAAAGTGACGGTAGGGAAGTAATAACAAACCAACATGACAGAGTCTAAGTAACGGCGGGACAACCTATGGCTTAGATACGAACAGAACCACCCAGCCATGACCAATCCCGCCATACTCCGTGTTATGGTATAGATCTACCCACCACTACCCAACACTGTCTTGGTGTTGTTCAGATACAGTTTAACCCAGCAATAACTATTCACTGCATTTACACAACCCAGTCTCGCTCACCTAGCTAAAAACAGTCTAAAAACAAAAAAACTAAAATGATAAAGGCAATAGATGTTTCCTTGGACAGTTATGAGATTTGTGTGAACATCTGTCTTTTGAGATGTCTTCTGCAAATACAATATTTGTATGATGAAGAGGAGTTACACCCATGATCAGGGTCCAATACATCGACCTAGTTCAGGCACCCCTGTAACAGCTCATTTGCCAGTCTTATAGAGGCATTAAAACTGGGACTGAGTGTAATGCCTTCCCTAGTTAACTTGATATTAGCAGATATCCTTAAAGATCTCACTACAGAATGGACACACCTTTCTACTACGTTAGAAAAGACAAACCCCCAGATGCATCAACAACCCATTTTGCGATTCCTTAATAGCGAAAAATACTGATTCGCTATTAAGGAATAGCAAAATGGAATGCATCAAGAAATCACACAAAAATAGCGATTTCTTAGAATTCCTTAATTGCGACTCGCAAATTGCGAGTCGCAATTAAGGAATACCTCCCCATTAATTTCTATGGGTCTAGAGGCCCATAGGAATGAATGGGAAGACAATCTCAATTTGTGTATTGCAATTAGCGAATCGCAAATTGAGATTGCGATTTCAAGGGTGCCGGGGTGTCCAAAGGACACCCTGTTGTACCCCTGAAATTGATCTGTGCACATATGTTGCGCACACACATGCCCTTAGGGCATGTGTGTGCGCAACATGAAACTTTGAAAAATGCACTTTAGTGCATTTTTCAAAGTTTTTGCAAATTACCATGAAGTTGTACTTCATGGTAATTTGCGTGCCCTATTAGCGAATTCGCTATTTTTAAAATTTTCATGCATTGCATTTAACGAATCTCAATTTGAGATTCCTTAAATGCAAATATTCTCAATTTAGCGATTTCTCAATTTGCGATTTTTGCATTTGGGATGATGCACCCCAAATGCAGAAATACCCGTCGCAAAGGGGCAGATTCTGAGAATCTGCCCCTTTGCGAGCGGATTTTTGTTTGATGCATTTAGCTGAAAGTCATTATTGCCTCATGGAGGTGACATGGTTATTCTGCCCAGAGTCTCCAAGTGTTATTGTAATATTCATTCATTAATGACATAACCATTAACATTTCCACAGATACAAGAAAAGAGGAGAGGGATCCATTTGAATCGCTTATGAGCAAGTCTCCATGTTAACATCTGGATGCTTTTCTGAAAGTAAGAAACATCATAACTGAGCCATTAGTTTGTGATACGTAGAGCTGTCTTATGAGTAACCTGGAGGAATAAAGTTCTACTGGTCAGAATACCAAAACAATGAATTCATGATCAGGCCAACCAGATTGTGATGTAACCTATGTAAACAGGAATCCATCAAGCCTGCTCGAAAAGCTCTCCACTTGCTTCAAGTTCAGGCCAAGATCAAATAAAAAGTTCTCTGCACTGTCCACAAAGTCTTCTGGTAAAAGGCCCAAAATACCTGCTGAAACGTTGATTACGTCCTCAACAATCACCTAAGATCTAGTGCTCATAGTCTTCTAAATTGATCCATCAACATTCGGTCAAGCAGAGGAAACACCACAGCAGGTTAGTGGGTGAAGGAAAGGTACAAGCTTGTGGAATGCCCTAATACTCCTTCAAAAGAAGTACCCAGTGAGTAGTACCATGTGCTGTTCCCAAAAGAGTAACACCCATTGCCTAGAGTTAACTTTTGCCGAGGGGCAATATTGAAGACCTGAATAAGATCGCGCTGATACCAGTGCTCAGAGCCAAAACTTATATTTATGTTGAATTTATTGGATTATTCTAGAGGTCCTGTGACCTAGATTCCTTTCAGGAAACGTAAGAGAACAATGAAGAGAGAAGGTTTACTGTTGATCATTTCAATGGTAGTCAGTTGGGAGATGCACTAATTAGGTCCTACTTATTTCAGGCACACTGCCCAAAACGAAGGCGTAATTTATGCTTTTATATCTGGGTCAAGCAAAATCACTAGTCATAACATCAGTAAAGACATGTGCCAGGAGCTAACACTGCAGAATGCATGTTGAACCGTTCAATATGTACTCTTGTCCTGACTGTTTTATGGAACTGACCGGGCAAAGACTTCTTGCCATTGGCTTTGCCTTGGAATGGTTAACAGGCAAACGGGTGCCCATTGCTTTAAGGTTGTTAAACTTGTGAAGGCAAAAGTATTGAAAGCCTGAAATGCAGGCCACTGAATTAATGACTGGCAAAGAAGCATGTAATTGGGGCAATTATGTCTGTTAATTACTCGCTTGCGCCATTATGGGTCTCAGCCACCGCTGAAGGCCCATAAAGATGGGGATGGGTAAATCAGAGATGTTTTGGCCCCCAGCCAAGAGCCATGAGGCTATGACCAACCCGCAGTACCCTGCTATAAAACAGGGCAGAACCGCAGCTGAGAGTTGGGAGCAGGAGATGAATGGAAAAGTATGCTTGATCCATCACATAGTAGAGGAAAATAAGCCAGCAGCTTCCTTTCCATCTTGCTTTCCTGTCAGCAAAAAGAGTGGACGAGCTGGCCTACAGAGACCGGTAACACCAGAGAGACAGAATGCTGCTTGAGAAGGCCTATAGTCAGGGCCACTGGAATTAAGGAATTGTGCGGCTGTGGTGTTTTTCGCATAGTTATGGATTTGCCGCATTCGCTACACAATCAGCCATCTGCTGCATAATCTACAGATTTAAATTTTGTTTCTAGCTCAAATGGTTAAGAAGTTACTAAAAATGCAGCAATATGTGCTGCCGCATAGTGTAAGGACCATTGCAAAGGTTGACTGGTCACCGTTTGTTCTTTATTGCTATATTTGATCATTTGGCCCTTCTCTTCCCCTGTAATTTAGTCAACCCTGCTGCATAATTTGTCCCTCCCCTGCCGCATAATCTTGGTGGCCCTGCCTACAGTGCTAGCAATTGTTCACAAACAAAGCATTTCAACTGGCTGTCCGGCTCTCTGCCTTCTGTACAGAGAGCTAATAGACTATTGGGTTTCATACATCTTATTCTAGATAAATTGGTGAGGGTGTCAAGGCGCTGGGGGCCGGCAGGAAGAATAAGCGAGCTATTGCCCAGAGTCACATGGTGCTTGGCTAACCTGCCGACTGCGCCGGAGATCGAACCATGAGCACCCGTGTTCTGGAGACAGCGGCCCTGGCCACTGCGCGACACTACCTCCTACTACTGATTTCTATACTTAATTTTGGAGGTCGATTAAAATTTGGTGTAGATGTAGGTCTAGCAGAACTAGGTACTGCTCAACCCATAGTTCGCCCGCCTCATTTAGAGGTTGAGAAAATGGCAGAGCCAGCTGAGGCTCCACTTTGAGAATCCTTGACCTGGAAGCAGTCTGTTTTAGGACCGCTGCGTCACATTTGATGGATGCCATATTTAGGGCAGGGCTTTGGTCATTATTTTTCCGGTCCGGAACAACAATGTGAGTCATGGAAGTCTCATGCCAGAAAAAAGAGAAATGTCTCTGATGTGCTGGGAAAGAACTTTGCATGTCATGGACATTTTCTCTTTTTCCTTTGCTTCTCACATACTAACAAACCTTCACTATGGGGGATTATTTCTGAAAAGCAAAAGAGAATGCCGAGCACATCGCCAGGGTGGCCTGCCTGGCAGTCAGCTGTGATGGAGATGCATCTGGCTCAGTGGTGGATGCCCTTTCATTACAGAGATCCCATTGGGAGAGGGCAGGTGTTCCTCTACCTGAGAGGGAGGATGTGGGGTGGAGATCCTTCACAAATCCATAGGACTATAAGCCGACCAGCCAGGGGCTAAATGCTGCCAACGGTCTTTTTATGAAAGGATTTATCAAAATGTTTCATATATATTGTATGCAAAAAAAACAATTGATGGACAGAATGCAGAACAATGTCATACATTCACCCCAGTGCAGAGATCTGGGCCTCAATCCATCATTTTTTTGCTCACCATGCCATTCCAGTTTGGACCCAGCCATATGCAAATCAGTCTTGACCCTGCGCCCAATGGGAACAGTCCAGCCCGAACTGCCAGGCCAGGTCCTCCCTGGACTGGAAACAAGCATCCTAGGACCGGTTTCGGGATTCAGCCCTCATCAGCCAGGATAGCTTGACTCGAGTGGCATGGAGACAATGCTTGTATTTACAATAAAATACATTTGCAATTGTGAAGAAGTGTGATATTGTTTTTACTTAGTGGGGGGTGCACTTGCTGTCAGAAATGTGATGACGAGAGGCAGTGCACTTGCTATAGGTGTGATATGTGTTAGGTGATTTGGGTACTGTAATTGCTGCGAGTAATACGCTGTAAGTGAAGAGAGGCATTGTACAAACTATTTTGTGGCATTTGCTTAGGGAGGAGGGCCAGCCCACATCACCTGATGATGCTATTTGTTTGAAGATGAGAGGAAGTTCAAGTGCTGCGAGTGTGATATGTATTTGTGAAAATGAGTAGCGCTGTTTCTATAAATGATATGCGTTAAATGAACAGGGGTTACAACGCATTTGATACTGAATCCAAATAATTGACTAACCTATCCACTACTTAAATTACTTTCATATTTCACTATACTAGTTCAACAATAATCCTTTATGGGTTCCAGAGTAGCGTCCTACTCGCCGAAAAAGCGCTTCGACGCCTCGTCTGGTGTAGTAAGCACAATATAAATGCAATTACAATACAATATTTGTTAGGGAGAGGTGGACGCCTTGCAATGAGTGTCATATATGTTTGATGTATGGAGTGGTGCATTTGATGCTAGGGTGATACAAAGAACTATGGTTTTTGGTGCTCCCAGCCCTTTCTTTCTCACCACGTCTGGGGCGCCATCCTCATTCCACCTTTAAAGTTTGTATTATGTGTGTACTGGCAAGCGCTTGTGACTAATGGTTTACATTGGTAATGTAATGTTAATTAAATGACACACCTTGGGCATGACACTGACCGACTTATAGTCTCTGATGTTTTTTTACAGTTCTCTTTCCGTTCTTAAGATATACCGCATGACATTCCCTTGATAGCACACAGGTTACTTGGATCTTAACATTTAATGTTACTTTACAGTCCGATTTCTTGCGTAGAGTTTTTGCGTCGTTTTTGTTAATACTTATGGTCGTTCTTTTTACTTTCCCAGCACAAATGTTCTTGATGTTACTCATAATCCTTCAGTGAATTGTATGGCTCACCTCTGAAAAACTACCTGAAACTAATTGATTTCTGTCCTCGGGGCTCAGAGGCATGCTTGAGTAAAAACATTTCCGGTGCTAGATGCAATTTGGAGCATATTGTCTCCTAATGACTTTTGAGGTACTTACCATATTTTTTACTTCTGAATTGATGATTGGGACATGGTCTTTATTGTCTATATGCTCACTTCAGGTAAAAACGCAATGGTATATTTCCTATTCTGGATTTTTCTCTGAGATGAAATCTAGGTTTGTGGTGGTTTCCTTTCTTCTTTATTATCACTATCATCATCACATTTAAACCCGAAGACTTCTTTCTTTGGGGGTTACATCCAAAGTCACTTCCTCCCCTTTCTTTCCTTTAATAATTCTCCAAATTGTAGCTGTAATATGCTGTAATTTCTTCTGTTCGTAAATTGTTTTGAAAAATATTGATAAAATCTGGCACATGAGTGCTTCTTGCATGGAATGATCACTGGATAACATGTAATACACTGAGACAAAGCATAATAATGGAGATTGTACAGTGCTTTTAAATATGTATTTTTCAAAGTTACAGGCTTGAAAAAGTCGTCAAATGACGAAACACGTGTCGGCTGTTTCATATTTGGATTCCAATCAGATTGGGTGTTTAAAGAAATTAAAAGCTCTTGAAACTATAAGATCCACAAGGTGTCTTCATATTTTGGACTCTAATTCATGTATTATTATTTTCTTTGTTCTCTTGAAGACAATTATTGGACCTGTTGGATAGACGGACCATAAAACTTCAATTATGTGATGCTCTGGAAATGTTTATCATGTTATGAATAATCGAAAGTTGGCTCTTTCTGATATTTGCTAAACACTTGATAGGTGACATAGTGTTGTATGTCCATTTGAGCACACGCTTCCGGATGATTGTGTCCTTATACGTATCCTGAATTTGTGATGTACGAGCTGATTTGTTTGACCACTGTCGCCAATATTTGTGTATACTCTGTCTGTACACTCAGTGCACACCTGCTGTACTGATCTGATCAACTGCAGGGCTGCAGTTTGTTGTATGCTGGTCACAGAATACCCTGGGATAGCAGCAGTGCACAATGGTGGAGCACTCTCATTAGGTCTCATTCATGGGTAAAGCTTCTTTCAGACAGACCTAAAGGGTTTCTGTTGTCATAAATCCCCGACTAATCCCAGCTTACATGAATCCACCACACGACAGAAGTCCATGGGAACCTGCTGACCAACGGAAGTAATCTTAGCGATAATCTCTGGTACAGGAACTGAAAGAGGAGGTAGGAAAGCTCAGGGGCTTCATACACCTGTTGCAGGCATCTGAGTACTTACTGCAGAGCACAAGGTCCAACCCTATGAAGATGTCTCACGGTGGCAATGCACTTGCTGCAAACATCTGGCAGACAATTGTATGCAGACTGCTATTGACAGATGACTATACCAATAATATAGCACTGGGTGTTGATGCATCTGCCACACACAAGTAAAAAGAGTACATTCCTCTCTCTTGAGTGGGCTGAGGCGATCTCTTGAAGTGTATCAGCACTCTGAATTTAACTAACTGAGGTCAAATCACCACCCATGAAGGTCAGGGGTCAATCTGCCGACCTTCCTCGCAAACCCCATTCCAACACCAGTCACGTCTTGAAAGTTGCTCTGGCAACCTCAAAGGTCTTTACTGGCACGCTTCACACGGTATGCTTGGTACCACTGCACCATGTTATGTGCTTCCAACATAGCGTACGCTCACAAATTAGATCTCTCCGTTTCTATCAACGAGAATATGCAACATGGGGTAATGTGTCAGCGCACTTCAGCCATTGGGTCTCTTGCTCTGTGAGTGACAGCATTTGTCTGTTCAAATGTGCACATCTGACTGAAAATACATGTGCTTGAGTGCCAGGGCTCGTGTGACAGTCCTGTATTTTTCCATTAACCGCCTTTTACCTGTCCCCTTTCTCTTCCTTCCTTTTTCTCTTTTTATTTTAATTTTTGAGAACCTACTATTGTTCCACAGACAGTGCTAATGGGCTGCTTGCTTGTCACTGATTTCATCTACTGTGCCCTGTTTCCCTCATGGCCACCCCCTCTAACATGGGGGACCAATATAAAATAGTTGTGACTATGGTACATCATTGATTTACCCTTCCATGGCTTTGGTTCTAAACATGGCGACCATGCTGGAATTTTAAAACAATAATACACTATCAGGCACATGCATCAAGGTAGGATTTTGCGAGTCCTTGATTGCGAATATTAAGGAATCGCAATTAAGGATTCACAAAATCCTATGCATGTAGGAATCGCTATAAAAACTGCGATTCCTACATATTCCTTATTTGCGACTCGGAAATTGCGAGTCGCAAATAAGGGATGGCTTCCCTACAGGCCTACAGGAATTAATGGGAAATTGCATGCGCAATTTGTGAGTACCAGTAGAAACTCGCAAATTGTGCATGCAATTTCAAGGGTGCAAGGGTGTCAAAAGGACACCCTGTTGCATCCCTGAAATCTGCATAAAAGTACATCTTGCACACACACATGCCCCAAGGGCCATGTGATATGGTTCTGCACTGTTATGTGGTGGTGTAGTCCTAATTGATGTAATGTTTGGTGATGTATTGAGTAGCGTGATGTGTCACTGTATAATATTAAATGGTGGGCAGTAGTTTTGAATAAGATGGGGTGATATGTTTGTAATAGTGTGGTGTAGGGCGTTATGAACTGGAACAGTAATACATTACGTGGTGTCTTGAGGTGTGGTGTTAGGTACGAAGTGTATAATCAAATGTGGAATTTTTCCTGACATATTGAGGTGTGGAAAGGGATTGGAGAGGTAAAGAGTATTAGGAGACTGAAATATGTTTTGAAGCTGTGTGGTGAGATTTTGGCCTCGCTCTATGGCTGCACAGATTGTATTAAGTTGGGCACATTGTAGGCAGTAGGCTTATTGATGACCATATGTCTAGTTCCCATGTTCTCTACTAGGTGTCGCACTCTGGAGGCAGTCTCTGGTACCATATCAATCGATAGAGCCTTGCGCCTCGAAAGAAGGGTCGCCATTGGCCCAGGTTGAATTATAACAGATGTGTACATTATAGAAGGCTACTGCCCAAAAAGTCATATTTGTCTCATAAATATGAATTGATTCTCGAGCCCTGAACACAGCCTCCGTGCTCACACAGACAATATTGATGTGTCTTGCACTCTGGAGTTCACATATATATGTTAAAATATCACCTGTTTCATCAAAGTCCTCAAGTGCTCAAACCTTTTTGGGGGTCTAAGGTACTGAGAACAAAGGACTGTTTGCAGGTATGTTTGTCCAATTAGTCCAATTGAATTTAAGCAATACTACAATACCCAGAGTGCATCAGGTTGCTCATGTAGTCCGGTGACTGGAAACATGGTATTTTACCAAAATTGAGTGATCTGACAACTTCCACATTACCATCAGCTTGTCCTGTTTTCACATCACCCTCCCCTTCCTCATCAATGAGAACCAGAATTTGATTAATGAAACATCTGCTATTTACAGTGCTTAGAAATGTCTGGTATGCGGTATTTAGTGCTACATAAAACAAGTTATTTATAATTATGATTCTCATTACTCCCTAACCCAAATTACTTGTTACCGTCAACTCTCTGCTTCCTTCTCAGCTTTCTACTTCCACGTCACCCACGAGTACCCACTGCCACATGATGCCAACAAGCCTCTTTCTCCTCTGCTTGCCACAAGCCCCTTCCCCTCCATCAAGCATTCTTACCCGTCCACGAGGCCCTGCTGCAGGATGAGGCGCTGGGTCTCTTCCCTGGAGATGCCGCCATGGTACCAGGCTTGGCTCCTGTGAATGGCTGCAGTGACACAGAGTGAGGGAGAGATAGACAGGGGATGGTTATACTCCATACTGTACATGGGCCCAGCTCCACGTCTCAGACATCCTCCCAACTCTTATCTTGAACATACCTCTTCCATCCAAACACTCACACACCAGGGGTGCCCAAGATCAATGCCCGATTTCCAGGATCCCTACATAAAATAAGTTTGCATCCAGTGATTTTACAGGGAACTCACAGCCATGAGATAACCTTGAAATATGGCATGGATAAAGCCGCCCTGGACCTATTGTACGAATGGAATGGAACTATAGAAGAGCAGGTACTCACTCTTACGGAGTACCTGTTTCCTACTGACAAGTCCTGGTACTCATCCATTACATGTATTGCACCGCTGCCAAGAAGTGCTGCTACTCTCCCCTTCAAACCTAAGAAGTGCAGATACGTATTATCTGTCCATTTAATGCAATGCTTTTAACTTAGTATTCAGACTTCACCTTGAAGGAGGCTCCAGACACAAGAAATCTGCTGTAACTAAAACCAAGAATGACTAAAACCCGGTTATTTCTCAGTGCTGAGAAACACTGAATTGTTATGGTTATGAACTACTCCTCCTAACACTGGTCTCGGTCGTGAAAACTTCCTCCCCATGGTTCAGACCCTTGAAAGGGTCTATGAAAAATTGTTCACAAAAAAAAAAGATAGGCTTTCATGTTAGAACTCACTCCAGAAACGTAACTTTCCTCTCTATAAATGCGAGACAGGATTTATGTGTTTTTGCCTGTACTCTGCCCTCTTAGGAGTACGGCCGCTTCATTGGCTGTGGCTTGCCATGACGCCACACAAGGGTTATCTGCTCATCTCGTTGCTATCACACGCCTTTATTGTCTCCTCTCTGCACATTTCAGTGCAATTTCAGATAACCTTCCATAAGTCCTGGGTAGCGTCTTAGGGCGCCATCTAGTGCTAGTGTCAAATTACTACAACAAGACCCGAGAAAAGACCACAGGCTAACTTTCTATTTCTTCTGGAGCGCTGAAAACATTTGCATTGTTTACATTTGTACTCATACACTTTTGAGTAAATGTACTTCTGTTGGCTGTTCATCATTTCCGAATGTAAATGTATTATCAAGTGTGAATGTACATGTCCCGCCCCCTAAAACTAGTTTACGAGAGTAAAGTTACGACCTGTAACTTTTCAAATGTAGGCAGAACTCTCCATCACTTTTGTGGAGACCTCTATCACTGTGGTCAAGATCTGCCTATGGTATAGAATAGGAGGTAACATGATTGAAGTATATTCATGTAAATATACAGACTTTACTTTATTGTAAAATATAAATGTAAATAATGTGGTTCAGTGAATTCTGAACGCGTTTTATAAATAGCATGGTTTCGTTACGAATTTGATAGTAGCAAACCGTAACTAGTGAGTTCGGCAAGTACGAGTGATCTCGTACTACTAGACCTACAGATTCACTATGTATTTGCAGATTTCGTTCCGGACCATGGGTTCCATTTTGTGCATGGCAGCCATTTCTTGGTTGCCGTCACATAGGCCGTCGACTGCGGCCGAACGAGTCCTTGGTACACGTACACGTCAGCTCGAGTTCGTGCTGAATTTTTGGATGAACCAAGTGAACTGACCTCGTTGCCTGAAGCTGACCTTGCTGAATCAGTTCCCTGCCCTATAGCTGATCAAGATTAAGGATCAGAGCACAGGACATTGTAACGTTTGATATACACACACATCACTTATCTTGCTCTGTATCTGTTTCTATTTCTTCCTTTATGGCCTCTTTTATGACATGGGTTGTGGTCCTTTTATTATGGGTACTGTCTGACTTGTGTAAGAAGGAATGTTGGGTTTTTCTGTATAATTGATGGTGGGCTGGAAAACCGAAAAGTGGGTTTGTCGTTATGCGATACCTTCTATAATAATGCCTATGATTGGACAAATTGTAAATAATGGGTGTTTGTCCAGAATGTGGGGTTTTGGCATAAAAGGGATGACTCGTTTTTGCAAATTTGAGCAGTCTCCTACGAATATACGCGGTGTTGTACTTCGTGGACTACTGTTTCTGGCTGCAGCCAATAAATTCGATCTTTGACGCCACCAAGAAGTACCTCGTGTCTCTGTATTCTAAGACAGGTGAACCCGAAGACTTTGGGCGTGCCCCTGGTGCCGCCGGGTACTAAAAAGCCCGGTTCTTCAATAATTAAAAATAACCATTTTACCACAAGAGTAATAAATAAACACAGCACATTATCTCTTGAAAATAAACATTTTCTAAATATTTCAAATGTTATTTTTTTATAAATATGATTTTTTAAACAAAATAAAAAACACCCTACCTAGCAAAAAAATTGTTTTTTATTTTACATGATTTCCTATGGGGTGTTATAGTAAGTCACTGCCTCCATTAATCTCTAAGGGAGTGTGTTGCAGTGCCCATGGGAAGCCTTGGGTGGTACTAGACTGACTCCAAGCCTGGGATGGAGGACACCTACTTTTTTGTCACCTCTAGGAGAGAAGCAACTTTAGAAATTTAGTATATGAATAGCAATGGTCTTTTGTGGCTGGGTGTTTATATTAGCATGCCACTGCCTAAATTCATCTTTGACACTCACTAAATCCCTCCTTATTCTTCCTTAAACCCCTCGGATTTAGTAGTAGATATTCTCCCCAAGTCATTCCCACATATACTTCTAGGTAGTAGTAAACTTACATGAGCAGAAATCTCCACATAGAAAATGTGCAAGGTGGAGATTTCCTCTCATACGTTTGTGAATCGCATTTTGCAGCAAGTAGGTAGTACTATTGTAGTACTACTTTACGTTCTACAAAATGCAGTTTGTGAATTGGGCCCTGGGTCTGTATCTACAGAGTCAGATGCATCGTCTGGGACCATTCTAATTCAAATTTTGAGGTGGGGTAAGGAATAGGTGTGTCCAGTTGTCAACCTTTGGTGGGGTTTTGGGACTGGCTGTCATTCTGGATCAGATACAAAGCCCGGATCTGCATCTGAGTCCGATGCTTGATCTGAGCTTGGTTCTTGCCTGGTACATGGATTGTATCTAGGTCTAGGTGGAGTTCTGTTTTTGCCGTCTGATCCTGACTTTGGTTCATCAGCAAGTTTGGATGGCAGTCTGATTATGTTTTTTTTCCTGGAATTCGTTTATATTCTAGGCATGATCCTGCTGCTTGAACTACTTTTGGGTCTCAATTTGTTTCTGGTTGTGTTTTCGGGTTTTTATCATTTCTGCATTGGCTCTCTTCTGACCCAGGGCCTGGTTCTTGGACTGCTCTTAGTCTAGTTTTGAGACTGGTTTTGTTTGTGGTTCGGCATCAAGTAAGCTAATTAAGGAGCAGGAGGGCCTACTCACCTGCACTGAGAGATGCCGTCTGACACGGGGTGGGCAGGCTGTATCGGTGATTGGTTTTCTTCTTCAAAATAAACAAAAAAAGTTATTTTGTATAGGTTGATTTCTAAGTAAGCTTGCTAATATGTTTAATGTTACATAAAACTCTGAAACACCTTTTTAAATATGTAAATATGCATTTCATTTGGTCAGTTCATAAGTGAGTTTATTGAACTTAAAACAAATAAAACAGTTTAAGTACAGCAACATACACAACAATATCAAGGCCTTCAGTTATAAATGTCACAAATATTTTTTCAACCCAAATTATATAAAAATATAAAATGAAAACATTTAAAAATATGAGTAATAAAGATATATAAATATCACAATAATAGATCTAAAAAACAACACAATAAATTAAAATATAAAAAATACAAATCATACACAAGCATTAAACACATTAAAACATATCATGAATGTATTTAATTTGAGGATTTTAGGGCTGCACTGCTTGAGATGGTGAGCCCTGCGCATGGCCGCGCCTCCTTTCTACATTTGGCCTCATCTTTATATTAAAATATTGCAAACAGAAGTTGTGTATTTCAGCAACATTTAAAACAGATATTGATCCTAGGAAGTTTGGCCCTTTTGCTTAATACCTTCGACTGGTCCAGCCAAGGCCAATGTTGAAAGGTGCTTGCAGGAAAGTGAGTGGAGACGGGAGTCTCGAAGCAAGAGAGACATAAAACATGGGGTACAAAATAAAAGGACGTGGTCTCACTTAACTACCTGTTAGACAAGTATATATCTGCCCTCTGCATCCCTTCAGCTTGCATAAGGTGGGATTCCTGCATTAGTTCTATATGGACCTATTTGCGCTTACGGAAAGCATGGATTTGGTACGTTTTGGATGGAATTTGAATCCCCTGATTTTCCAAAATATTCTGCTATTTGCTTGCCTGTTGTCACTGCATGATCTGTGTGCTTCCCACGGGTTTAAAGGCTGGGGAGGGGGGGGTTAGGGGGGGTTTGTTTAGACATATTTAAACATTCATACACATTTCCAATGTATCCGATTATTTGTGAACAAGTTGAGGGAGTGGGGAAATCGATGATTTTTTTTTTATATATACCGGGGGACGGGTGGTGTGGCATTAAAAAGTTTGAAGACTATTGATCTAGGCAGTAAAATCGATGCCTCTCTCCTCGCAACCCTGGCCCCCACATCCTGAAAGGTTCACCAACAGTATACTTGGAATTATAGCTAATGTCTTCTCGGAACTTGGGGAACATTTAGTGCAGGTACTGCTCAGTGGAAATTAATTCTATTACCACAAGATGGCAGTATATTTATACATATGAATAACAATTAGCAAGTCATTTCTGATTAAATGTATCGTCCGATGGAAGCTGTCCACTACTGCAAGCAGAAAAGTTGCTTGGCACAGACCGGAAAGGGGGAGCTGACGCTTCTCCCGCGGGGGCATATATATACCCTCACACACGGAAAATGTTTTAGAAAAGACCTGCTTTGCAATGAGGGTCTTCTACGGGTAACAAGAAAACACGATTAAAATGGAGTATCCGAACTGAATTATCTAAGAAAAAAAACTAAACAAACAAGTTTGAGAATTGCTTATTTAATGTTACACTATATTGAAAAACGAACCACCCTTAGCCTGGTCTGAGCCTCCGCAATGCTGGAATAACTTATCAGCACAGTAGAATCAGCTACTTAGGAGACTTTTATAAATAACGTTTACCTCGAAGCAAATCCTTCCTGCGCTACCCTCTTAGGGGCTGCACCAATGGCAGAAGTCCCCTCAGTTGAATATCAGCAACACATCCGGACTCTCATTTAGAGAAGAGGGGTAGTAAAGGGGTGGGGCTTCCTTGCATGTCTCCAAGGGTCAGACTGCCCTATTTGGACTTTGCTCCGAAATCAGATGCTGCAAGGTGCTGGCCTTCAAGAGTGAATGGCCAACAAGTTTGTTCAAGTTTGCTAAAGATTAAAATAGGTGGCTGACTTTAACCAAAAAGTTGGCACATTACCTCTAAAACTTTAGAAACACCACCCATGATGTTAAGGAGACTAAATATATAGGTACTAAAAAAATAACTGTAACTCCCACAAGTGCAATGCCATCAACCTTTTCAGTGAAAAAAGACAGAAGATCCACAGCACATCAACTTATCCTCTTCAACCCAGCCCCTTCTTCTAGAATCCCGCAACGTTCCTCCTTCAAAGCCCTGGCTCTTGCAGATCTCCTCGAAATACTCAACTCACTCGAATCCACTTCCTATGAAGTATCCCTACTCCATCATCAAAACTCTCCCTGACGAAGCTCTCTCACCACTACTCGCAAATGCCAATACCACACTGACTCAAGGTATCGCCCAGAAGGTCCATCTGCACAGATTGGAGGCTTCCTCTCCCAAAGAAACCTACTCTTGACCCTGATGACCTCGCAAACTGCTGGCCGATCACTCCGCTACTCTAATATGCAACATCATCAAAAAAGCAGTCTATTCTCTACTCTAAGAACACACTAACGCTAACCATCTCCTGCTCAAGTACCGATCTAGCTTCAGATCACACTGCAGCACGAGGACCGTTACATTCACACATTGTAGATAATGTCCCCCTAGACCACAGATGAGTATGACTGCCTGCATCCTGATATTGTTGGACCTCTCATCTGCCTTCGACACAGTCAACGATGCCATCCACATCCACACCTTGGAGTCTCAAATGGATTCACTGGTGATGCCCTTCCATGGTTCTCCTCCTACCCTTCAAATGGAAACCAGTTAATTCACATGGGCACCTCCAGGTCCCAAAAGATTGTTTTTTTGTTTTTTTTGTGCATATTTTATATAGCGCGAACTCGACCCGAAGGTATTGGAACGCTTTACATGAGCACCGTATTTACATTACACCTTCAGGCACGGGGAGATTAAGTGATTTGCCCAGAATCACAGGCTGTGGACGCAACCTTGAGGCTCGAACCCTGCGTCGGGTGTTTATGCCCCCAAAGTTCTATACAGTCATGTAGAATCCTATGTGTCCCCTTTCCCTATAAGTCTGAGCTGGTGTCTAGAATGTTGAGAGTGAATGATGTCATAGAATGTTCATGTGGGGTTGTACGATGGGAAATAGGAACAGTTGGAGGGAGGATAGAGCCCGGACATGACCTACATGTTTGGTTATAACCTAATAAGTGGAGGAGTGGGAGATCCAATAGTCCCTTGGAGGCTTGGCAATTAGTACATCAACGGGTAAACATACCTACAAGGGATTCTTTTATCTTCTTAATCTAATATTTTTAAGCAAACATCTGTCATAAGCTCTATACAGTAGCTTACATCAAGTTATTTGGGAAGTTGAATTTACCTATTTCAACATGAACAAATCCGCCAACATTTTTTTCAAATGGATGAATGTTTTTTGAAACACAAATTTATGATAAAAACATATTGAAGGGTACAGAAAATTGTTACATATATGAACATACATCAACACATAGTAACTAAGATTCAGGAATTATTTGGTATTATAAGTATCTCATTGTCACTAATGTGGACACCTATTTCAAACAAAATATTAAACGGAAATTGTGACTGATTAAGCAGAAAACACATCCTTTAAACAATTCACAAACAAAATAGGTGTAATTGTCGACGTTTCGGACCATCTTCAGGACGGTAAATTCAAATGTTGAATGACCTTTAGAGGACTACATAAGTGACTTTAGAATTGTGGACGTAGTCTAGTTCGTTAAAATTGCGGATGAAGTCTAGTTCGTTAAAATCACACCTCTCCAATATGCAGACTGTAAACAGCTTTACTTAAAAGTCTTCTCTGTTCAGACATTCAACAGTCAAACACTGCCTGCAGCTCATCCAGACGTGGATGTCCACCCCTATCTGAAGCTCAATCCCACCAAGATAGAATTCCTCTTATCGGCTAAGTACAACAATCAAGAAACAGTACACAAAATGCTCAATGCCATGGACCTTGATAGCTCAGCACCCCAACTTTCAATGAATGTCAAGTCACTTAGATTCACCCTGGGCATTACCCTCAACCAGGAGGAACATATTGCCAAAAAGCCAAAGAGAGCCTGGTACAAACTTTCTCTTTTCAAGGACGGTGACTTCAGAACTGCTGTTCAAGCCCTCGTACTCTTCCTCCTGGATGGTGGGACTGACCTGATCCACTGAACCAAAGAATCCACAATGGTCCATCTTAAGGGCATCCTATATACCACAAAACGTCTTATTCAGGGCCTGAAGGAATATTATCACTTCATCTCCATCCTGGTGGAACTCCATCGGCTCCCCTTGCTGGCCATCAAATTTAATCCTTCCATAGAGGAGACAGCTACCGTGATGGAAAAGCTCAAATGGTTTCCACTGCCAGTGTGTTGGTGAATTTAAATATGCCACACTGACATTTCAAAATTCCACTACCAAAACTAGAAATCAATCTTTAATTCTACTTGGCCTATTTCATCCACGCTGTCTGACTCACCACCTTATTAATGGATTCATTTTTGCTTGATCAGCTTTATGGCCTAAGCACCAGTCACTGGCCTAAATGCCTCAGCAGCAGAATACACAAAACCTACAAGCATCACAACCCCAGGGGCCTCAATCTCTCTCTCTCACACACACACACACACACACACGCCTTGCATGAACAGAACAACCTTAGAAACAACATGCCATGCACCACAGTTCATCTATTGCATGTACCACAGCAGCTCGTGCAGTAATGGCTGCAGTCAAGCTATCCTGGCTGGAGATGGCTGATAGCCAGAAACCGGTCCTAGGATACTTGATCCCGGTCCAGGAAAGACTTGGCTTGGCAGTTCGGGCTGAACTGTTCCCATAAGGCACAGGTTCAAGGCTGATTTGCATATGGCTATGTCTGAACTGGGGTGGTGTGGAGTGCAAAGAAATGATGGATTTAGGTACAGATCTCTGTACTGGGGTGAATGTATGACATTGTTCTGCATTCTGTCCATCAACTGTTGTTTTGCATAATGGCTGCATGCAGCACAGCCCCAAGTGACACAACCAGTGCAGCCCCAGAAAGGCCTTTCTAACCCCCTGTCTGTTAAAGCTGACCCATTGACTAATTCAAGGGATTATGTGCTATAACATGGTAACTGGCTTTTCTAAAATCTTCATACTTAACCAAGATCCTCAACATCACTCACCGAGGGACAAAGTCAAAGAATGTTTTAGTGAATTACCTCACAATAACGCGTTCATTTAGAGGGTATGTCCTTTTAAATGCCATTTTCTCGCCCTAAGAAAAATGTCTCAGCAATATTCATGCTGCCTGTCGCTGCACTTAATTGCTTTGAGCACAAATAAACTCGAAGGGTGGCAAACACTACTTGTGAGAATTCCTGTATGGAATAATGAGATTGGCTCAGCCAAAATGCTCTAAATTATAGCACTAATAAATCAGTGAGAGTCTGAAGCAGGAACATGAAACTGGGGAAAAAAAATAGGAGAGTTGCCTGCCCTTTATTCCATTATGAACCGTACCCTCTCCTTCCACCTGGGCCCTTACTTGTGAGGCAAGCACCTATTAAATCTTAGTACCTTCAACAATTGGTGTTAACAACTGTTAATGACAAGGGAAAAGAGTAATAACTCCTTAATATGAATAAGCACTTATCTTCATTCATGCGTTGAAGACATATATTGAGTTTTTCATAATAATAATTTTAATAACAATATGAAGTGAGGCATTGCATTAGCAAATCATTTTCGGCCTCAGTTTGGAAGGCGCTGGCACAAGCAGATATAACAAAAGGCTGTGCGGAGCTGCATATTCCATGATACTCACCCTCCAGGACTGCGCCTCCTCCAAAGCGGCTGACAGGGCTTCGTTCGGGTTGTCGATGACTCTGCCAGTGCAGCCGGAGAAGTCCATAGCCACAAGAGTGTTGTCAGAGGCACTCCTCTGCAGGAAGACAGAGTGGATTTTTTTAGAGAGCTCGCAGAGAAAAGGTAGCAGAGAATGTGATAGAGAGAGGGTGGCAGGACAAACAGGACCCCAAAAAAAAGCAAGAAAAGGAAGGGGGATAAAATGCCAAGCGCTTAACAGAAACAGAGAAGGAAAGAAAGAAAGAAAAGAAAAGCAAAGCACCAAGTGAAAAATATTATAAAAAAGAACTAAAGAAAGAAAAAAGTAAGCAATATGTACAAAACGCCAGAAAGATCGTGAAAGAAGAGGACAAACAAAACAAAATGAGAAGAGAAAAAAAATGTAGAAGTAATAAATCTTAACACTCTAACAACAATGAAGAGAAATGGAAACGGAAAGCAGAAAAAGAGTTGAGAGGAATAAAGACAAACACTAAAAGAAAACATAAAATAACAAAAACAAGAGTCAAGCTATTGTAAGACAATCATTGGAAGTAACAGTAGGTAGACACTCAACAAAAGAAAAGAAGTAGTAAAACAGCAGAAAGGGAAAAAATCGAAGTGAATAAATTAAAAAAGGAGAAGAAAATGAGTGCAGGAGATAGGCAAGATTGCTTCCCTTAAACGGAGTTTGTTTGAAAGACAATACCCACCTACTGGGTATTAACAAGAGCAACATGTTATCTTGGTTTTTTTTTGTTTTTTTTAAAGTCAAGCCTACTAGACAGACTATGTACTTTCAGGACATAGTGTTGGCTTACCAAGATCATACAAGGAGCCTGGAGTCTGCACATTGCTTACCATCGGTTGGCTTTCCTCTCAGTCTGCTTGCTTCTTATTTGTGTTCCAGCTTCTCAATTTTGAGTTTGTCCCTCGCATCAAGCATAGTCTCTTTAGCATCTGTTTTGATTGGCTGCTTTCAATGCTTCCACTGCTTGCTTTCAAGCACTATTTTCTTTTGGGTTAGCTACTCCATAAAATTGCTTGTGTTTTCAATTTGTCTCCCTTGTGTACTTCTCTCCCCCTGTACTCCATGTTGCTCACTGTCAGCTGTGTGCTCTTTCCTGCCCCCTCCACATTGTGATCACTCTTGTGTCCACTCTCCTGTTGTTGTATCGCTCCGTGCTTCTCCCCTGCCCCTTCCACGTTGGTCTCCCACCTGTTGCTCTCTTGTCCGCCTCAGCCCTCTGTGTTGCTTCCCTCCAATCGCACCCTTCTTCTGTCTTGCTTGTTGGATCTGCTCCCCACTCTTTGTGTTTCTTCCCACACCACAGCCCTCTGAGTTGCTCCCCCCCCATTCCCCTTCATGTTTGGCTGCACAAAGCATCTCCTCCCCACCCGTCTTTTTTTCTTTCCCCCCCCCCCCCCATGTTGCCATCTGCATTTCTTCCCCACCAACCCATGCTGGACTGATTATCAGATGAACAGAATGATCTTTAGTGACATAAAAAATGGGAGTGGAGTTCTAAGACTCAGAGAATTCTAGAGGCTTGGCTCCTGTACCAAAGAGGATAGGTCTATCTTTCAAGGTTTATGAAATGTTAAAAAACGCTACAAGAGGAGGATTTTAGGGGAGAAAAGAAGGAGAAATGGGCAAGAATCTGGAGGAATGGAGAGGTGCCTTGATACTTACCACTGGCGTGGAACTGCCCCATGACTGCTGGCTGCGTCGACACAGTTGGTAGTTCTTGAAGAGCTGCAACCCGGACTGTGATTAGGACAAAACGAAAAAGCAACTACATTGGTACTGAGACTGTAGAGTCATTTACCCTCATCCTAAGTGGTTTGTCGGGCTGGTGAAACCTATACTGATGACTTATTGCTAAGACGCCAACAGGCGTTAACAATGAGCAACATTTATACATTCATCAAATGTGGTCATCTTCAGCACAGTTTTTAATTGCTGGGGTGGGCAGTCAATGCTGTTAATACCCTTTGCAGAGATTGTTAATAATTGATTGTATTCTGAATGGTATATTCTGAATGAAGCCTTTTGTGTAGCACTTTTCTGTATGTTGTTTTTAATCGAATATGCCTTATATCTTGGGGTGCTGTCTAGATTTTATGGTTGGATGGCTGCATTTGCTTACCCTTGGTTGCAAATGTATAGTGCCGCTGCGTGACTAAAAACATTCCCGGGAAATCACTGTGTTCTAGAAGAATATATATGGCGTCTATGGAGAAAGGAGCTAGAACCTCTGGCTTTCATCAGAAGAAAGTCATCCCACCTCACCATTCCTCTACTCTCTATATGTAAACATTCCTGTGAGTAGATACATGCACCCATGCTACCGTGCACATGAATGCACCTGCATGAAGACACATGCACAGTCTCAAGCAATTATACACACACCATTGCCCATCCCTTAAAATCAACACAAGATGGAGGAGGTCATAGATGGGACCTCAAAGAAAGGCTGGCAATAACCACTGGGCATCAGGACAAGAGCAGGAGCACACCAAACAATGGGCGTATAATCAGAACCAAAACAGAACAAAATGTGAGAGAGGAATACAAATAATCCAACAGAGTACCTCACACACAAGGCAACCTCACTAGGGTGATACAGTTATCTGCAAAGAGTTGCAGCAAAATGGCCTCTTTTCAGTTGAGACAATGCATTGTCTGTCCTTTGCACAGTAAGGATCAGTGGGGAATGCTAAAGGCATCAAAGGACATAAGGTTGCACTCACCTTAAAGAGACGGAAGGCCATCATCCAGCACTTCCGGCTCTGCTCATCCTCGCTGCAGCATATCTTCAAGCCCTTGTTTCCGGTCCGGGTCTTGTGGGGCTGCGGGGTCGGAGAATAAGACAGGTCAGTAGGCAGCTGTGACCATCCTGTCCAGAGGGGAGCCTGTGGCAGGAGTGGCTCGTGCAGGTAAGAGCGGTGGGGCGAGGTGGGGTGGGGTGGGGGACCTCGACGACGAGGGGACATTAATTATTTATTTAATTTTCCCTCGTTGTCGTCTGTCGAGCTCCAACCCACTCTGCCCCACTGTTCTTAGTTGCACGGGCCGCACCTGGCCTGTGGTACCACACAAGAGTAAAGAGAACCTACCTAGTATTTACTGAGAATTGTAAACTCCATTTCCGGTGGAAATTGCAGTTGACCATCTACAAATGCTGTACTGGTACCATTTTCAGACACATGGGTTTTACGCCAGTTACTGAACTACTGTGGATTCAAATCAGAGTGATTCCAGTTGCATAATTCAGTTGTCTACATATGTTTGTTGATTGCAGTTGGTATTTTTATTTCACCAGTAGATTTTCCACGTTTTGTTTGCTCTTAGACAAAGCCCAAACACAAACACATTTGTAACAGGTAAATCTAATAGGAACTACATTTAATTGGTCAAATGAAATTGTCAGCATGGTGTCACCTTAATGGGCACAGAGTATACAGGTAAGGTATGGCCTCCATGACCACCCAGAGCACATGTAAGATATGGTTTTAAAGCCCACTCAGAATACATATAAATTGCTGTGTCCCTGGCATATATAGAGGCTATATATAAGATATGGCCTCTATGTTCACAGGGAGTGCATGCATGTTATTACCTCCAAGGCCACGGAGTGTACTTGTAAGGTGTGATCTCCGTGTCCACAGGCTATATGTGTAAAGTACGGCCTCTGTGGTCGCAGGGCGTTCATGTACAGAAGGAAGCTATAACTTCTGTATGATTTTTGTCGCTATCCCACTGGTACATATCGCTAAGCTGGACATTTCTTTGTTAAAAAAATCTTATAAAAGAACATTGTTCCATCATTTTTATAGGCATTTTGCACATTTGTATCAATGGAATTCCCTGAAGGTTTAGCACCACTGATTATGGAAATAAATTCCACTTTTTAATAATACCAGTATGCTTAATTTCACACTGGACCGATAATTATAAGTTGCTAATTGCCACCAATGCCATTGTCAGTGAGTAATGTATGGACGGTGCTGTTTCTTTCACTTGTCACTTGGAGATTGGCACAGTGCCACATTTGTGGTGACCTCATCACCTGAGAGGCAGGGATCCTTGTGGGCAGAATATATGAAGCTCCTCCTTTGTTAGATGTACATAGTACATTTGATAAATCACAGAAAGTGGGTGCACAGGCCTACGCAAGACTGGATGCATGCTAGGCATGAGGATGCAGGGAGAGATATATCATCCTGCGTCCGATTTGGATGTTGGTTGACTACAATTGATGGGTCTAAACATATGGAGGACTCAACACGCTTTAAGGCCAAGCATACGTACTCCATAGGATGCTATGTAATGCAATAAGTGTGCAGTTCCTGTGGGGAGGGAAGGACAGAAGGATCTAGGTCATGAAAACAGACAACATTGCAGGGGATCTGATTGCACAGAAGCAAGAGCCCTCACACACCCAGGTGGGCATCTTTCTTCATCATTGGGCAGCTCCTGGTTGGGCTGGCGCTGCAGTGCCCTACGGGCCCCTCGAGGGGGCTCTTTGCCGGAGGTCTTTTGAGCAAGAGATGCTGATGTGAGGTGTAGGGTGGAGGTGCTCTAAGTGTAGATGGTGTAATGTAGATTAGATGTATTCAAAATAGCTGAGAGAGACCCATTAAATGTAATAGGTAGATCCTACACACACACACTATTTTATGAGCTGAATAGGACCATTACTTCCACATTCAGCCACCCATTGCCTTTTAATCATAACAAGATAAGCCACCTATTACATTTAATTGGGTCTCTCCTAGCTATTTTTAATACCACTAATTCACAAAAAATATTAATGAGGCAGGAGATTTTGGCCTCCAGTCAATGGGCATTTTTCACTGGGACTCCCTAATACATTAGTCACAGTGCAAGATGAGCATTAGGTCACAACCTGTCAGCGTGCAGAAAACATCTGGATTGTGACCTGACCTTAGTACATCAGGCCCTTAGAGCTTCAAATGAATCCTCAGCAAGATGTAGATCAAACCCAAAAAATGAGGTAAGGACTGAGCTCAGTCAGTATTATTTTTAGTCATTCACTGGATTCCTAGTAATAACGCGGTCTTTGCTGTGGAGCTAAAGTGCGGGGATATTACTTAAACGCGAACAAAAAATGGATCTTCTGAACTCGCCAAACATGAATACCTCATGATCCAGATTCTCTAAGTGGACTGCCCCTTACCTTCAGGCAGAACCCGAATTCCGTGGGTGCGCTGTACAACTTCTTCCCCTGCGTCACCAGGTAGGCGGTGGACTCGCTGACATCAGCAAAGTATTGCAAATGACGTGGGTCCTAGAAAAGAGCAACAGAAAGTAGCAAAGAATAAATTTGGAGCTGTGCTGGATACTTAGGGGATGGGGGCTCACTGGCTGGTGTCCTAGACACCACAGCCTGATGTGACCTTAGGGAATGTCTCACAATGACAAGCCATGAGCAACTCCAGGACCTCGTGCTGTGCTGCATAACCCAGAGGCGGTACAAAAGGGGGTGGTGATGGACAGAGCATCTGAACCAATCAAACACTCACACCCAGTCAAAAGATCTGGGTTTGATCCATCACCGTTCTTTAGCCCACCCTGCCACCCCAGTTCAGACATGGCTATATGCAAATCAGTCTGACCCTGTGCCTCATGGGAACAGTCCAGCCCGAACTGCATAGCCCAGAGGCAGCAGGCTTCACTAAGTGACAAAAAATCCCCAGAACAAAGTGTCGTGTGTCCCCTCTCGCTAACAAACCATGCTCCGCAGCAGAACCTAGTGCAGTGTGTCAGGCAGAGAGTCCCCTCTCTGTAACAAACCATCCTCCGCAACATAACTTACTGTAGTCTGAGAGCCCACCCCCTTCACCCCACCCCGCTAACAAACTATACCCAGCACCGAAACCTGGCGTAGTGTGTCTGGCAGAGAGTCCCCTCACTAACAAATCATCCTCAGCACCAGATCGTAGCACAGTGTGTGTGAACTTAGTGCACTTTGCCCGGCAGAGAACTCTTCTCGCTAGTAAACCATCCTCAGCAGCAGAACCTAGTGTACTGTGAATGACAGGGCGTTTCTTTCGCCATTATGATTATTGCTCGCTTGTTTTGCTATTGCCTTTTCCGATCTACCTGTATTAACCTTATGCTGTCACCACCCTCATCGGGGGTGTTGCCTTAACCTGTACTGTGCTAGTTTTTGAAATTATTATTATTACTGGCATGCCATGTTATTGTCTTTTTGAGCTATCTGTCTTGACATTGAAGGGTCAACTCCCTCTTCTGGGGTGTTGCCTTATCATCTTCCTGTTTATGACACTATGGGTTCTAAAGCTCTCTGATCCCCGCGACGGTCATGTTTGCACTATATAAAACTTTACCAAAAAAATATCAAACCACCTCATCACCAGGTCCTACTGTAGTGTCTAGCAGGAAGTTTTTCACTAACAAATCACTAACATCTAGCCCATCTGCACATCTCAGAGGAAGGACCTTCTCTGTCATTACTAAACCGTCCGAAGCACCATGGTCTAGTGCAGTCTGCCTGCACACCTCAAGGGTGAAAGAGAATGTCTTTCTGCTAACAAGTGTCTCTGACAGGTGTCACTCCTTATGCTTAAGACTCAATTATTCCATCGCTGCGACAACATGGATTTCCGACATAAGCCATCGCCATGTACTGCCCATGCCTCCTCTAACTGGGCAGCAGTCCTGAATTATCTGCCTGCACCTTTTCCAGGAAGCTGAGGAGGCATAACAGTGGCATGCAGCAACTAAAAAACCTTCTAAAGAGATGTCCTTGATTTTCATTGATAAAACTGTGATGTTTGTAGTCAGGTCTAACAAGCTCCTTTGAGTCGATGTTGTTGACAACATTCTTTACCTTGGAGGTACCTTTGGTGGAATAGTAGAGCCCAGAACGCCGTAAGAAGAAGTAAAACCTCTTCCAAACTTTCCTTCCGATCTCTTTGAGGTGCAGGAAACCCTGGATCTCCGGACAGGATCCTGAGTTGAGGAAGTTCTATTGTGGAAAGAGAAGGATGAGTTTAGACCTTGTCTGACTCTGGGCTCGGCAAAAGGGCTTAGTGCTGTTACATTTTTTACCTGTATGAGTTCTGAGTGGGACATCCCTTTGTTTGCATCTAGGC
Source organism: Lissotriton helveticus (assembly GCF_964261635.1). Lineage (NCBI taxonomy): Eukaryota > Metazoa > Chordata > Amphibia > Caudata > Salamandridae > Lissotriton > Lissotriton helveticus. The sequence goes on along the minus strand of NC_136065.1, from coordinate 1,975,430,898 downwards.
AGCCGGCGACCATAGACTCTGGGAACAAGGCATGCTAGGAAGCATAAAACAGAAAAACCTCAGTAAGTGACTGAGAGAGCGCAAACTGATATAAATATATGAGTACATCACACTTACCTATAGAGAGCATAATTCATGAAGAGAAATGCCATGAGTGCTAATAGTATTTGAAATTATATTCTAAATGTATAGCTAATATAGAGATTTAAGTAGAAGTGGAATTAATACAGAAATGTGTGACATTATATGATTTTATTAGACGTGATTATTTTGAATCTATGTCGTGTAGCTGTTAACATATAAGATGGTCTGTGGTAAAACGCAGAACGTGGTAGGCCTCAGGGCCAGAGCTGGAGCTAAAAGGGAAGGTGTTTCTTTTCACGACACAGATTGTTTAACGTTTTTGGTCATTGCATTAATGGGCCATGATTTAGAGTAATGTTTTCTAAATAATAGAATAAGAGTTTTAACATGCTTTAATTAAATGAAGAAATTGAATGCTATAATCATAATGTGAAATATTGTAGGCCTGAAATGTTTTAGCATTGATTTACACGTACATGTCTGGGCTGAGAAATGTTGCAAGCCTTTTTAGAAGTCTATGAGAGTTGGGTTCTTGGCGGCAGAGATCTGTCTGCAACAGGAAAGGGGGGATCCAATTATAAGTGAATGAATAGAGGCCTGTTCAGTAGACGGCCCAGACATGGAGGAGGGTTCTGGAATGTTTAAGGGGTATCAGCGGGCCGGAGAAGAGACTGAGAAGCAAGGTCAACTCTAACGTCTGAGGCCCAATACAAAGCATCATGGAAAAAGCCTGAAGTTGCACCACGTGAGAGGCGTTTCGCAAGGGGCGTCTCAAATGTTGTTGACTGTTTTGTATTAGGGACAGCACCCCTGGGTGGAGTTAGAGCAGAGACCTGAGGACCCTTTAGAGAGAGGATGGGTAGGCAGTGAGGGGTCATGACTGGAGAACTTTAGGTTTTCACCAAGAGACTTAGAGTGGGTGACTTCCCTTGGGGGTCATTCATTGCTGACACCTTTGTTAGGTTGGGATTTGGTTAAGTAGGGATACCATCTAGAACAGGGTAGGGACGCCTAACCTGTGTTTGTTTTCCTCCAACCTAAATGAAGGAGAGATATGCGTCTATGCTGATAGCTTTGCTATTTTTAGAACTTGTGTTAGTGATTTCTGTTGCTCGTCTGAGGGCTTTTCGAGAGCACATGTATGTAATTGGACCTGTGTATCTCGTGAATCTCATTCTGAGATGCTTGTATTTGCAGCTCATTATATCTTTACAATAAACTTTTGAAACCTAGAAGTTGTCCGTGATCTTTAAGAGTAGAGTCCTTTATTGGGTGAACTAACTTGCAGATAGGTGTACTGTTTCCTTCCAAGACAGGCAATAAAGGTTCAGTCGACCAGATCGAGGTTTGGATCAATAGATATAAGGTATCGATCAAAATCTCGCCCTTCCAGTTGGTAGCTATAGAGGATGGTTGCCTTCTTGAGGACGGTGACCTAGGCCAGGTTAGCTTACCCCAAGGCCCCTAGAAATCGATGATCGGAAGAACAGCCCGCAGATGAAGATCCGGATGACGTGAGACAGAAAAAGCAGCAGTATCGGTCGAGAGTGAGTATAAAGGGTTATGCGTGTTAGATTGCGGTGTTTTTGTATTGTATCTATGTTGTAATGTCTGGCGGAGTTGAATGTTTGTAGAGTGACTGTGGAACAGGTTGTGAGCGCGCGCAACCGGTGGAAATCTTAAGTTCAAGGAGAGCTTAAGTGGTTCGGGTGTATCGGACACCCAGAGTAATTGTCAACTAGTGTGAAGGGGGTCATGAGGTACCATTGATCACCCGAGAGACCGAGATAGGGGGAACGTAAGAGTGAGTGCGTGAGTAACGGACGCTGGTCGGAAGTTACTGTGTGTGTAAGTAACCTATCAGAGAGACGATAGACATCTCGTCAGTTGTGTTGACAATTACAGATAGACTGTGGACGTACAGTCGAGAGAAGTGACCGCTTGGTCGGAAGTAGTCATTTTTCAGTGTATGAATGGGACGCATGCATAACCGGGAGACGAGTTGAGAAAGGAGGGGTGCTGCTGCGAAGCGGAGAAAAGAGACGTCAGGTGGTGTCGCGCAGTGATTGGCTGACCGGAGAAAGACCGCGCTGTGATAGGCCAGCTAGCGAACACGTCATACAGGGTCGCGACGTGATTGGCCAACAGGAGAAAGACCGCGCTGTGATAGGCCAAGCTAGCAAAGCCGCGACAGGATTGGTGGAGTGTCATCAGGAAGTAAACAGAGTAGCGAGGCTGAATTTTGTGCGCATAATTATGAAGTGTTTTAAATGGTTGAAAGCGCTGTTTAAGAAAGAGAGGCGAGGATCGTATGAAGGGGAAGAAGCCCCGCCGGAGGGTACGCCAGCTCGTTATATGGCAGTAAATGTTGGGTTGCATACGATCCTTTGGATATCAGAGTGGAGTAAGATTACTGAAGGAAACGAGGAACTGACGTTCCCGAAGTACGGGACGTTCAGATTAGAGGTGTTACATCGATTGAAATCAATCATGACCTCAAAGAGACCCTTGCCTAGACCAACCCAGTTTGAAGCCCTTGAAGCATGGCTTAGGGCAGCGCATGAAAGGAATATGAACAGACGGCAAGAAAGGGTGAAACGCTCGGTAAGGGCAGTACAGGATGCCAGGTGGGATGCGGATGCTAAAAGATGGAGAGTGCATAATTTGGAAATAAATAAACTGTACCCAGTGTTAGAGGCGCCAGTAAATAAAAGCCCCCTAGAAGAAGATGATGAGAGCGAAACAGAGGACAGCCTGATAAACAGATTACTGACAGACAGGCCACCCCCGTATAATAGAGCAGGGGGAGAGGTCGAGAATACTGAAGGAGAAAAGGGGGGCAATGCAAGAGAGCATAGACCGCTTCCCAGTTCAGAGTGGGATCCTGAGCCAAAGAAAGAGTTGCTCCAGCCTAGTCAGGTGCAACAGGTAGTCGGTAGGTTTGTGGTACAAAGAGCGCCGGAAACGGAAAGCGCCACATCCTACCCATTACCAGATGCACTACAGGTACCTGTTACCATAGGTCCTATAATATCGATATATGACCAAGAGAGAGCAAAAGGGGAAGAACGGAAGCGGAAAGACAGAGAAAGAGCAGAGCAGGCAAGGAGGAACGATACCACTAATTCCCCAAGTCAGATGCCGATACCCAGAGAGTGGAGCACCCCGATGCACACAGCAGGGGACCCAGGAGGAGATCCTGGGGGCCCTAGATGGCCAATGGATCTGAGGGGATCTGGACGAAAATCCTTTCAAGAGCTAAATGAGTACATGAAGCAGTGGGATGAGGCAGTGAAGGCTCAAAAGTGCATCAACGCTGCGGAAGCAGAAAGAGAAAGTCAGGACAGCAGAGCACGAACTCACTGCGGGGCTGGGGAGAGTAGCCCGGAGTGGGACTGTAGAGGGAGTATGGGAGTCACCCATTGGGCCCGGAATGGAGGTAGAACAGACCTGGAAAACGGGGGCCCCGGGAGTGGAGGGGTGGCGTGCCCAATACTCAGTGAAGGGGAGAGGAGAGCGCAAGAGTACAGGAACAGCTTTAAATGTCCACACTGTGTGCCCGGCACCAGAGAACTGAATGGGAGTTGTGAGAGGTCGCACCATAGTCCCTGTGATGACAGAAATGAGCGCAGCCCAGGGAATATGGGGAACCAGGAAGGATCGTATCGGATACTGAGCGATACGAGGCAAAGGGAGTGTAGCGACCAGAGGGAAAATAACAGAGAGATGTGCGGTGAGAGGAGAGAAGAAGACGAGAGTAGGCAGAGAGAGAGTAGGGATAAAAGGCCCGTGTTCCATCACCTTCCAAGATCGGATGGCCGAGCATGGGACCTGGAGAGATGGGAGCAAGGGAGGCCACCCATTAACTCTCCTGAGCCCAAACGCAGAGCTCGAAGTTGGGATGGTAGGGAGATCAGTGAGCCCCCTTCGAAAGACATATTGCGAGCTGAGATAAAAGCCAAAAGACTCGATGTCTCCAGTTTAAGGTCAGACCTGGATGACATGGTAGATGGTACCCTGCCTTTAGAAAGAATGGAAATGTACGAACAGGATGAAATACTGTATATGGCAAAGGACATCACTCGAAAGGCGAGAGCAGTCCATGAGAAGTTAGTCGAACTAGCAGGCAAATATATGGTGGACTTGTCAAGAACCAAAGCACTACAGGGTAACCACAGGCTACATTACTCAGATCGGGATCTAGATGAGAGGAGAACGATTGGGCTGAAAACACACATAAGGGAATTGATTACTGGAATAAGGACATGGAGGGCACTAGATAAATGGGAAGAGAGGTGGTCCAAGAAAGGGACCGGCAGAAGAAGCATGATTGGTATAACACCAGGACAGCAGGGAATAGAAGCTTACCCTTTGCGTGAAGTTGCCAATGGGAGCTATGTACATGTCCCTTGGAGTAGGGGAGATTTAGCTGCTTTTACCACATCTTTCCCCAAGTTACGAGAGAGCCCCGTGGAGTGGTACAAGCAAGTCGAGAGGTTTGTAAAGATCTCAAAAGTCCTATGGATAGATCTGAACACGCTGTTTGACATTGTAGTACCAGGAGATCTGTGGACAGCATGCAAGGTTAGCGCTGAGTGGCCCACAACGGAGCCAGAGAGAGATGCTAGGACTAATGGGCCGTCCGAGATCGTGATGGCAAAATTCGAGAGAGTGATGACTTGGCTGAAAGAAAAAGTGCCAATGCAAGACATAGATTGGGTCAGAATAGACAGAACGAGACAGGAACCCAAAGAGACAGTTCACGAATATTACGAGAGATTGCTGAAAGCGTTTAAACAGTATAGCGGTTTGGATGTAATGGATCCAAAAGATATAGGGCAATTCGTGTCCAAGTTCGTCCTGGGACTGAGACCGGATATTAGTTTGATGATTCAGCAACACTCGATTTGTTGGCAAAGTAAACCCCTAGATGAAATACTGAGATATGCCAGGTACTGCTGTGATGAGGTAGACTCCAAGGCTAAGAAACTAAAAGAAAAGCTGATGGTGGTACAATTGCAGACAGCAGGAAAGGGGGGACCGCAACAACAGCAGCAAGGGACAGGTACAGGAGGTAAGAAGCAGTACAGTCAGAACAAGGGTAATGAGGAGAGTACTACCTTTAGACCCAGAGTAGACATAGCTACCTTGAAGAAAACGACTAGGTGCCACCAGTGCAACGAGTTGGGGCATTGGAAACGCGAGTGCCCTTACAATGTAGAGATAGGAGAGCAAGAGATAGAGGAGGAAGAGGTCCAGAGCGCACCTATGAGAGGGGCGACGCAATACCAAGGAAAGGTGCTCAAAGGGGGGGGGGCTCCTCCCCGAGCCCAGTTCCCGCAACCTCCTCGAGTAGGGAGTATGGGTAAGACCTATAGACAAATGCCCCTGTTTGTGGAAGGTGAAGAGTGCTATTATGTGGACCCATTAACCGGACAGAGAGTGGAAAGAGAAGACTGCACCCTCGGGGCAGCCTTAGAGGTAGATCAGAGGGGACCCTATGTTGAAGCAGAAGTAGCAGGGTGCCCTACGACATTTCTGGTGGACACAGGAGCCACTAGATCCACGATCAGATCAGCTGCAGTTCCAGACCTGCCCATGTCTGGAGAGACCATACAGGTGGTAGGGGTCGCAAACAGGAGAATAACCAGCCAATTGACAGAACCGGTACAGGTGAAAATAGGGAAGTACAGCGATGAGCACCAATTTGTGGTTTGCGATTCAAGCCCTGTGTGTCTGCTAGGAAGAGACCTGTTGTGCAAATTGAATTGTACTATATATTGTACACCCCAGGGAGTGGAGGTATTGACTAATGATGATGATGCAGATTTCAAAGTTGCAAACTCAAGAATATGTGTGGAGCTGTACCCTACTTTGACAGTAGACGAGCTTCCCTGGGATTTGAGAGAGACAGTGGCATCAGAGGTATGGGATTTCACTGGGGAAGAGATTGGATTGGTCAAAGGGGTGGACCCAGTGAAAATTGTAGTGAAACCGCATGCTGAGTTCCCAAGAACACCCCAGTATAAATTGACTCCAGAAACGATTGCAGGCATAAAACCCGTGATCGAGTCCATGATTAAACAGGGAATACTGAAAGAAATTGTGGGTAGTCCATGCAACTCCCCGATTATGGGTCTGCAGAAACCCAATGGGAAATTTCGGATAGTACAGGACCTGCGAAAGATTAATAACATAGTCGTTTCATGTTGTCCAGTGGTACCGAATCCATCAGTGATACTGTTTCAGATTCCATTCCAAGCTGAGTGGTTCACTGTGATCGATCTTTGTCAGGCTTTCTTTTCGATCCCTTTGGACGAAGATAGCCATTTTCTTTTCGCATTTAAGCTGGAAAATCGCGTCCTAACATGGTGTCGTATCCCTCAGGGGTATACAGAGAGTCCATCGATCTTTAACCAGCTTCTGAAGAAAAATCTTGAAAGTCTAGTGCTGCCCCAGAAGTCAGTTCTGGTCCAGTACATAGACGACCTCCTTGTGGCGTCAGAAACAGAAGAAGCTTGCAGGGAAGATTCCATTGCTTTGTTAAATCACCTAGCTGCCAATGGGCACAAGGTGTCCCCGGGAAAATTGCAGTACTGCCTGACAGAAGTACAGTACTTGGGACACAGAATTGAGAAAGGCAAACGAAAGGTGTCACCAGACAGGATAGAGGCGATCATGAAAATGAACGCGCCTCAGACACAGAGAGAGGTCAGGATGTTCCTAGGGATGGTGGGTTATTGCCGACAGTGGATCGTGAACTTTTCACTGAAAGCAAAGCCCTTGCAAAAACTGACGCACAAAGAGGTGAGTGATCCGGTACCATGGGACAAAGACTGTTTGATGGCATTCTTACAGCTGAGAGAGGACCTGTGTCGTGCTCCGGCATTGGGAATGCCTGATTACAATAAACAATTCTTTCTTTACTGTTGTGAGAGAGAAGGTTGTGCGTTGTCTGTGTTGGTCCAAATCCATGGGAATGCCCGTAGACCAGTTGCTTATTTCTCAGCTACTTTAGACCCAGTAGCCGCAGCGTTGCCCGGATGTCTCAAATCCGTTGCTGCAACGGGTGTCAGCATTGAGAGATGTGAAAATATTGTTATGGGGCACCCGTTAGAGGTGTGCGTGCCACATTCTGTTGAACTGTTGATGACCAGGACCAAAACACAGCATCTGACCAATAGCAGGCTCACGCGCTATGAGCAAGTTATTCTTGCTGCAGAGAACGTGACCCTCAAGAGATGCTCTGTTTTGAACCCTGCTACCTTAATGCCACTTCCAAATGATATTGATGATGATGATGAATATACAGACCATGACTGTCTCGATGTGACTGAACTATGCACCAAACCCAGACCCGACATCGTAGATGAGCCACTGACCGACCCAGACGAAGTTTTCTTTGTCGATGGCTCATGTGTAAGAGACGAAGTTGGGCAGTTGAGAGCAGCTTATGCTGTTTGTACAATTGAAGGAGTTGTGGAAGCTGGGTGCCTGGAAGGAGTACACTCCGCTCAGGTAGCCGAGATTATTGCCCTAACACGTGCTTGCTTAGCAGGCAATCAAATTCGAGTCACCATCTACACCGACAGCCAATACGGGTTTGGGGTAGTTCATGATTACGGGCAGTTATGGTCTCAAAGAGGGTTCATGACTTCTTCAGGCTCTCCCATTCGCAATGGAGAGTTTGTGCGCTTGTTGTTAGAAGCATTGCAATGTCCAGCAAGTATCGCAGTTGTAAAGTGCATCGCACATACCAAAAATGAGGACTTTGTTTCGAAAGGCAATAGATATGCTGATGAAGTTGCGCGGTATTGCGCAGAACAAGGTTACTCTTTCACAGAGGTGGATGTGGGTGGAATAAATGTAAGAACTGAATTAACCATGATACTGGAAACTGTTGATACTTGGGATGAATTGTCAACCATGCAAGAAAATGCTCCTGATTCTGAGAAAGAAACATGGGAAAAGGCAGGATGTGTAATGGGTGAGACTCATTTTTGGGTCTCAGCAGACGGCAGAGCAGTGTTGCCCAATGAGATGGTGAGTCCAATGGCTAGACTCATACATGGTCCAGTACACTTAGGGAGAGATGCTATGCTGAGAGTGTTTAGACAGACTTGGTACAATCCTAAGTTTAGAATAGCAGCAGAAGCAGTGTGCCAGCGTTGTGTGACCTGCCAGCAGCTGAATGTAGGGAAAAGAACACCAGTTGCACTAAGTCACATAGGAAGGTCTGGAGGTCCATTCAACAGAATGCAGATAGATTTCATTGAAATGCCAAGATGCAACCGCCTCCGCTATGTCCTGGTGGTTGTTTGTGTGTTCTCCAGATGGGTTGAGGCATACCCTACACGTAGGTGCGACACCCTCACAGTGGCTAAGTTACTGCTTAGAGAACTTATCCCTCGTTTCGGGGTGCCGGCCTTTTTGGAATCAGATAGGGGAACACATTTTAACAGCGAGCTTGTGAAGATGATTTGTGTTGCACTGAATATAGACCAAAAGCTCCATTGCAGTTACCGACCAGAAGCCTCAGGAATTGTGGAACAAATTAATGGCACGATCAAGTCCAGAATAGCGAAAGTTTGCTCCTCAACGACCCTGAGTTGGCCTGATGCCCTGCCATTGGTACTCATGAGCCTTCGTAGTACCCCAGACAGAAGAACAGGGTTGTCACCACATGAGGTGTTAATGGGGAGAGCAATGAGACTGCCATCTATTCCAGCTACTGCACTGTTAAATATCACAGATGATATGATCCTGGACTATTGTAAGGGGCTGTCTGACGCCATGCGTTCTGTGTCCCTTCAGGTGCAGGCTGCAGAGGTTCCAGCGTGCCAGGGCCCTTGCCATGACCTGTATCCTGGGGACTGGGTCCTGGTGAAGAAACATGTGAGAAGAAGCTGCTTGGATATTCGTTGGCGTGGGCCCTACCAGGTCATCCTGATCACAAGTACAGCTGTAAAGGTGGGAGGCCTGCCCAACTGGATACACGCGTCGCATACGAAAAGGGTTCCAGCACCTCTGGAAACAGCTCCTCTCTCGGATGGACGTCCAGCTGAGGACCAAGAAGCCATAGAGGGGGCTAGCCAAGCTGTAGAGGTGCCAGTGGAAGCAGGGAACGAGTCTGACCAAGCTGAGGACGGTCAGTACAACAGCGAAACAGAAGACGCTACAGAAGGAGAAGACAGCTGGGAGTACGAGTCTGACCCTGACAGGTCTGAAAGAGAGCGAGAACAGACCAGAAGGAGAAGGAGTAGAAGGGCACGTGGAGAAGCAAATTGGCCGCAAAGAAGAAGTTCTAGCCTGAGGTCAACTCCAGAAGCAACCCTTCCTCCGATATCAGAAGACTCAGACCCAGAAGAAGGTGCTCAGGGCGCTGAAGCACCAGACCGAAGAAGGTCAAGAAGAGTGCGTGTGCCTAACAGAAGATACTCCACACCTGAGTGGACATATCTGGCGACAAATGTCTGTGAAACCGGAGACAGGGAGGATCCGAGCGGTGGTGGTGTCCAGTTCTGAGCCCATTATCACCGTGGAAATACAACTGTTGGTACCCGGTGTCGAACAAGAAGGGTCACTAACATTCGTGCTCCCCAGACCTCCCCGCCTCAGCAAGTTAAAACACATGTTTCTTACAGAATTGAAATTCCCCGACTTTGGTACCACGATAACAGCACATGAAGAGCATACTCTTCGCATGGAAATATTGAACTATGCTATTGAAGCTGCAACCACAAATCTAATAGTCGATTGTTAAAGGACTTTGTAAATAAAGCAAGCAGAAGGAAAGAAGATTACCTAGCGCCCAGGAAGCAGAGAATTTTAGGGAACCCCTTGAGTGGATGGAGAAGGGCTAGGGTTGTCTTTTTGAACTGTGAAAGGACTTTTTGCGAAAAAGGCTGTCAGCCTCCAGCTGTGTGGATTCTAAAGACACAAAAGGATTGAAAGAGACTGTAAAGGAACGAGAGGAAAAGAACTTTTTTTGCAAAGAGAAAGGGAAAAGCTAGATTGTCTGACGAAATGGAGGCCGGCACCCCGAACCGCAGAGCTAAATGTATAATAGGTACACTAATAGTAGGAGTGATAATATTAATAGCTTTAGTGGTAACAATTTCTTATGTAAAGGGACATGAGGAAGAGGTAAAGGTAACTGATGCGAATTCTGTAGTAACACTTACACCCACTGTTGCAGGTGAGAAAAGGGAAAACACTCAAGAGAAAGCGTTATTGGCTGCAGAAGCCCGCAGGTTACATGTAGACGAGTCCCAAGGAGACTTTAGGTCAAATGCTTATGCTAAACTTTTGTATGAATACGTGGATGCCATGGAGGTTAAGGATTGCTACGTCTGCATGCAGTTGCCTGCGTCTGTAGATGAAGGAATTCGATATCATCACCTCCCTCTGACATATGGCATTACATGTAGCTATTGCTTAGTATATTTTATGAGAGAGATAGTTTTGAATACTATTTCTCCAATTATGATTCTGTGTTGCCAGAAGTCCCGAATTATAAGCAGATGAATAAATGGGATTACTGGAAGAGTGAAGACAGATTGGCCAAGTTCTTCATTCCTTGGATTACCTTAGATACTTCACATGCCCGTAGAAATAATCTGACATGCAAGGTGTCAGAAGTCGAGAAAAAGTTCATAGGGCAGGTGGATGATCGTTACAGGAGACAAAAGATTTTGAAAAAATCAGGACAAGGGAAATTAGATTGGACCGAGGAAGAGAAGTCACATAAGAGAAAGGGTAGTAGTGGTCCAATAGCTTTAGATAAAGCGCAGAAAGGAAAGTTATGTCTTCACCGAGCTAAAACGTATTATGAAAATGTATACGTGGGTGAAGTTGACTGTGAACATGCTTTTAATTTAGAGTACTACACTAAGGATTTCCTGAAGGGAATGCAAGTAATTCCAAATGTGTATTTTGTATGTGGAAGAAATGCTTACGTGAGACTACCTGACAACTGGTATGGATCATGTTACTTGGCAATTGTCTTCCCCAAAATATATCATGCACAAGACTTATTGATCATTGAGGGCCAGACATCATCGAGGGGAAGGAGGGATTTAGGCGATGCAGAAATGGTTGGAGATGTCTTTGGAGCTATGTTCCCTCTTTTGGGAATAATCCTTAATGATGTTAAAATTAGACGACTGGCAACAGTTGTCGACAGGTTGTCTGCCAGCACTGCTCAGTCCTTAATGCTGGTAGAAGGAGAGATGCAATCGATAAGGGCTATGGTTCTTCAAAATCGGCTTGCATTAGATGTCTTATTAGCAAAAGAGGGCGGAGTCTGTAAGGCTTTGAAGGTTCAGGAATGTTGCACTTACATTCCAGACCTTTCAAAACCCCTTGAGAAAGTTATTAAGAACATAACTAATATACACAAAGAGATCGAAGACTTGAGTAGAGAAAATGTCTGGGAAAAGGTGGGCCATGGAATGAGTACAGTTGGAGGGTGGTTTTCCACCTTAGGCAAAAGCTTTATTTGGTATATCCTAAAGCCTATCATCATAATATTGATCTGTGGGATAATATTGTGGGGATTGGTGAGGGTATTCAAATGGTACAGAGCAAGAAGGTCAGAAAGGGCCCAAAGAGAACAGTTGCAGAGATTGGCTGCCATACAAGATAATCAGTACAGGAGCCTGAGAGCTCTGGAAGCGCAGAGAATGCCAGCAATAACTGCAGTTTAAATGTTAGTGATGACCCCGAGAGGTCATCAAAGGGGGGAACTGAGAGAGCGCAAACTGATATAAATATATGAGTACATCACACTTACCTATAGAGAGCATAATTCATGAAGAGAAATGCCATGAGTGCTAATAGTATTTGAAATTATATTCTAAATGTATAGCTAATATAGAGATTTAAGTAGAAGTGGAATTAATACAGAAATGTGTGACATTATATGATTTTATTAGACGTGATTATTTTGAATCTATGTCGTGTAGCTGTTAACATATAAGATGGTCTGTGGTAAAACGCAGAACGTGGTAGGCCTCAGGGCCAGAGCTGGAGCTAAAAGGGAAGGTGTTTCTTTTCACGACACAGATTGTTTAACGTTTTTGGTCATTGCATTAATGGGCCATGATTTAGAGTAATGTTTTCTAAATAATAGAATAAGAGTTTTAACATGCTTTAATTAAATGAAGAAATTGAATGCTATAATCATAATGTGAAATATTGTAGGCCTGAAATGTTTTAGCATTGATTTACACGTACATGTCTGGGCTGAGAAATGTTGCAAGCCTTTTTAGAAGTCTATGAGAGTTGGGTTCTTGGCGGCAGAGATCTGTCTGCAACAGGAAAGGGGGGATCCAATTATAAGTGAATGAATAGAGGCCTGTTCAGTAGACGGCCCAGACATGGAGGAGGGTTCTGGAATGTTTAAGGGGTATCAGCGGGCCGGAGAAGAGACTGAGAAGCAAGGTCAACTCTAACGTCTGAGGCCCAATACAAAGCATCATGGAAAAAGCCTGAAGTTGCACCACGTGAGAGGCGTTTCGCAAGGGGCGTCTCAAATGTTGTTGACTGTTTTGTATTAGGGACAGCACCCCTGGGTGGAGTTAGAGCAGAGACCTGAGGACCCTTTAGAGAGAGGATGGGTAGGCAGTGAGGGGTCATGACTGGAGAACTTTAGGTTTTCACCAAGAGACTTAGAGTGGGTGACTTCCCTTGGGGGTCATTCATTGCTGACACCTTTGTTAGGTTGGGATTTGGTTAAGTAGGGATACCATCTAGAACAGGGTAGGGACGCCTAACCTGTGTTTGTTTTCCTCCAACCTAAATGAAGGAGAGATATGCGTCTATGCTGATAGCTTTGCTATTTTTAGAACTTGTGTTAGTGATTTCTGTTGCTCGTCTGAGGGCTTTTCGAGAGCACATGTATGTAATTGGACCTGTGTATCTCGTGAATCTCATTCTGAGATGCTTGTATTTGCAGCTCATTATATCTTTACAATAAACTTTTGAAACCTAGAAGTTGTCCGTGATCTTTAAGAGTAGAGTCCTTTATTGGGTGAACTAACTTGCAGATAGGTGTACTGTTTCCTTCCAAGACAGGCAATAAAGGTTCAGTCGACCAGATCGAGGTTTGGATCAATAGATATAAGGTATCGATCAAAATCTCGCCCTTCCATGACCATGGAAGCAGACTTCCTGCAAGCAGGTGCTCGCCAGGGAGTAAGATCCAATGGTCTGCATATGTGTGAAATATCATCATGCGATTTATATGTGTTGAGCCTGGTCTGTGATATGTGTGTTTTCAGTAAGATCCCCTGGTCTAAGTCATTCTTCCCAGCACACCCTCAGCTCTGTGTAGGGTCAGAGATGTCAGACTATCAGTAGATCCGTATGTCTGGACTTTGTGGCTTAGCATCAGTGTCTGCTCAGTAAGACCCCATTATCTGCCTCTGTCTAGATGGTAAACCCTGAGCTGTGTGGTGTAGAAACAAGAGATCTCTTGCTGTAGAGTATTAAACAAAAATATGTAAGTGTAGAGAATAGTTTTTGATCTGTGTCAATTCAGTAGGATGCCATACCCTCTGAGATCTGTGCCTGTCTCTGTAGAGTATTAAACAACGATCTGTATATATAGGGTGTGGTCTGGGGTATGTGTGTATTAAGTTAAAGTCCATAGCGTTTGACTGATATCTGATTCCGTCTTTTGAGTAATATACAAATATCTCTATGCATAGACTGTAGATTGGGATCCCTGTCTATAGGATCTGTGTCTGTCTTTGGAGTGAAATACAAAGACCTGAATGCATGGGCGCGTGCTTACGAAACCTGCTTATTGTCTCAGAGGCCTGGCCTTTGTCAGAGATCTGGGTCTTTTTACCTTAGTTCTAAAATGGTGTTGTGTTCAGATGAAGTGTAATGCCTTGGAGTGCCCTTGCATGTTCATGTTCTCAAGACCAGGGCCTCTTTCACTGCCAATGTCCCTGTCAACTTGATCATTATAACCTGAATTGGCAGTGTTGAGGGAGAAGGGTGCACATAACTAGAGAGGGAATCATGTTGCAGCAGTTGCCACCTCAGGGTCTTACCGGTGAAGACTTGAACATCTCATATTTGGTAAAGTTCTTGCGGAAGATGAACTTGCTGTCCCCTCCAACTGGCCACGTGGCCTGCACCTCGACCACAGATTCGTGATCCTCCAGGCACCGCTCTGCAGAAATAAGGGAAAGTTAGACTGCTTTCCTTCCCAAGAAGGGGATGGCTATTGTAAGTGAAGGCTGAGCAGCGATAGGTGTGAGTAATTCATCAGACCATTTATTTTTTTGCCTTCTGATATTGGTTTTTGATCTTAAGGGCAAACTCGAAATCCCAAAATGCCTAGGACAGCTGAGCTATTCACACTTGCCATAAGGCAACCAGAGATGGAATAGTATATGACCTGCAGTATAAACTCAATACAGTCACACCAGAGAGGAGATTTAGGGGCAGATTTAAAAGTCGGTGGAAAGGGTGAAACCGTCGTAATGGTGACGGAGTACCCTTTCTACCAACCTGAAGGTCCGTCCGCCTCATTTAGAGTCAGGCGAACCATCAATGTACAGATGGTGGAGACTACTCTGTCTCCGCCACCTATACACACCTCTGATGGCCCGACAGAGTAAGGGCCATTCGAGGTTTGGCTGTGTGTCCACCCGCCAAATTTAGATTGTGTGGAATCGTGGCCAGTTTTCACTATCTGTCACTGTCACACAAAAAACGCGGCATTAAGGGCAGTGAAAACTAATAAATGACCCCAACACCCAGGAAAAATGTTCCCATGGCATTGGGGTCATTTTTATTTTTATTTTCAAAAAGAAAATCCAGTTTTGAGATTTTTTTTATAGAAAAAAAAAGGATGTAAGTTTGATGTACGGCTCTGTCATGTTGACGGTGGTTCCTAGAAATGCTAGAGATGTCCACAGGGGCAGCAGACATTTCAAAATATGGTGGACGGAGTACTGCCTGAGTAAAGTATCCACCATGGAGACGGTAATTACTCTGTCCGCCAATAATGAAATCAGTCCAATAGTGTCCAAAGTGAAATATTGCTGACAGATTGGCATTTTGTGATAATTGTAATCGCATGGTAACAAAATAGAGTTTAATTGCCTCCCACTATACATTATATGATGTAAGATTATACTATATAGGAGGCTACCAAAATTATGTTAAATGGAGTCAGTGGCCAATAAATGGAACACTTTACTAGAATAGGGGTTATATTTGGCCCTTCGTACAATCTGCATCCGTTTTTATGATGTGAATTACATACGATTTGCATAAACTTCCTGTAGCATGAAAGTCTGCAGGCATTTTTGAGGTTTTGCTGCTCTTCTGGGTTGGGTCACATTGGTAAGGTATGGTGTTTGTTTAGCTCTGGTAGGCACACGGATACTGCTGTGATCTGTGGAATTTCCAAGAACCGATGACATTGTTACTCTTGCATGGTGTGATGTAGAACAGGTTTACCTTGACAAGTCAAACAATTGTAAAAAGTGTTGCAGTAAACAAGTTCCGTCAAGGGTATACTGCATGAACTTTCACATAGACCCCTTCGGAAGGCAGAATAAATCTACCTGATGGAGGCAACGTGGCCACGACAAACTATGTACCTGAGGAATGTTTGCCTCACAAAATGGATCAGAAGAATTTGGTCAGTAAAATTTCTCTAATTACTTGACACTGTTTTGGTTGATGACTGTCATCTTCTTCAATTCCTTTTCTTCTGACGACATTGTCTTCCTGCTGATATTTTCCTCTTTTGCCTGCTATTTCCCCATCCCAAACCAATATATCACAAGCAATATATCCTTTCGCAATCCTCTGTTCTATTTTCTTTTACAGGATGTGGGAATGAGGTAGGGAGACCTCTACGAGCTTCCTTCTCTATGTCTTCTTCCATACTTTCCCTGAGCTTCTCTTCTCCCATCATGTTACTTTATATCTTTTCTTTTTGTGTTTCCATTTGTGACCCATTTTTTTGTATGTATTGTTCCACTGCCTACGAAGCCCTTTTATTCAACGTTTCCCTCCTTTCCACTTCATATTCCATTCCCCTCTATTTTTACTTAGCTGTTCTCCCCCTCCCTTGATTACCTCATTTGCCATTTTCCCCGTTCATCCTCATCAGTGTCTCCCCCTTTATCTTCTTTCCTCTCCTCCATCCAATCTCCTCGCGGGTTCCTCCACCTTGCAGAGTTCATCATAAGCATAGAAGACAGACTACCATTCTCCAGTTATTACTTCTAAATAATACATTTTAATTCCTAATATTTTGAAAATTGTGTGAAGATTGTGTTACTTTTTAGTGAGTTGGGCCTGGGGTGCGAAATAGGACATATTTCTCATTTAATGATCAATTTGTAGTTTTGTCAATCAATAACAGACCTTTAATCAACTGAGGCCCATCAGCCAGTATTTTCCAACTTCAAATTCACCAATTGGGAGTCCGTCAGGTTATAAAACGTCCGCTTAAACATCAGTTTAATAGACTCAAAAAACAATAACTAACACATTCATCTTAGGGTGCACATGATCAAAACCAAATATGAAAAGAGGAAGTCGGAATGGCTTTTGGCTCAGGACTGTGGATCTTCACATACATTGTAAATGTAAAAATATTGCTGGTTAGTGGGGTTACATGGTGGGTGGGGATAAAAACTAGTCTTATAATCAACAACGGTGGAACTCCGGTACTTCGCAGTGGTGAGTTTTCATGTATTTTCACATCTCAACCTTGACAACTGTTAATATGCTACATTCACAAACACTTAGTTTAAAATTTGGTTAATCACATGGCTGTTTCAGCAATTAGGTTGTGTTCTCACTCAAGCCATGTGTCTGTATTTAGTAGTTATGACTCCACTATATCAGTTGAGGACCCAAGCCATATATGGACCTTTCAATTGTGCTCATAAGCGAAAACTTAGACTTTCAGAGTTGTTTTTAACCTGGAAAAAAATCTAAGATGCAAACGTTAAAGTTACTTTTTTTAAATTTGTAACAAAGTGATTTCTCCAGGAGGCTTATATATATCCTTTGTAGGTCGAGCATAGGCAGCGCATGCACTGTCTCTTCGAAACATGCGGTCTCTACTCTGGGGGCTTGCAGCCTGCCCCTCGCTTTTAATTAGTTGTTTCAATTGTCCTTTAAACATGCTTGCTTCCTGGTGGTTAATCCACCCTCTTTGTCCCGCCTTTTTTGTCTTTTGTTTACTTTCAGGAGCACCATACAATTTCTGGTCCCGTTACGCCTTTCTGTTTATGGGCTCTTTAGGGGAACTCTTTTTTTTAATATTTGTTTCATGCTGTGCCTTCACCTTCAGCGCCTGTTGTTGCTTGTTTTTTTGTAGGCACTGGGAGAGGCGAGGTCGAGACTCAAACCTGGTTGCCCCGGGCCAAAGTCAGCATCTATGGATGTTATGCCACATTCTCTCCACTGCATTTTTTGAGGTTTCACCATGGTTTTCTTTCCTTCCTACTTGATGGGCTAAGTTGCAGACCAAATCGCACCTCCATTGCCAAAAAAAAAGAAATGCAGCTCGATCAAAATAGGCTATTACATTGGGCTGACCTATTTTGCGGTCGCAAAGGGGCTGAAATCCCCTTTGCAACCGCAAATAACGGTTGTACATCTGGCCCTAAGTGAGCTATTGCCCAAAGTCACATGATGCTGAGCTGAGCTTCTGCCGTGGACTGCACCAAGCGCTCCGGAATCAGCTGCTCTGAAGCTGTACCCCACCTCACCCCCACTGTCTCTCAATCCCAATGCCCATTTAGTCCAGTTAGTCCATTTAGCTGAGTCGATGCATGACATGCACCGCTACAGCCTCCCGTTGAAAGGAGTCTCTTGTTTTATTAAAGAGTTTGGGCCCTGTTTGCATGTGGCTATGGTCTTGCATAGCAGTAAACGCACAAACATTCAGCTATCGCACTCAGTGGTGGCGTATGCCTTGAGACTTTATAACTTACAAACCTCTAAATTAATATTCATCTCTACAACATTTATGGTGCGCCTTAGTGTTGCGCTAGGGATATTCAGACCCCCCAGTATATTGCGGCATGGATTAGCAAATTTAGCGGCACAAATATGGAAATTTTGCGGCACAAATATGGAAATTTAGCAGCAATTTTGCGGCACTTTATGATACTCATAATCAATCATTTTCAGCCTGAAATCAATGGAAACTCTTTTAGCAGAGTATTCCACTTTCAATTAGGCATGTTTAAAGTGTCTGTAGCTCTACAAAAGCACAGCTCCAGTCCTAACCGCATAGGAGGGAGCTGTATTTTCCCCAGGGATGTTCTAGCGCCCATGTATGCACCCCTGCCGGGGCACCGCTGCCTCCTGGATCCGTGAGGCATGACACCTCTTCCTCTGGCACCCTAGGGTGCAGAATTGTAGTGACTGATCCTAAGAAGTCAGACAGACTGCATAGGGAGATCACCTCTTGCCTACCTGGTCCAGCCCTCATAGCCTGGCCTCGAAAGGGGATCTTGTCCTGAAGCCTTTGGAGAGGACGCTTGAACATAAAGGATTACTTTCTAGATCCCAGTGTAAAAGGTTTGAGAATGTTTTACTCTTCCGCTCCTTTTTGCACCATGTCATCAAGTTCATTACCAAATAGTTTTGATCCTCTAAAATGTAATTTTTTAAGTAGACCTCTCTGAGTGGAGTCTAGTTTCCATGACTTCATCCAAAGCAGTCTAGGACCAGCTATTGAAGCCCCAACCGATGCTGCGGCTGCCCATAAGCTTTTATTTTCTTGTTTCCTTTTTGGTCTCCTATTTTTCTTTTTTCTCCTGCTCCCATAAATGTTACTTATATGCGTGGTGCCAAGATCCTGTGGCGCAGTTGGTATTTGTTGTAGATAATTTGATAATGATTTCAGATGGTGTTTGCAATTCCATTGAGGTGCAGCAGCCCATCCAGGCATGCATTTCACCTTGAATGATGCTGACAGTGACCAGAAGCACATGTTTGTGCATAAATAACTGAGACCGGCTCTTGAAAAAGGGATACAATGAAATGATGGATGTAAAGCAGGGCATTTTGGCAGGAAGAAGTCCCATAGGGAAGCTTTGATGCGTAAAGACGCTTTTAAGCAGGCTATTTACTTACCTGTAAAAATTTATTTTCTTGCAGTGTCTCGTTTTCGTCCAGCCTACTACATCCCCCATATCAACGTGTTCCCTTGAGTCTCCAGATTGAGCCTCTCCAAATAAAGTAGGTGTATGGACGAAGATTTGATAACACTAGTAACTTTATGGCGCTAGAGCTCCATAAGAAAAAAAGACTTAGGGACTTAGTGAGAGAAGAATTATTGATAGTGGTTCCACTCTCTACAGATTAGTCGTATGAACTTGGACAGTATCGGCGACAATCTTTAATACTTCTCACTCCCTCATTTTGATAAAGGAACCTGTGATCAGATATTGTTAACAAGTGTGACAAAATGAAGCAATACTATACACAGTTGTCTTTTCTTGCCGGTTAATTTAGTTAACCATGCTGCATAATTTGGTTGTCTCCTGCCGCATAATTCTATTCATAATCAACAAAAAGCCTCCAAAACTAAAGTCTGAGAGGAACATGGAATGCAATACACTACACCAGGGGTCTTCAAACTGTGGGGCGCGACCCCCAGGGGGGGCGTGGAGTGTTACAAAGGGGTATATCAAAAAAAAAATTTATATCAAAATTTTTTTCCTTTCTGTGTATTAATCTTTTAGTTGGTGACCATGCGGCCTACACACTTTTAATTATTGTCACATTATAATTACCATTTTATGATTACCAATAGTACGCCACACATGAAATGTCGTTCTTTATAACTCTCAAAGTTTTATTTTTTAAAAAGGTTTTTGTAAAAAGATAAACATATATCATCAGTACACCTTATGAATATACCTATATTTTATAAAAAGTGTGCTCTGTAACAGTTTTAACCACTTTCTAACAATTCCGAATTACGGTATCTAATGCAGAGTCACACCACAATTAAGAATCCAGGTGTAGTCAAATTCAATACATTATACACGCAAGTTATACACAGTAAAAAGTCCCATTGTCGACGCGTTTCGGTGCGTAGAAATACATTTGTGGCACTGGTATTAGACTCTGTGAGG
Source organism: Lissotriton helveticus (assembly GCF_964261635.1). Taxonomy (NCBI): domain Eukaryota; kingdom Metazoa; phylum Chordata; class Amphibia; order Caudata; family Salamandridae; genus Lissotriton; species Lissotriton helveticus. Next base: position 1,975,410,673 of record NC_136065.1, on the reverse strand, counting down.
TAGCGGGAGCAAGAAAAGTCTGGGTGTCGGCCATACTAACAAAAGCTACGGGCGCGGCAAATTGCAGAATAGAAACGGACCTCATTTTGAAAAAGGCTTCTGCGACATTAAGACGTTTCTCTCAAAGGGGTCATTTAAAAACCCAAAGAAAAAGCCATTGAAAGACAATCTATATGGCGAAAGCGAGCGCATGTGAACGCTAAATGAAAAGCGTAGAAGTCCTGAAAGATTAATATAAGGACCATAAACCCGAAAACTCAAAAAGAAGTTTAAATCATTGCTTTTAATACTACGTCTGTCCTGAGGAAGGTGCCACAAATGTATTTCTACGCACCGAAACGCGTCGACAATGGGACTTTTTACTGTGTATAACTTGCGTGTATAATGTATTGAATTTGACTACACCTGGATTCTTAATTGTGGTGTGACTCTGCATTAGATACCGTAATTCGGAATTGTTAGAAAGTGGTTAAAACTGTTACAGAGCACACTTTTTATAAAATATAGGTATATTCATAAGGTGTACTGATGATATATGTTTATCTTTTTACAAAAACCTTTTTAAAAAATAAAACTTTGAGAGTTATAAAGAACGACATTTCATGTGTGGCGTACTATTGGTAATCATAAAATGGTAATTATAATGTGACAATAATTAAAAGTGTGTAGGCCGCATGGTCACCAACTAAAAGATTAATACACAGAAAGGAATTTTTTTTTGATATAGTTCTTGTTACCCAGTCCTTTCTGGTCCCTGGGAGACTCTCTAATTTTGGAGAGTGTTACAAAGGGGGTCGCGCATTCCCAGTCAAACTTCTTCCCTCAGCCCCCCTTCTCCTCATCTGTGTCTCAGCCCTGCTGCTGCTGTGCAGCTCGAGCTTCTGGGGCTGGGCACTGTCTGGAGTCTTATCTCCGGCACACCCGAGTTTTTGACAGGTCGTTAAAGACCATTTGCATATTTACATGCCTTTGTAAACTCGTGACAGAGGCTTTGTTTTTTTTCTGGTTCCAGTACCCCCTGGGCCCCCACTCTGCCTATTCCTTACACTTAAATAGTGTTATCAAGTGGTAGCTGTGAATAAAACTCCAGGAAGTTAAGAAAGTCACAGGTCAACACAAACTAAATTAACCAAGAACAGAAAAGACATTCATACATATTAAAAGGTTTTCTTCTGTACACCAAGGGGCAGATTTACAAGCTGCTTACGCCACTTTTACGTCACTTTTCCCAGGTTAAAAGTGATGCAAAAGTGGCGCAAGGGGCTTGTAAATCTGCCCCAAAATGTTTTTCACTTTTGCCAATTTCAATTATAAGAATAATTTATCTTATAAAAACATTATATACAAGTCCCATTGCATCTGTGCTGGAGTTGTAAAAATGTTAAAGCACTTTAGGGAAGATTTACAACAAGTAACGCAGCACGGAGTAGGAAGTAATTTTGCTGCGCCGTGCTCTGTTAGTTTGGAAAGCACAGAGATGCGACATATTTACAAGAATATGTCGCATCTCTGTCCTTCCCCTGCGCTGGCGCACAAGCTTCAGCCATGCGCAGGCACCCTTGCACCATGATGCAAGGACGCCTGTATCGTGGGGAGATTGTTTGGTGCAGGAAGGGGTACCTTCCCGCACAAAAACAATCACTACAAGCATTTTCCTCTTTCAATGCGTGCTGTAGAATGCAGCACGCATTCAAAGAGGAAAAAATGAGGAGAAATGAAAAAATGTCTCCTCGTTGCGCCTCGCTACGCCACCTCTAGGGTGGAGTAGCATTGACACGCATCTCCAGATTTACGATTTCTTGTAAATATGTAGATGTGTCTTGTTCAATGGCTGTTGCGTGGGAACACCCACAGCAACACCCATGTAACTTCCCTTCCACGCACAGTGCTACATGTGAAGACGCCATATTTACAAGGATAGGCAAAGTCACGCAGGGTGGCTTTTCATCTCCTTGTAAATATGGAGGAGTCCCCGGCGCCACCAATACGTCACAAAAAGTGACGTATTGGTGGCGCAGGGAGCTTGTAAATCTGCCCCTGAGTATGTAGGCTTAGGAAACCGTTTGTTAACCTGCGGCACTGGCAGAACCATGAATCCAGGCTTTTTGCCCGCTCCTGCTCTTGGACCAAAACTACTTGTGCTGCCTGGACCAGAGCTGGAGTTTGATGCATGTGCAGATTCTGCCTACAGGTTTGGAAATTTTTGTCATGAGGGGGTCCTTTCACCTGAAAATGTCGACAGGGGGGTCTCGATATCCAAAAGTTTGAAGACCTCTGCACTACACAAAGCGAGTAGTTATCTGGCCAAAGCCAACAGAGAACAGAACCACTTCAAATCGAGACAAACCTAAACATGTGTTGTTCCATTAAGTGTTTGCCTCTGTACATAACAGATGTTTGACTAAAATGCAGCCTCGTCAGTATCCACATTATATTACTTGTACGCAAGCTATCCTACCACTTCTGGCCTGCTGATAAATGAAAGCTCCCCTTAACAGACAGAAAAAAAACAATAAATGCCATCGCCAATGTCAATCCTTCTTCCTCACCTAGACCATGTGCCCACCAAGTATCATCCACTCTCACACGGTCTTTAGGCCACCAATGCACACACCACGCAATTCTCTTTCACAGGATGTACACACTCTGCTGACCACGCGTTTTATGTGGTATATGAAGCCAGTTAAGTGGCTCCCAAGAGCTGCTTGCAACATATGGTAACACTACCCAATTTAATGGCCCTTCTGCAGATTTTTCGACTGTTTCCAGCTTCTCTCCTTCAAATGCTTGACACCTCCGCCCGTGCCTCCATTCTGTCACCACACAAACTCCCAGGGCGCCCCAATCCTCTCGCTCTACAGTAAGGCCCAATCTCTCCTTTCCCTCTTGTTTGCCCCCTTCTGTCCTGCGAGCTTCCCTCCACCACAAGGCCTCCGGAGGCACCGGTACCATGTTTCCATACCCTACGAACCCTGCGGCCCTTTGTGGGGTTCTTACTTGCCCTTCTCGGTACCGAAGATGGATGCAAGATACTCTGCCATCTTCCTGCTGCTGCACCGCACCGCCGTCGGTAAGAGGTGTCTCGTTCTACAAAGTGAGCGCTTCAACGAGATGGCCACAAGAGATCCTCGTTTCCCAAAAATTGGTAATTGAGAGGGGAAAATATCTGTTTTCACAGATGTCCCCCACCCTCCTCCCCCTCCCCCAAAATCGAAATTTGGCAAGAAGTTTTTTAAAAATCGCGGCATTTTTACAAAGCTGCTGATTTAGAGATTTTTTTGTCAATCGCGAAATCGTGGAGGGTCTGGATAATTCTTTCATTCATAGCACACTCTAGCAGCAGGCACGTTACACACTGAGCTACCTTGCTCACTGGTGGTGCAATATGTACGTATTTGTATATTTTTCTAAAGCACACCTTTCATTTAAGATTGTGGGCGATATGCTCCTGTTTTATTAAACTGTTTGGGCCCTCTTTACAGGTGACTATGACCTGCTTACAGCAGCAGGCGCACAGCCTTCCAGCTATCTCACTCAGTGGTGGCGCATGTCGTGAGACTTCATAACTTACAAACCTCTAAATTAATATTCATCTCTATAACATTTATGGTGTGCCTCGGTGTTTCACTTGAGATATTTCTTTCATTTATGGCACTCTCTCAGCAGTAGGCGCTCTACACACTGAGCTACCTCGCTCACTGGTGGTGCAATATTTATGTAGATCTTGAGCGTTATGCTCCTGTTTTATTAAAGCGTTTGGGCCCTGTTTACACGTGGCTATGACCTGCTCACAGCAGCAGAGAGCACAACCGGAGGGCGTGGAGCGCATTACATAGTCAACAATCATTTTATTAAAGGGCACATTTACTTTTTTAAGAAAGACACATGGGCATCAAATGGTTTCTAGGTCGTATGAATTTTTGTTAATGAACTTAAAAATTAGCTCTAAGGCAAGCACAACTTTATATTTAAAATTGGAGCACACTGGAACAGCTTTGTACAAATTCGTTTGATAAAGTTTTGCAACACTCCACACTACCTCAACAACACATTTACACAACACACATCCACACCACAGAATACCACACCATGCCACAAAATTCAACAGCACACCAAATAATTAAACTCCACAACATACCACTCGACAACACAAAATACCATTCCACATAATTACACTCCATGACACACAATCCCACTCCACATGATTCCAGTACACTCAAAAACACACAATTACTTTGCACACAATTCCCCAGCACACCCTTCCACTCCATTTCACCTGTAGCGGCTCCTGGTGGGAGTGCTACCGGGCGATGATGTGGGGCGGGGCAGGGTCAGAGGTTGGGAGTAGTAAACACCGGAATATGGATGAATGCAGGTAAGTTGACAACTAAATCAATAAAACAAATTTTGTTGCGCACTGCATCACATTTGGCAGTGCAGCATGCGCAACGGGATTTGTTTTATTGATTTAATTGTCAATTTACCTGCATTCATCCGTATTACGGTGTTTACTACCCCTCACCCTACCCCTCCCCCACCCCACGTCCCCACCCGGTAGCACTCCCACCAGGAGCCGCTACTGCATTACACGCCACATAATTCCTATCCAAACCACATAATTCCACTCCACACCATAACACATGGTTAAAAGACAGTCATTTACAACTTCAGTAGCTCTAGTCTAACTCTAGCAAATGCAAGACCTATTGGCACAGCTAATGCTTGTTATATTTTCACACTGCCATCTGAAGAAACGTGCATCTTGAAGAACGGGTGTATTGCACCATCAAGGGGTGTGTAAATCCAGAAGCAACCCAGGAGCTCTTGCGCAGGCGCAAATGAACGCTAGCGGACACATACCTATGGCAAGGTGGGGGTGGAACTCCACGAGGGACCAGCTCTCGTCGTTGACGGAATGCGTCTTCTCCACCAGCATCTCACACACGTGGCGTGACGTGGCCCCGGCCGTGACCTCCAGCGAGCGGCACGTCCCATCCTCGCTGAACACCTTCACCACCTGCAGGTTGGGAGAGGAAGGAGCGAGTGAGCTTTGGGACTCAGGGGTCTTGTCTAACCCACCCAACCCCTCAGAGTGTGTTCTGCCCTCGCGAGCATTCGGAATGCAGCAGTGTGCCCCCAACAGGGCTCGAGTCAGGGTACCAGGTGGGTGGACGGCGTCCCCCCACTTATTTTAACGGGTGGATGCCGTCCCCCCTGCCAAACAGCTGGACTTCACTCTTTGGCCTCTCTGGGACGAGGACTTCGGAGCTCACAGCACGCTGCTCACGCGCGGACTTCTCAGATGCAATCGCATCTAAGGGGTGAGCAAGGGGAGGCAATGAGGCCGATGGTGCAAGCCACCGTTCATGACGTCACTTCCTGTCAAGACGTCCCTTCCGGTGACAGCGTCCCCCCACTTCTTTTTTTAGGACTTGTGCCCTGGCCCTAAACCAACCAACCAATGAGGGCTGATTTCCAGGGAAAGCTGTAGCTTGTTGAGTCATTTATAGCTAGAGGTTATCCTGCAAGTAAGGAGGTGTACAACACACCATGAACCGTGGTTTAGACATCAACATGGAAACACCAATGTATATGACAGCATGATTATTATAAACTGAAAAACAAAACCTAGCTCCCACTCATAGACAATGCTGTCATCTCATGATTAAATAGAAAAACATAGTATGAGAGGGACGCCAAGTGGGTGAGACCAATGACACAGAACCACTGCTCGCACTAGAAGAAGCAAAAAACTTTACCTAACCGTAATCATTCAATAAAACCGGTCACCAGTGATGTGCCCAATCACCGGGGCCACTAGAATCATGCCGATTGTGCGGCTGCAGCATTTTTTGCACAATTATAGATTTGCTGAATTTGTCACAACCCATCATAAGTTGCAGATTTTAATGATAAAAAATATTTGTTTCTAGCTCAAACGGTTAAAAAGTTACTAAAAACACACATCAGCATGTGTTGCTGCACAGTGAAAGGCCTTTTCCAAAGGTTGACTGTTCACCTTTATGTTACTAATTGCTAGATTTGTAGGGGTGGGCGGAGATTGCGGAGTCGCCCTATGCAAAGCTCCGCAAAACAGTAAACAATCTCCGCGAGCACGCACAGTTCCGTGAACACGCGGAATTGCTTGTCCGCCCGTTTGCAATGCTTTCTTCCTGTGCGCGAACACTGTTTGAGTGCTCAGGGGGAAATACCTTTCGAACACACATTTTGAAAGCACAAACAAGCAAAAAACTCAGCGAAGACGCGGATCAGGGAATTTTTGGCAATTCTGCGGAACGCGAAATTACACAAATTCCGCAAGGGGAACAGAATTTACTGCTCAGGCCTATATATTTCGGTATTAAACTTGTAATAATGAGGTGCAACCAATGCCCATGCCTGTAACCAAGTGTAAAACGTAAAAGCTAATGAATGCTGTAAAATGTGCCACATTATGCTGCATAATTTGCCTTTTCTTGTTGCATAATTTACTCAATCTTGCCGCATAATTTTGCCCTCTCCTGACGCATAATTTGAGTGGCCCTGCCAATATTACTCCTCAAACAAATGTCAATATTATTTAGTGTGGTAATCAGTTGTTATTTCTGGATTTGTCATACACACTGCCTCGGTACTGGATACTTGTACATCTTTTTGTGCGTTAATGAAAATATTGATATGTAGGCCCCAGTTCCCAAGCTCTGGTGGTAGTTAAATCTCTGCAAGTGACAGTCCGCTACCATAATTCAGGGAAGTGATTGCATTACAATGCACGAGGGTCTATTTTACATCTTAAAATCACAGTTACAGCTAGATTGTCAGTGCAGCTATTTTCAAGACCTAATGTTACAGATTCAATATATACAAAGCGTGCTCTCTGGCTCAGCCAAGACCAGTATTTCTCTCTCACCTTGTGGTATTTGGCTGTTTAGTGTATCATTTTACTTACCATGAAGTGATTGCTTTGCAATGCACGAGGCACTACTTTAAATCTCTAAGCTGCACTAAATCATACATTAAATTATTTATTCCGTGCGTGAATTGTATGCAGAAAGAAATTATTTTTGTTTTGATTTTTCACTGTAGACGACAGCGTACACAGAGCACACAAAGAGCATTAGAACCATATTTGGAGAATTATGATTTCACTTTGAACCGTGTCACTCTAGGAACACCTGGCACGGCAAATGTGTTGCCAGTGCCTGCTTAGTGTGTGGTGCCAGAGAGTCTCTTGTTCTGGTCTTACAATTACACATTTTTTGTGTTTTTTCCCTACATGTCAATAGTGTCATTATCACTATGGCAGCACGCCAACTGCAAGCAATGGTTGCATATTTTTCGCACGCATGTTTTAAATCGTTCTTTTGTTGTCTGAAGGGATTATTCTTTTACAACAATCCACTCTGACACTGCAACAATGGGACCAGACAGGTGGGCGAAGTGCTTTCGTGCCATGGCTAACAAGCATATAGGCGATTAGTAATAAAATGTTGTAGATTTAGTAGAATTTGAAGGAATTCTAGATCTTTTTCTGTATTTAATACACATGCACCATAATTGTGACCCCAACATTCACTAGCAGGGCGTAGCTAATAATAAAGAACATTTTAGTTGCTTGTCTCCCAAATGACACAAATAAGACAAAGCCACCCATTAGAGGAACTAAAAGGCCATAGAGATTGCACAGACTGTCTAAAGCGTATTCCCTATCAACTTGAAAACCTCAGAAAATAAAAGTAGCAAAAAAAAGCTGCCATAGTTCCGCCCCAAATCACCCACAATCAGTGGTCAAAGTGGAGGGATATAAAGGGGCCCGAAGTGGCCATACCATTTTAATTTAGAAAAACAATTCCTTTACTTTGTGCGAAAAGATGACCGTCCCAGGATGGTTAATTCTGACACTTGAAATGATACAGCTACAGAGTAAGGCAGGGAGTGTCTTGTGCTGGGAAACCAAAGAAGGGGCAGAGAGCTAAATAAGCCTTCTTGCTAGGCTGCCTGCTGCCTGAAAGAAATGAAAATGTGCACAACTGGTATATTTGGAAATGTAAAGTGTGCTAAGAAGTCAATATTGGCTTTAAGTGATGGAATCACGTCAAACTTCCTGATGACACACATCTATTCTTGATGGGAATTGTAAGGAAGCTACCAGCTAAACTGTGAAGTATGTGCTTTTTAAAAGACATTTATACAAAACATTGCACTATGTACAGTCTGGATATTACTAAAATCTATGTTTTGAAAGCACTTTTTTTTAATCGTAAAATTTGTTGTACATTTTGTAGCAGCCTATCCTAAATTGTGAGTAATGTATGTGTTATAATCAATGTAGAAAACGAAAAAGGACTAATCATGTCAATGCAAGCATCAGCAGAAAGACATGTATAGGTGTATGCGTTAAAGAATAAATACAGGCCTAAGCTGTCACCAGTAGCAGAATAAAAAGCACAAATGAAGTGAGGACCTGGGGCGAGGGAAGTAGACTTGAGCTTTAGTATAATAGAGAAATATAATTAGACACAGCAGAAAAGGAAAGTCACAGACCCGCATTGCTAGAACATGTCCCTGAGAAAATGTGTAGATAAAGCAGCACTGAGGCAGAGGATAAGGGGGCGGGTAGGCCTTGCAGAGCAGTAGATGTATAGAGAGCAGAGCATTGCTAGGCTTCAAAGTACAAAACAAGCCAAGGATACCGGTAGTGCAGTGGTGGTGTGAAAATGTAACAATAACACATGCACATGAGTCGCATTCATAAACCTGTGGTTGGAGGTTTTTGAAGGAAGTATTACCTTTTGATATTAAAAGATACTGTTGTGCTTGAGCAAACGTTGGTTCAATATGCAAATGTATGAAATATTTGCGGTAATAGAGGTATATAAGAAACTATCTGCCATATTGTAAGTTGAAGTTCAGATTCCAGTTCCATGGAGCTGACTTACCTTCCCACGCATTTTATAGACTATGTACAATATTGCCAACAGTAGTGGTGCAATATTTTCTTTTGTCTGGCAACATTTGGTGCAGCCAGCCAGCAGTTCATCTCAACCTTCCCAAACTGCGCCCTAGGGAGATGCTGCCTGGCCTCAATTGAATAGATACTGCACAAATATATCAGGTAATCAGACACCGAGTGTTACACTAAAGTCTGTCTAGTCCAAAGACAAGCAGGCAAGATCCCAGGCAACAGTCAAAAGGGGGAGGATTGATCAAACTTCATACCTTAAAATCTTTTAATTACATGATTCTTTCGCAATCATAGTATGGAAATGCATGCATGGAGATTTTCTTTTTCTGTTGTCAGGATGCAATGATATGTTTAGAGAAATGAAATGTGGTGATTCCCCGTACACACCGGATAACTAGCTAGTGTGAATTCCCCACTGAAATAGAAGGGAAAAATAGCAGGCAGAAGTACATTACCCAGGAGAAAAAATCCTGGAAGAGACCCTCCTTCAGGGAGTGGTCTAGCAGGCAGTAGTGCATTACCAAGGAGGAAACTCCTCGAAGGGACATTACTTTGGGGAATGCCCACAGATATCCCAGTTAGATCTGAAATGCTAATGTAGAAATAGTGAGACAGGACTGGGCAACAAGTGTGTGAAGTCGGACGTGATAAAGACACAGTCATTTGATCGTTGCCGGCAGACCTTACGCTATACAAGTCAGACGCCCAGCTCCCAAATTTGCAGATTTAAGATATCTAGAAGGCGTCTTTAAGGAAGCATGACCAGGGCTGCGGCTTCAGTTGGAGAGTCTGATGGTTAGGTAACGGGATAGCGAATTGCTGGTGTCCATTGACTATGCCCTGAGCACGGCCAGATTCTTGGTTACAAATCCAAAAAGCACATTAGATCCAAGTAGATATTGCACCATGAATAAGGAGGATGACATAAGGAGTCCAGCACTGCATAATCACAAGCGGAAAATCGCAGAAAAGTGGCAGGGTTTCCAGACAGTTTTCATACAGTTTGGTAGAAGTGAGGAAGAAAGGCGCCAAGATCTTTCTGATATTTTTGGCATTTCTATACAAACCCCTAAGGTGCCCTGGAAGTGGAGAAACATTATCTCAGATAAAAACACAGGGAGTCAAAATAAAACATTCAAGGACAAACCTGAAGATTAATAATAAGTCCCAATGAGTGAAACTGATAATTCACAGTTGGAGGTAACAGATGAGATTAAATTAAAAACTATATTCCTATGGGCCCATGGAAAACCCCTGGATCCATGTAATACCCCTGGGATTCATAACAGAGTCACCCAACATATTAGAGGCCCTTCTTGATGTTTTCCTCACAGTATTTATGATTCAGAAGTTTCAAACATGAATGGTGATCACATCCTCGAGCACTGCAAATAGTTGTTTATATTCACGATAATATTGTAACATGTGTTGTATCAGGCTCAAATCTTCTTAGACCCCCAGTAATTGTCCCTTCTCCAGATATAACCATGGAAGAAGTGTTACACAGACTAGTGATAAGTGTGCTTGATGTTCACCATGTTGGTCTCAAGGTAGTATACGTGAAGCCAGGTAACACTGTATAAGATCAATACTTGTTCACCACTACTAAAGGTTAGCGATATTCATACAACACAAATATATTAGTAAAGGATACAGCTAAAAAGGGAACAAGGGCTTAAAAGTGACACTTCTATTACAAATAGGAAACACACACATCCTTAGAGGACCATGGAGACCCCTCTGGAACACACAATAAAACCTTTTCCTTCAGACAAGAAGAAGATACAAAAGCATTGTAAGCAATGGTAGAAAGGTGCCAAGGGCCACGCCAAGCTGTGGTAAACGGAAGGGACATTTGCCGAAGACATAATTGAACACTCATTGACTTACAATGGATCCAAGTATAACAGAAAGAAAAGACAGAAAAAGAAAAGGCAGAAAAGGAAAGCACCCTCTCATTAAAAGGCGGAGATAGATACGCAGACGTCTAATACCTCTTGCTTTGTTAGGTAGGGAGCTGATGCGACTAGGAGATAGATACAGCATTGTCATGGAGGGGGGAGGAAGGGGGCTGCAGCAAATAGACAGATACAGAAGTGTCATGGAGGTTGGAGGTAGGGGGCAGCAGCAGATAGGAGACAGATACAAAAGTGTCATGGAGAGTGGAGGTATGGGGCAGCAGCAGATAGGAGACAGATACAGAAGTGTCATGGAGAGTGGAGGGTGAAGGTAGGGGGCTGCTGCAGATAGGAGACGGATAAGGACGCTTCATGGAGGGTGGAGGTAGGGGGCAGCAGTGGATAGGAGATGATTAAGGAAATGTCATGGAGGGTGGAGCAAGGTAGCTGCAGCAGATAGGAGACGAATACAGAAGTGTCATGAAGGATGGAGGTAGGGGCGCTGCAGCAGATAGGACTCAGATCCAGAAGTGTCACAGAGAGTGGAGGGTGGAGGTAGGGGGCTGCAGCAGATAGGAGGCCGATAAGGAAGTGTCATGGAGGGTGGAGGGAGGTGGCTGCAGCAAATAGAAAATTAATACATAAGTGTCATGGAGTGTGGAGGTAGGGGCGCTGCAGCAGATAGGACATGGATACAGAAGTGTCCTGGAGGGTGGAGGGAGATGGCTGCAGCAGATAGAAAATGAATACAGAAGTGCCATGGAGGGTGGGGGGCTGCATAGTTGATCTGATCCAGCCGGGGTCAGGCATCTGGCAGGAGAAGCTCCAGAGGTGAAAGCTGCTACAGCATAGATCAAGGGAAGAGCCTGTAGGGCCAGTATGAAGCTTAAAAGACGCTGTGACTTAGTCAACAGTAGGCGCTGCAGCTTTCAGATGAAACTGCAAAGCTGGTTTTGAATCTGCACCAATAATAGAGCGTGGGAGGGTTTCTTAGGGCCTGAGTACGATTGCCCTGGGGTCTCGAGTAGATCATTATTGCACTCAACAAAATCCAACACCTAGGTCTGCAATAATTATTGCCTCCTTCAAGTTTTTGACCTGAAAATAGGAAACAACATATGGATTTTGGTGCTTTGGCTCTGTTTCTATCTCTGCTTTTGTCTCTCTGCCTCCAGCCCCTGGCTGCTGAAGCTGCATTTGGTGCTTCTTTGCCCATAGTTAGTGTTTTATTTATTCTCTGTAGTTTACCTGCAGGTTTGTAGCCTCTATTCAATAACTGCAGCGGTCACCTTTCCTTCGGGGTAGCATGACGAAGCACAAGAGAGTTTGAGGTCAGCAGCAAGAGCCTGGTTGTCTGCACATCATGAAGGCCTCGTCCTTCAGGCCTGGGAGGAAGCGAACAGTGTATTCCTGCCAGACAGGACGGATGAGGCAAGAGCTGATGAGGTAATGGGTTCCTCTATGGCTTGAGGTCTGCTGTGTTTTAATTGGCTGGTCTTGTGTGCACAGGTGGAACCTTGTTAGGCTGAGTGGGGGTTAGTAAAGAGCTCTAAGAGCAGTGATGCAGTACTGGCAGCTGCTGCTACAGGGCAGTCAAGTGGGAGCTCAGCTTTGCTGTGTTAAACATGGGTAACAGGGATTTGTCACCCTTCCTGAAGGGATAGACTGCGACAGGCCACGGTCTCCAGGAAGGACTGTTAGCAAGGGTATACCGCCGGAGACGCTGGAATTATGTGGCAATGCAGGACCAAATTATGATGGTTTGGTTAAATTAGGTGGCATAATTTGTGCCACTATTTCACTACTGTGTGATTTAAAAATACACTAATACCAAAAGTATTCCAAATGTTAGCAAAGCACAAAGGTTTCAAAAGTAAGAACAATGTAGACATTCACCAGATCTGCTTGAAAATGTGACTGACCAACAAAAGATTTTGTTTCGCATAGAAACACAGCAACTCTATTTTGCTAACACCCCATGTAACTGCCAGAGTAAAATAGTTTGCGTAAAAAACAGTGTGTTGCACTTGGAAAAAACACAAGTCGACCGAATTACATGCTTTGTATAATAAAAAAATACTTATTTTATGCTGCCTAACCCAGTTGGTTTATGGAACTAGGACTAAATAAGGGTGGAGCATATTAAATCCAAAAAAGGCAAACACAGTGACCAAGAAAGAGAGCGCAAAAATAATGAAAATTTAAAAAAAGAAAAGCAGATGTGACAGGACAAAGGATGGGAATGTGTGAATAAAAAAATGGAGAAGGAATTATAGAAGCAGAAAAGAAATAAATAAGGAACAATTTTAAGAACCATGCAATGGAAGAGAAAAATAAGCAGAGGAAGAAGAAAGAAAAATGGAACAAATGTGAATGAAAGAAGAAAGGCAGTTGCAAAGTAATAAACCCCCGTAGGAAAGTTTTGGTCAGGTGTTTTGTGCAATTGCTACACTGCTCTCTCAACACCTTTCTGGTAAAAAATTCAAAGTGGGGGTTATTTTTATTTTTCTGGATACTCCATTGCTTCCTGGTTTCACCTTGTGCAATTCAAGCGTTGAATATACAGATCTTTCTTCCTCCCATTTTGCATCAAAGGTTAATGATGTGTTTATCTTTGAGGAGCTCTTTCAGTACACTGTGTTAAATACACGCATTACGTGTTAAATCAAGTTGGTCTTTCTAAGAAAAAATTCTTAAGGAAATGACTGCAGAATATTCTATTTTAATGCTGTCTTCATCTGCTTCCGCTGGTTTAACAAAGTGACCGATTTCGGAAGATTTCCAGAGAAGCTCAACACTTTCCGTGAAAGCAAGAACACGGATTAACAAAGCAAACGTGTTGGCGAGCACACGGCTTTCACATGACACAGGTGAAACGCAGAGCTCAGTGGCCGGAAGCCTTTCGCTCAGAGCCAACCAACACTGTTCTGGCTTTTGGTATTTTTCAATAAATTTCGGGGTAGGCTGACCACCCTGCAGATGGCTGTGACAGTGCTCAGCGAAACATATTTAGCATAACATCCCTCTCCGAGCACTTTCACAGCGCTCTAGGGTGCAGAGCTATTGTATGTGCTACACAGAGGGAGGTGTTATGTATGTAGGGGTGTATGTGTAACAGAGACAAAGTGTGTGTGTGTGTATATATATATATATATAATTAGGCCTCCCGGTTTTATGGTATTTTTATTTTTTTTAACCATTTCGGTCTGTATTTATCCATATTTATTTTTTTGCCTATTTTATCTGTATTTATATATATTTATTTGGTGTATAAATGAAGTTGCAAAACTGTACATTTCCATATTTATTAAACAGCGAGCAAAGTCTGGAACTCCCTACCCCTTGCTCTTAGATCTATCCCTCTTCTGCTTCCGTTCAGAAAAGCCCTTAAAACCTGGATGTTCACGGTTAAACGGTGAGCTGGAGTTCTCTCGCTTTTTTTTCGAGACTCTGTGGTATGTATAGCCTCTCTCTAGCGCCTTGATGCCCGCGGGTGACTGCTGCGCTATAGAAGTATCAAAATCAAATCAAATAAAATAAAACTGATCAACGTGCACTCAAACTTTGATGTCTGCCATGATTTAGCTATTTAAGCTGCCAAATATTGCGTAACAATACCTCCACTAAATATTAGCATTATACTACAAATGTATGTTGACACGTGCCTTTATTCAAAGAAATGTCATCCTGTTTCTTAATTTCCCATGCTGTCCATCTGCTCAGCTGTTGGGCTACAATTCATGAACTACATCACGGGGAGTCAATAAAATGAAGTACATTTTCTGTATTTATCTAATTTTTTAAAATAAATGCAGACAGACAACACATTGTACTTTACCTGTATTAGCTGTGTTGTACTGGAAGAGGTATGCAGATGTGTCAAAGTCTGACTGTGTGTCACATTACTAATGCACGTGCTTCCCCCATGTAGCATCGTTCCCTCAGAGACCACCCCCAAGCCACTCCAGACCAGAGCCGAGAGCAGGTGAGCTCTCCCTCCTCAGCACCTTGCCGGCTGTGTTTGCAGGCCTGACTCCTGAACAGTCGCAGGTCGAAGGCGTGGTGAGGCCATTCCAGGGGCTGGCTGCTATTGTAAAATGCACCTCAGACAGCCGCACCCTGAATGGCTGCGCATTGTACACAAAACTGCAGTCACGCGCCACTGGTGCCCCGGGGACCTGCAGACAGCGGCGCAGTGGCCTGGGGCAAGAATGGAGAATTCCCAAAAGGTTTGTACTTTCTATCAGTCTTTCAAAGATATGACCTGACATTGCGTACTCCGCATACCTACCAGGCTCTCAAAGGCACTGGCCCAATGGAAAATCTCCCTATTACTACGGAACTCCAGGCCATCTGTACAAAGATTCCAAATAAGAAATCGTAAGTTGTAACTAATAAGGATTCGCAATATGCAATTTCCTATTTGGAATGTACTCAAATGGATTTGGTAAAAGTGTTACCAATTTGCACACCTCTTCTGAATGCATTGGTATTTTGCAAACTGTCCTATGTACCAACAGGTCGGTTCACAAAATACATAATCATACTGGGTCGCAACTCATTATACCGCATCAGCAGTCAACATGTAGGAGGCAAATGGTGACCTTTTACGATAGGCCAAAATCCCAGGGATGTATAGGCCAGCAGATCACCACGTCTGTGATATCTTTTAAAGAAAGCAATCATAGGACCCACTGGCAGAGAAGGAAGTGGGATCTGAAAGGTACTGCGCATTTGATGTGAGTCTAAGAAGAGCAGCTGTTTGTATTGATATTTATATGAATAAAAGAAAAATTGTTAATTAAAAAAAATATAGCAATCATTTTTTTAATGTACCTCTTTTTCTGAAAGGAAAACCAGGTGTGTTAAAAAAAAAATAGCAAGTTACACAAACCCCTTTTAAGAGTAGACAGGGGTCCCATAGACCACTGCCTTTTCCTAAAAAATAGTTTTCAAACATTCACAAAGGGAATGGTGTCCCTTTCCATTTATGAATGGCCTACCACCTCCTTTGAGTTGGTGGTGAAATATTGATATTTTGTGACTGCATTTCGGCTGCAAATACCTACCATAAGGAATCAATATTTGGAAGGGACGCCCTTAACACAGTCCTTCCAAATAGCGATTCCTAATGATTTTTTAAACCCATATAATGATGTGAAAAACATTTTCCCAGTTGTTATATAGGTTTAGAACATTTAAAAAAAGATTTTAGCATTCAAAAACCCTCTGGTTTATTTTATCAGAGGGTTTGCGAATGCTTAAACCCTTTGTACGTGAGGCCTTCTGTTATGTTTCATTGGAAACCAAAAAGGCTAACAAAATCTGAGCACTCTGGGGGCAGTCACCACCGAATGACAGGGCCACCCTGGGCCATTTGGTGATCCCTAAAACAAGCGCTACCACCCTCATGGGCTGAACAGTAGCTACCTATGGGTTAGGACCCCTATGCCCTTCCACCACAGTGAAGCAGTGCTCTAATTCCGTGACCTGCCTGCCTAGTCTTGGGCACAATCAGTGCAATTTCCCTGCCCTTTACCAGGCCCTTGCCTATCCCTTACCTGCCCGTGCCTTGAACTTTGATACACGTCCTAGACAACAGACCGACTTATGCCTCAAGTATCCGTGAAACAGGAATTCTTTGGAACTTCATTCGTGTTATCCACTATGTATAGAGAAAAATGAAGCTCTTTTTTGATTCATGACGTTGAGGTCTCCCCGACCTACACCCTCTTTCTCTCATCTACATCGCTCTAGGACCCTGCACCCTAGTTATGAGAAATTGTTCCCAGCGCTACTCATTATCTAGCGCTGCCATCTGTCACTATATTCAGTGCTGCTTTGCAGTTAGAGCTATATGGATTTATCATTCTTTGGATACCCCGAGTGACCTGTGTCTGGGTTGCCTCCCCCTCCCCTGGACAGTGTTGTACTTAGTTTATTTGTCGCCCTGAAGAAGGTTGACCTTCTACGGAGGTCTATACCGAAACACGCGACAGCACTTACATTGAGATCAGCCAGACCAGGATTATAACTTAAATTGAGTGCTTTTGGACTAAGGAAGTTTGGGCCATCCTACAGTTATAAACTACAAAAGATACTGAGATATTATTAGGATATAAAACCATAGAACCAATGTATTTCTCCCTCTCTGATGTACTGATTATGATTTTCTACTGATTTTATTTAGGAATGTTATTCTTGCTTGAAAGATTGAAGTTTAGGTGGGGCTGTGTATGCCTGATCTGTGGTATATGCAAGTGTGTGGGGGATTGTGTTTGGGGATGCTTCCTAACTTATTATAAATGTTTTCATCCGTGGCCTGTATTTCTAATTATGTTCTATTTTATTTTCTGTCCATGTATACTTGTGTATTGTTTTTTGTATTGTATAGCTGATCTCAAAATTAAGATAGAATATTAAAAAAAAAACTGAAAAGAATAAAATGGTTATAAATTTTGCTTTGTTCAAGAATTTTTTAAGGAATTGTTATCCTATCTGTGCATATATGGGCTATGGTGTGACGCTTAGCACTTTCTAATGTATAATTGTTTTCCATAATTATATATATCCACCAGGCAGGAAATGGTTCTGTTTACTAGTGCTTCCCAGCAGTGCCAGCCCACAGCGAGTACGGCTGTGCTTCACTGCCTGCCGAGCTCACACAAACACCTTCCCGTCAGGGCCAGACTGGGCCTAGCGGGCATTGTGCGTTTCCCCGGGAGGTTGGAACGGTGGGGCCTTTTTTTCAGAGGTAGGGGCCAGTTCTGCAACAGTGCTGCAATACCTTCCCCCAGTAACAAAAGCAACAGTGCACACGTGTGCACCCCCAGACCCTCACAGGGGGCTGGTCTGACAAAATTGCCAGGGCTCCTTTAGGTTCTCAGTCTAACCCTGCTTCCCGTAACAAGAGAGGCGCAGAGTATTGGCAATACTACACTGAGGGCCAGCAGATAGTGGCTACAGGAAACAAGGCTAACAAAAGGAAAGATAATGGAGAATGACAGACTAAATAGCCAAAACATTATAAAAAAAAATGCTTCCACTTTTCTATTACTACTGATTTTCACACAAAGAACAATAGTCTGTATTTTTTTTAAACTGAAAAATACAGAAAGTATAGCTTTATTGAAACGTTTCTCCATCCTATCACTAATGGCTATCAAGTCATTAGTTATGCTTATTGGCAGCATAGAAGTATCTTTTAATGATGTTCTTATAACTGCAGATGTGCACACGTGCAATTACTACAGTGGTATATTTTTCAGGTGAGTGTATTTTTATCGGGTTACCTGGCACAGGCTAGCCCAACAAACACCAAAATGTGTGGTTTTGTTAATGGTAAAATAAATGTGGAAATTTACTAAGTTTCAAATTCTGTTTTATTCTTTACCGAATATAGATAACATCCAATGAACTGACTTAAAAAACAGAAGTTCAAAACTAAAACCAATAAAACAGGAAACCTTAGCAAAAAAAGGAAGTTGCAAATGGTCTCCTCTCTACTTCATAGACAGGTAACATGCCTCTGCTTAAGTCTAGCCACACAGTGCAGCTGTGTGGGATCGTTACCAATTATTTGACACAGAGTGGTCTTTGGCTCCTCGAAATAAATATTACACTCTAACCTCATGCAATTAGCATTTGGGTGTATCATTCCACCTCACACGGAGGGCTTGTCTTGCAGTGCATAAGGGACTATTTTTCATCTCAGAACTACACTGAATTGTCACAAGGAACATTCTTTATCTTGCAGATGCCTTGTGTACAGAAAGCACGTGTTATTCTTTTTCACTGCAACAGGCTTAAAAAAGAAAAAAAGAAGAACTCAAATCGCAAGTCAGACCTATTTGCCTTGCCAATGCAAGTTTTACCTAGTTGCCTTTTTGAGGAGCCTGAATGTGTTTGGTGCTGCACTCGGACAGTCGTCGCCAAGCAGAGAGTCTAATGTTATTCAATGTAGCCAGCCTTTTAAGTATAACAGAAGGCAGGCTTCACTAGGCACCAGGCTTGTATTCTTTTTCCCCGGAGTTTTGTATAGCGCGAACTTGACCCAAAGGCATCAGAGCACTTTAAATGAGCACCAGATGTGTTACAGGTGGATACATTAGGAAGAGGTGTGGCACAACCGTCAGGGCGGCTGACTACAGAACCCAGGGGTTTACGGTTCGATCGCCGGCGGCAGATCAGCCCAGTACCATGTGACTCTGGGCAATAGCTTGCTTAATCTTCCCAACTGCCCCCAGCGCATTGATGCCCTCGGGTATTTGTTCGCGCTTTACAAATACTGGACATTCAAATTCATTTTTTCCTTTTTTTTAGTAAGGCAGAGGGAGATTATGGGGCCGATTATGATGCAGCTCGGAAGGTCGGAGCCTTCCGAGATGCATTGTATTTGGCTGGCTGGATTCCTTTCCGACCGCCTCATTTTGATGGAGGCAGTTGGAAAAGAATCCAACCGGTCATTCCGGCTGGCTTCCAACGGGGCACGGAGAGCCCGAGCGCCAGTCGGATTGCAGCAAGTAATCTCAGGGGCGGGCCTTTCCGCCCTTGAGAT
Organism: Lissotriton helveticus; assembly: GCF_964261635.1. NCBI lineage: Eukaryota > Metazoa > Chordata > Amphibia > Caudata > Salamandridae > Lissotriton > Lissotriton helveticus. The sequence goes on along the minus strand of NC_136065.1, from coordinate 1,975,391,253 downwards.
TACGATGATGGTTTCCGATATGGTTTCCATGTCGGTCTGTCTGACATGGACACCATGTCGGAAAGCGTCTTTGGGGGTAACATATAGGAATGCGACTGAACAGTGGTCGGTCGCATCCTAATGGAATGGTCAGGACTGCTGACCGGGTGTCCGTCGGTCCCATGACCAATGCGGTGTCAGGGAGAAGTTATTCCGCCCGACATTGTAATGACTACCTAAGTGATTTGCCCAGAATCACAGGATGTTAAGTGCCCCTCTGGAGACTCGAACCCGGTTCCCCTGCTTCAAGATCTACTGATCTTACCGTTAGGCCACACCCTCTCCCTCAATTACAATTAAGAATCAAAATAGTGCAAGCAAATCAGTGATTACATGAACAAATGAATTAAAAAGAGCAACCAAAATAATGTCTTAAAAAAGAAATAAAAATGAAAAGAATACTCTAATGCAAAAAAATGTAGGAAAATGTATCGTTACGTTCTGAAGCTAATAGGGTGCGGGGGTTCCCTTTGTTAAAAAAAATTGGTGAGTTGACAGACAAAGGATAAAATAAAAAGGAAGAGCATTCATTAGGGACACAGAGGAAAGTAAAAATGTTCCACTGCCGAAGGTGCTAAAATGCTGGTGCTCCTGCTCTATACCTTTTAAGAACATTGGAATGTGGAGCACTACATTGAATAAAATGGAGTGTTCCGTGCTTCCAAGTGCCGGTAAAGGCCCGCAAAGCATAATACCGATGTTGTTTTCACAATGGCCTCTCGGAGCCCGAGGGGATTTAAACCCCCGGGTATTAAAGTCCTGCTCCCTTGTTAAAGGCCCTTGCCTTCGGCCTTTAACGCTGAAATGGGCCTTTAATAGCCAGTATAGCCCACTACGGCGGGCTGGCTGTAAGGCTATAGAAAGACACTAATGAGCTGAAACCCCTGGCAGAAATCATGCCTTAAAGTAGCATTTAGATTTGGAAAAATTTCTTAATTTAGGTGAATGGCATAACGTTTGGGCTTCTACTTTCAAACATCCTTCAACTGAGAAATCTGAAGGTAGGGGAAGGGAAGGTGAACCATAGATCCCACAAATATCCTGAAGAGGGTTGGTGGAGAGTACGTGGGATCACATTTGTGTAAAGAGGAGATGCCACTTGAGGTTACTTGAATGTCTACAGACCACCCCAACTTAACAACATAAGTATGAACTTTACTTTAGGCCAATGGATTTGTTGGGGGTTGGGGAGTGTCTTGATGGAGCCCCGTTCCAAGGTGTGCTCCTTGCTAGGCAGATGAAGAGACCACTTTGACGAAGAGTCCCAGCTGAAGGGCTACTGAGCATGACTTCTTGACAGACCTCCATGGAAGAGGACAGGTCACACCACAAGTTTTATGTATTGTCCTGGGGCCCTGCCCACTGTATAATCTCTTTCTTCAGCAGAATTGAGTTACTAATGGCCTGTGCCTCCTGGCCCCATGATGATGCTAGCCAAAGAGCTGCAGCAAAGATGTCCCCTGGTCTGTGAAGTTCTCATAGCACTCAAGTCTGCATTCCTTCATGCAGCAGTTTCTATGCCTGTTGTCTAGGGCCTTGGAGAAGAGGAAAGCTGCCCTGCCACTGCTGGTGATGGCTTCCTTTGGTAACCTTTTCGATTAAGTGAGTGGTTTTACTTGAAACTACCCAGTACTTAAACAAGAATTTGGAAAGTCCACAAACTCTTGTTGTAAGGTACAATCAACACAGAACAACATTGGAGCTCTTAAACTCTGGATAGGAAATGTAATGAGAGCAGTGCCAAAGCTATTGGAAGTATTAAGGTCGTTGCAAGCAGCTGCTTTGCAGTGCCACCCAAGTGGCCAAAAGAGGGCGCCATATTACAACAAATTGCTGCCAGTGCAAGCCAGCTCATTATTTCCATTGGGCATTTCCCCAGTATGCTGGTGCCAATAGAGGTCTTTTTTTAAGGCTGCTGCTGGCACCTTTGTACATTCTCTAGCTCCCCCAGTTAATGCTAGCTGACACAGTCGGTGCTTTTGGAAAGAAAGAAGGACGATAGAGGAAAAACAAAAAGAAAGAGAGAAGAGTGAAGGAGAGGGGCTGGTTTGAACCTTTCTTGCCAGGGCTGCTGTAGGTTCCTAATCTGCCCCTGCAAAAGAGGCCTGGTTGCTACGGGCACAGTAGAACCCAATCCCAAAGAATCCGTGCACTAAAGAAGAACCCAAAAAAACATACGGCCTGTATTGGCCCACCGGGGACAAGGGACAAAGGGAGGCAGGCACCCATATCCTCCATCTGCCACGGGTTGTCACCAAATAAATATGAAACAAAATCCTCACTGGAACAACTCATTTTGTCCATCAGCCGGAGTCCGTTTGGCCCTTGAGGGCTATATTTCCCTCATAGTTTTTCTAAACGTTCTAGCAAGAGTTTAAATATATATGCTTAGTATACATTTTAGGTGGTGCTTTGGGTACTGATGGTGAGTGCTTTACTGCTCATAACTATATGATATTCCATTTGAGCTAATGCTAAATGTATACATTTCTTGGGTTTACGGAAGATCCCTGTGACACCTGGTTAGGGGAGCGGTTCTTTTTAGGTATTCGAATGTATGGATCCCCATCTTTCCTTTTGAATCCGCAGTTTGAAAACTTTATTTATTGAGTTCAATTGTGTTACTTATTTTAATGCGCCTCCCACACCCCTTCAAAGGTGGTACTTGCTCATTGACCCACTACCAAGCGGACAGAAGGATGTCTTCTGAGCTCAAGTTTCTCCTTCTTTGTTCAGCGTCCCTTATGTTGGGAGATCTGAGATGGGGTTGCCTCAGCTTAGATTTAGGTTCTTGTTCCCCAAACTGTGACTTTAAATCTCACACTATAATTCGGCTTATATTCTTGGTATAAGTGCACAAATCCACATCTTATCTCACTGCGCGCAGTGTCACACCTAAGAAGGCCCCTGACATGGTTGCATTACTTGCCGCAGAGCTTTCTTTGATCATAAGGAGTGGGTAATCTAAACCATGACCTAACCGGGTGGCTAGAGACCCATATTCTGAGTAAGATGTGGGGCAATCAATTTAACAGGCTACCGAACAGCCAGCAATTTCGGAATACGCCCTCTGGCGTGTAGGGTATCTCCTGCCATTTTGTAGCCAAAGCAAATCAATTTAAGATGCAATTGCTCTTAAATGACTCGTTCAGAGTGTCCTATAACCTACTTTTTATTTAGCTGGAAACCACCATACAATGGTGAACCGCTAAAATTCTCACCCTGTCCAATACATTTTAATAGGATGGAATCAATCGGTGGCTGTGCACCAATACATGCCCGATCAATCAATGGAATGTTCAAGTTGAACCAATATTACCATTTATACATCATTAATACAACGTTGTTAAGTTGAGAACTAGGTGGGATCACAAAAATCCACTGTCACTAAAAACTTGGGCCCGATTCAAAGACTGCATTTTGTGCTGCATAAAATAGTACAACAGAAGTGCTACTTACTATGATTTGCAATTCACAAACCTACAAGTGGAAATGTCAATCTCCATCTCTCCTATCTTTTCTCTGTGGAGATCTCCACATGCGCAAGCTTACTACTTAGTAGTAAATGATGGAGGGACCAGGCAAGTGGTGGGAAAATGGGGAATATCTACCATAAAATGGGAAGGATTTGGGGAAAAGTAAGGAAAGGTTTAGGGAGGTTTTGGCTACAATAAACATCCACTCAAAAAAGCGTAAGCATTTTGCTATTCACAAACACTTGAAAAGTTACTATAATCCTCAATGTGGCAAAACAGTAGCAAATGTACTACAGCCCAGCCTTGGAGTGAGTCAAGCATGACACATTGCGATGAACAGGTAGGGAATAAAAGAAACAGGAATTTTAAATAAAACCCTGTAGCAAATAATGTTAACCAAATGATATACCTTCAATGTTAAAAAGTATATAGAAGTAATAAGTATTTTATTTTAACATGTAACAAACTTAATTTAAAATAAATGTGAACTTTTAATCTTTTGTTGAAAAATGTAAAAAAAATTAGTTTAAGAACCCTGTTACTGTGGGTGGGAATGTTTTTTAATTAGTCTTTAATAAATATTGTTTAAATAAATATATTTAGATTTATAATTCAATACATGTTTATGTTACAGCACATTAACTTATTGAATTACTTTATTAGTCCTATGTTAATGTAAATAATCAATATTTAGTTTTTTGACATGGATATTTTCGTATTAAAATATATATTTTTTTAAAGAATACCAAATTAATAAGAAATTGTCCTATACTTTCCCATGAGACTATATCCGCCATGGTGGCAGAGTTCTTTCTCCATCTATCTGTTAAATGTTTCTAGTAGTAGCTTTACATTTGTATATTTAGTCCTGGATTTCACCATCCCCTCAAATGAGTGGGTGGAGACATGCAAGTCTTCTCTTTAGAGTGAATAGCACAAAATTATAGATTTACAATTAGGTGCAGGAGTAGATTTGCACATGAAGAAATTTAAATGTGTACATTTACCTTTGTGAGTAGGCCCCTCTTTCTATTCTGAGGGTAAAGAGTAACACGATGTAGATGCCACAATGTGGGGGAAACTAATGCTTCAAATAGGTCTGTTATCTGCGGGCTGATATGCGCTCAGGCAGTGGCAGTAGGAGCGGACACAAATGACAGGTGGGGTGGGTAGGAACAATGACAGAATGCATGGAGGAGCAGAGACTGTTAATACGGGGATTGACCATGTGGGCCAGTGGGGGTGTGGAGGACCTCAAGCAGCGGAAGAGAAGGGCAGGGGTGGAGGGAGACAAGGATGAGCAGGCAACCATCATTTGTGCAAAGGATGGGACAAAATATTTTGCAATTGTGACATCATCAAAAGGGTGATCTGAAAAAACAATTCCCCTTTATTTTCATAGGTTGTTCCAAACTTCAGTGTCAATCCTCCACTCCGACATGGCCCTGGGAGCAGGGGCAGCTTAAAGGAGAGGACCTTAGGCGGACACATTATCATTCTTCATTTAGGTAGCACAAAAGTGATGGATAGTAGTGCTTGAATTAATCAGAACCACTGGTAATTATGGCATAGCATTCCATTGGTTCCAGGCTAAGCTGTTCTTTCACGGAATGGAAACAACCAAATTCAAATGACCCTGCTCCAACAGGAACATCCGGCCAGATCCGTGGTAGACCGCAATTCCTCCTATGGGTAACACAATCGGGCACACCCAGGGCCACAGATACAATTTATGGGATGACACATTATGATATATTCTCTCCACCTGTTAAATGAGAGATGTTTTTGTGCACTGCTGAGTCTCGCGACACAACATTGCTTCCAGAAGGCCGCATAATCCATGCATTTTCCTACCATCATACATCATGGAAAATTCCATTGGTCCAGCAATTTTAAATCACTGGCACGGGCCGTAAATTTTTATTTGCAGGGTGAATTCTAATTGTACCAGTGACCTCGTCGCCAAACAGTGCCGATATGACCGGTCAAATGCAACACAGAACAGCAATCACTTCCTCATCCCATTAATTGTCATTGGGATTTATACAGCGCTTATTGCCCAGATGAGGCATTAAAGCGCTGTGCACTGTTAACAACCAGAATCCACTAACATGTGTAGCTGAAGGTAGATGTCCACTCCTCTGAGGTCTGAAAACAGCAGGTAAAAGGGGGAAGGTGGTAGGTCACTGCCGCCACCGATGATTGCTCAGAGCCAACGTGAAAGCAGAAGGGTGCTAGACACCCTGTGAATTGAATCAAGAGCCTATGCAGCAGCATGCAAGCGCTATGTTTACTAACAGAACAGCATGGTCATGGAGAACAAGGGGTGCAGGAGAAATGCAGTCGGGGCTTTGGACAACCACCTCCTCCAAACACACACACATATTGACCTTCTGTCAACACCACTGGTCCAAAGGTTCTTTCATTCATTGTGTTTATTTTGCTCCTGTGCTTAAAGTGCAATGGCTGGAGAAAGCGTGTGTGAAAGGTGGCGCTGTACAAGCGTCCTAAGGCCACCCAATGGTGTTTAGTGCGCTTTAAATAAATGCAAAGGCAGTTCACAGCTGGCTTGTACTGAAACCTAAGCAATAGTATTCATTTGCCTGCGATGAGCAACTTCGAATCCCGGAAGTTTGCCTAGCTGCTATAAACTTTACTAGAGAAACACTTTACATCAGGAAACAATGTGGTCCATACCTCTCTTTGTGACGCTTCCAAATGTGTGCCCAGTCATTGAATGATGGCAGTCGATGCGCTGTAATTGACCCTCTAAATGTTTTTTAATGATGCATGTTTTATTACTGTACGCCCATTTTTTTGCAAACTGTTATTGGATGCTGCCATAATTGTTTTTATTGATATCTATACTACTGTATTTTTTATGGCTGTTTTTATTGATATCTGTATTATTATTGTATTTTTTTATGGCGAATAAAGATGTATCGAATGAACGAACAAGGATTTCATTGTGGCTTTAGGAGCCGTCCACTTATCAGGTGAATTCAGAATACCGCACTTTTTAACTTGTGCTTGTTGGGTGGTCTGAAACATAGCTCTGTGGTAAGGCCAGAACAGGAGGGAATCTCGCTTAAGTGCCCCCTCCCACCACCACCACCCTGTTGCACAACGAGGTCACCATGAACCATAAGCAAGATAGAACATTTAGCACACATCCCTTATTCGGTACTCAAAATCAAGCATTATTGGGGTTAAGTGGATCCCTGAATCCCCTGGGACTCTGTGCCACTGTACCTGTTGCACCCTTCCTCTCAAATCGGTCAATCAGCAAATCTAAAGGCTGGTGGGAGCCAGAACAGGCCCGAATTGTTAGAATTTGCAAGTTGTCCTTTTAATGGAAACCTACAAAAAGGTTTGCACTCGGAACAGTCGTGGCTTACTAAAGGATAACTTTTGACAGCACTGTAAACATTTAATCAACCTTTTATATTGTGCGCAACCCTATACTTTGTGTAGTATATTTGTCAAACTAATGCCATATTCATAGCCCTTTCTGTCACAGTCTCCTAGCAGTATAAAGCGCAGATCACTATTATCTGGTGCACCGACCACGATTTAAATCAGTGACCTTTCAGTAACACCCACAGACCTCTGAACAGACCGAATCAACCATCCGAGCTTTCCTATCAGAAAAAATGCATCTCCCACAAAAATATATGTAAGTAGCATTTATTTTTGATTTAAGGTGTGTGCATCTTTATATGCACCTGTCGGTGAAATGCCAACAAAATACAGAATATTTTGTTCTTTTTAGCCTAGTCTCTTTCTCGACACCAACACTTGGGGACCCCGCCTCCCTGATTGTACTCGGGGTCACAGTTCCCATACTTTCCTTTATGCACTTCGACCGCTGCCTCAAACCCCTCCCCGACCTGGTCTGACTAGTAATACCTTCACCAAGGTAAATCCCCGCCTGCTCTCCTCCACCCCTCCCTCTCTGCCCATCCGGTTAGTGTCAGGCTGGCTCGTGCACAGCAGGCTACTCTCAGTGTGGGAGTTTCGCCTACTGTTTCTCTCGGCTGGCTCCATCCCTTCACCCTCCCCCTCTCGCTTCACCTCTCTCTCTCCCTTTACTCGGTTGCCCCCTCCTCCCAGGCCGCTCCTCCTGCGGTCACAACCTGGCCCAGGTACAGGCACCTGTCTCACTTCGCTGATGTGGGCGTGGCCACCTCTCCTGCTGCCCATTGGCTGCATTCGGTGGCGTGACGGGGGAGGAGAAGAAACGAGCAGAGGGCGAAGGTCGCTACATGATGAATGCCCGCTAATCCCTCCAAAGTCACCAAAAGGAACCTATATAGAGGAAACCGCCGCTTCACAGTCAGCCACGTGCCCAACTAGTCACGAATTATACAACGTATCCTCCTGCCAGCCCCTCCCCCTAACACACACCTGTCACCTATACACGTCGTCATCCGCGCGCAATCCCTGCCATCCTGACACTCAGATGCTCAATCGTGTTTGCGACACACGCACTGACCCCACACACATACGCTGACAAGCACACACCCGTGGCGCCCCAGTGTCTCACACACGCACCTTGTCACCCCGCACAATACAGCCACTTACACTTCCTGCCACCAGGCAATCTCTACTACTCAAACATCCTGCGCGCATCACAACTGCCCCATGCAGTCCCTCTAACTCATACACATTCTTTTCAGCCTAATCATTACACAAACAACCTGCCACCCCACACGCATTCCTTGCAACACACACACACACTCACGTTACCACACACATTCCTACCCCCACGCAACTTTTTATCCCTACTTTCCACACAACTTCGTGCAGCTACCCCATGCTCAGAGCTTCCCTTTCACCCAGCAACCCCAAAACAGAGAACATTTTACAACACTATACAATGAAATTGTATTGCCAATAAGAGAACTCGTGCACACACGCTCCCCTCAGCATCTGAGCATTTACTACACACAAACGCACACACATCTGCGAGATAAATGTAAATTGCTCAGCAAAACGCTTAACTGATGTAACCTGTAAATGCCAATCTTTCTTGCTGGGACCTCTCACGCTCAATATCCCAACCCATGCGAAACGTAAGGAGGCCTCTCAGCATTGATGTTCACAAATTGCAGCCGCTGTGGAAACTGAGTCTATCTTGACACTTGTGAAGGCTGTCCTCGGGTTCTTCTGCTGTCCCGAGCTCACCCCTGCACCGTTTCTTAAGAACACGTGACCGAGTTAAGAGACTTCCAAAATCAGGTATGTGTGTGTGTGTGTGTGTGTTCACCTCAGGGAGATGGACTCCGAGGCGGATTCTGCAGGTATCCTGATGCATTATTACAAACTCATTTACAGACTTCACTGAAAGTTGAATTTGAAGTTTTCTTGGACACATTCTGCCACGGAGACACTCCCTGCAACATACTCCCTGCCCATGGCCACTGGCCTATAGGCTAACCTGGCAATGCCTGAAGGGCTGGTCCGAAAGGTCAGATTATAGGCTGTGTTTTTGGGCTGTTTGGTGGCCTGATTTGTGGTCTGGGGGGTCTATTTTTACTGCCGATTTTCTCTGTTACCCAACAAATTTCCTGCAGTGAGCACAGATGACGTCAGTCTCTCATACCTTGCAAAACACCTGTGATTTGAATTGTGAGCCACTTTTTTAGCCATTTAATTTACTAATGGGGCCACTTCGAATTTAGTGCCCCAGCCTATTTTGTGTCCCAGTCCCACCCATACTACACACACACATATATATATTATACACATGTACATTTGGATATGTCCTCAGGCAAGGCTCCTTTTTTGTGTGGCTTGTTCTCATCCCTCATTTTACGCAGAGAAATAAGCTATTTTTTAGTAGTTTGTTTCAGAGCTGCAAAGCAGACATTTTGCTAACTGGTAGCCCACAAAGACACCGAACAAAGCATATTGACAAGGACATGACTCACAGAAGGTTAGTTGATTCCGCTTCTTGACTGCCTAGGAAAAGGCGAGTCCTCCCGGTGGCTAAATTGCGGCCCTGCATAGATTAGTACACATACAATGTGTCAAGTGTCTCCTTTAGAGGGTCCCAGTTAGGAGGAAAAAGCACAAAGGGTAAAAACCGTCCATAGTAATACTGTATTTCTTTATTGAAAGTGATAAGCACTGAAGTGACCCGGAAGGCACCAAACACACCCTGGCATTGGGGAGGACAAAAGAGACAGGCTGAAATCAGAAGTCCTGCCCTGCCCTTTATGTTCCACACTCCAAGCAGTAAAAGGAACACCCCTTGAGATGCAGACGAGCACTGAGACACCAGAATACCCCAGGCAGTGAGGACGTCCCGACACAAGCCGAGTGCGACACCCAACAATGCCCATTTGGGCAGCACGTGGAACGTCCCAGGCCTCTGAATGTGTGACGTCTTTGGTAAGCTTGTGGCACTGCTCTCAGTAATACTCATGCTCAGATCTCGATACAAATGTAACATCTGTTCTGATTGTTCAATTTCCTCTGGCGACAAAGCTGATGACTGATTGTCCCGGTCGCCTTTATGACTGTGCTCTCTTTCTTGATTGGGTCGTTTGAACCCAAACTTTGCTGGCTATTCGCCGACCCTTTCTTTGGCGCACAATCGCAGCCGTGCCCTTTGTCTGCCGCCTACTGGGATAGGAGGGGTTGGCCGCCCCCCCCCCACCCCTCTAGGGTCAGTAGCACCTCCCGGTCAGCAGTAAACCCCCCATGCCCCCAGCTGTGCAAGCATCTCATGGGACCTCCCTCTGTTTTTTCCTTCCCATCAGTTGTGTACACCAAGACCTTTGTGGCGTCAATACGGCCGCAGTTTATTTACATCTTTAGTTGTTACACACTTGTCATGATGGCATTGGTCATTAACATGCTAATTTCTGGCTTATCTTGGTTAACAAAGTAAGCCATCTCATAACAGGTTATACAGCGTACATCCTATACTTTATTCCATATTAATAACCATAATTTGCCTAATCCTGCAATGCATCAACCTTACAGTCATGATGTCTCGTCAAGGTTGTCATAAATTGCTTCCAACTGCTGTGACAGCTCTACTTCTGTCAATTGGTACAGCGAGTCACAGCTTTGAGACTTCAACTTACTACAGAGTGTAAGGGTTCGTGGCCCTGTGTCTATGCCTGGGCTGCAAGTGCCGTGTCCACCTGTGTAGACCATTTTACCTTTTGTCTGCCCTCAAGTATTCCTGCTATGAGGCTGCTAAGAACCTTATCCGGGCCCTTGTCTCAAGAGTCCCTGCCGTAAGCCATCCCAAGGACCTTGTTCGGACAAGATATTTGTTGTTAAACCTTGTGACTCACTGCCACGCTGGATGTGATTTACCAATGACTGACAGCTCCCCTCAGGACCACAAAAATTCTGTTCTAGTGCCCGTACAATGTTCAAGAGGAAACTATCATTCTGTGCAAGGCAGCTGAACCTTGTCATCTGCGTACACACCCGGGGAGGGATTCTCTGACTTCGGGTATTTCCTGCGCCGCCGCATCCATCCCCACAGGGAGGTTAATGTCACTGCCCATCACCATGACCTAATCTGAAGCTCTGATCCTTAAAGTATGGGCTAGTGACCAAAGTTAATTTATGCCATGAATTGAGCCCTGACGCACCCCGCTGAGAGTACTGTTCTCCTAATACAATATGCCTCACGATCTGAACCAGGGGTCGGTGTCCGAGTTTGCCCTGGGTCGCCTCTATTCTTTAATTTATTGTGTGTGACCTAGCTCACCATCCGCATCCATCCTTTCTATTCCTTCATCGAAAAAAGGGCCCGCCAACGTATTTAGCCTGTGCTCCTGGTCCGTGTACCGTACATTGGTCCAACGTGCGCCTAGAACATCCTCGCCTGATGAGGTTCTAACTATTGACCTAGCTCCTATTGTTGACTGAATTCCTGGCACACTTTTGGAAATATTGTGCTCCCCCTCCATAATATGCACATGTGATCCTGAGCGGGGTTGCTGTCCACAATGCACCCAGTTTATCTCCATTCTATCGGTATCATATGTAGCCTGGCTCACCTTCAACATCAACATCACGGAACACGTGATTAGCTTTTGCTAGCATCAGCAAGCTTTCCCAGTGGCGCTGTGCTGCTGGAAGGACTTGATGCAGATTTTCTGTCATCCTACTCTCCCATAAGCAATGTGACATCTAAGCAGGTTTGCACATGTCCAGGATTGAACCACATATTCCCCACGTAACTTCCTTAACTGAATGACCATCGATCAGTAATATTGACAAACTAGTACAGAGCTGGAGGTCATTAGTCTGGTTCCAGCTATCGCAACATTTGCAACCCTCATCCTATATTTAAACACTGGGGAAAACTTTTCGACTGATACCTTCCTGGTTTGCCTTTAGCTCTTTTGTGCCTTGGCTTTTAGCCCATTGTTCTATTTTAGTTTGTGTCTTCCAAAGTGCAAGTAACAAATGGAAAAGGATTCATGCCAAGCTATATATGTAAACCATCATTTGTTCTGCATGATACCTGCTCCTCACGGCGGGCACTCTAACCCTCTACAGTACTGAACTGGAGGCAGCGCTGGCACTAGTCAATGCTTTGGTCTCTCTCCAGTAGGACCGTTACTAACCAGCGTTACCTAACCTCTTTATTGGTGCCCGGTAAAGTCAATCGGCAAATTCTTTTGTGTTTCTATATCCTATGATATAATCCACCCGACCGGCCTCTGAAACAGCAACATATGGCTCGCACCAGCACAACCGACACAGCGATCAAGTACTCTTCATGAGAGTACTCCGCCGATGCAGTGTTGGGACTGGCTAGTCACTGGTCCTGCAATAAAATGCAACCTCCCTGGCTGATCCAGAGTACAAATGGCCTTCGTTTGCCAGTAGGTAAGTTTGTAGCTCATCATGGCCGTTTGTATCGGTGCTTACCAAATATGTGACTGATTGTACAAAGAGCTCCTCGACAGTGTAGCATTCCACTTTTCCACGAATGAGCTGTGGTAGCTCATCAAGCCATAGGGAGTGCTAATTTATTGGTACTTCCTTTGATTTATGGCTCTCCTATAGTTGACCTACTCTACGGGTAATTAGAAGATTCTCTGGCTGACACACACCTCTCAATTATTCTACAAAAAATAATGTCTCCATGGGTATGCTAACTGGGTCACACTAGTAAGCACCAGTGTGTACACCAAGTTCTAAATAAGCAGCTCCGAACATAAAATTACAATAGGAAACCATAGCCTGCTGTCACAATTTTATGAACCATTCCTAATTCACATCATGTCATCCGGATCCATAACATTATCTCAAACAATAGAAAATGAGTTCTAAGATCACTGAAAAGTGACATCCTTAGGCGAAGCCAGCAAAGCCTGGAGAACCATTAAATGTCTGTAGAGCCACTGTATGCCTGTTTCTAAGGCAGCACAGAAACAACTTACAACATGGATGGAGGCTTATGGAATTGTGTATGGTCGACATGGCAGAGTAAATGGAGAGCAATCTGCTGGAGACGATTCTAGACGAGAGAGAACCTATGCCCTTTAGATTTGAGAGCCATCTTGAATTGATCACTGTGAGCTACCATTAATGGTATGCATTCATTCCTTGTGGAATGTAGTAAAACAAGACCCTAAAGCACAACAAAGGGATTGTCAGTGCTCTATTCACAGAGTAAATTTACACACACAGTTATTCAAGTGTAAATCTACTCTCCCATCTCAGAGATACTTTACACTTTTTTTGCTATTCACCATTTCTAAGTTTAAAGTTACTCCCCGGAGCAGACTTGCATGTCTCCACCTCCTGTTGGAGCATCCTAGAACAGGATTTACTACTAGTTACTTTCCACACATAGTTCAGAGCTCTTGCGTTGGTAAAGTATAAGAAAACGTATTAACGCCTATTATGCTTTAAAACAAGATTTAAAATGTATTTTAGAAAATATTGTTAAATAATTGTACATTTTATAGAAAAATTTTTTTCACAACAAACTAACTTAGGTGTTTAATAAATAATTATTTTAAATATATTCATTTAAATTTAAAAATAATATTCCTGAAGAATAAATGAAATAAAAGTATTTAAATTGTATACACATTTATTAAAAGTATGCATGGCATATATTTGAAATAGTAATAAATATTTAACAAAACCCTTAAAGTTTTTTTTATAATTTTACCAATAATTTTTTTTATTATATTTTCAATAACAAGCATGTACATTGCAGTACATTAAAGCGCTTCCAAGAATCTCCTCAAGTGTGGCCTTTCCTCTTTCTGTGAAGGAGCTTGTTCGTTATACATACCCGCGTGGTCACCAGCGACGCGCATCAAAGGCTCCCGCTTTTGCAAGAGGCTCTGTTTCTGCTGGACACTGTTCGCAGTTGCTTTCTCTCCGGGATACCGGGATTTACAGGGCCCACCACAAATCACTGGAAGAAGTACGACGGTGATGATGCCACTGTGCAGCACGTCGGGCTTGGTATTCACCAAGCCCCCGCCAGAAAGGATTCCGGTGACAAGTGGTTGAAGCGGTTTGGGGACTTAAGGAAGCGCCGCTGCCCATGCGTGTTTTGAACTCTGAGGGGGCTATTCTCGAACTTTGCAGCTTCATTGGCTCTCCCACTCCATATGCGGTACTTACCAGAATTTTGCTGCTGCATGCTGGTACCTGTAGGCGCTGGGGCTCTAGTTGACCACAGGAAGTATATGCATCAAGACAATTTTGAGGTGGGAGTGGCTGCTGTCCGCGAATGAGGGGAAGGCTGGACATTTAAAACCTTCGCTCACACCCCTTCTGCAAAACACTTTCACCCGGCGCTGAAGAGGCAGACACCGCCGAAATGCATCCGCCACCATGGGTGTCAGAATTTTCTCTGTGTGGGTAGTACATTAAAGCGCTTCCAAGAATCTCCTCAAGTGTGGCCTTTCCTCTTTCTGTGAAGGAGCTTGTTCGTTATACATACCCGCGTGGTCACCAGCGACGCGCATCAAAGGCTCCCGCTTTTGCAAGAGGCTCTGTTTCTGCTGGACACTGTTCGCAGTTGCTTTCTCTCCGGGATACCGGGATTTACAGGGCCCACCACAAATCACTGGAAGAAGTACGAAGGTGATGATGCCACTGTGCAGCACGTCGGGCTTGGTATTCACCAAGCCCCCGCCAGAAAGGATTCCGGTGACAAGTGGTTGAAGCGGTTTGGGGACTTAAGGAAGCGCCGCTGCCCATGCGTGTTTTGAACTCTGAGGGGGCTATTCTCGAACTTTGCAGCTTCATTGGCTCTCCCACTCCATATGCGGTACTTACCAGAATTTTGCTGCTGCATGCTGGTACCTGTAGGCGCTGGGGCTCTAGTTGACCACAGGAAGTATATGCATCAAGACAATTTTGAGGTGGGAGTGGGTGCTGTCCGCGAATGAGGGGAAGGCTGGACATTTAAAACCTTCGCTCACACCCCTTCTGCAAAACACTTTCACCCGGCGCTGAAGAGGCAGACACCGCCGAAATGCATCCGCCACCATGGGTGTCAGAATTTTCTCTGTGTGGGCAGTACATTAAAGCGCTTCCAAGAATCTCCTCAAGTGTGGCCTTTCCTCTTTCTGTGAAGGAGCTTGTTCGTTATATATATATATATATATATATATATATATATATATATATATATTTTTTTTTTTAAAGGTTAAATCATTTAATACATTTTAACAGTATATCCTAAAAAGATTTTATTAAGTCAATGCCTTTGTTATTTAATATGGGAGTGTGTTGCAGTATCTGTGAGTCGTGATGTGTGGTGCTGGACTTTTTCCAAGGCTGGGCTGGAATATATTTACGACTGTTTTGGGAACTTTTTTGCAGTGGTAACTTTAAAAGTGCAGTTTATGAATTGCAATGGCCTTACACACATGGGTGGGTGTTTCTGCAGGTCTCTTCCTAAACCTTTCCTTACTCCTCTCTAGCCCCGTCCCATGTATGTACTTTGTTCAAAGAAATCAAGCCTGTGACAAAGTGCGAGGGAGCACGAAACGCGTCGGCTCATTGATAATTTGTGATGTGTTACCTGTGCTGCAGCTCTCTGCCAATAAACGTGGAAAAAACCCATCTGTGTGAGGCGCTTTCGAGTGTGGGCAAACTCTTGTTGGATATATATATATATATATATATATATATATATATATATATATATATATATATATATATATATATAATTTTTTTTTTTTCAGCCACAATACCCTGTCCCTACCACATTCACTACTGAAAGGTAGACTTATGCCTTCAGAGATTTCTAAACTTGTAGTAAAAATCTCGGCATAGAAAAGATAGACGGGGCTGAGCTGTCTGCATATAGGTTTGTGAACTGCATTTTGTAGTATGTAGTACTAATCTAGTACTCCTAAATGTACCGCAAGATGAAGGTTGAGAATAGGGTCATCCGAGTATAAATGTCAAAGTGAATGCTACTGACAACTTCATACACACACTGGGGTTTGCACACACTATTGTCGTCGCCAGGTCTGAAATTATTCGTCCATATCTTTGTGTTGAGAGACGTATGCAAATTTCTATATTTACCTATATATAGGCACTAAAATTCAGCTATTTGGGTTGATGGGAGTCTGTGCTTCCAGGACGTACATCTCAGTGTGCATGGTGCTTTGCTCAACAGTAATGTTTACCCCATCCAGGGGCCTTCTGCCCGCGAGGGACCACTTACTCATACACTTAACATCTTACCTACCCTAAGGTCTTCTATGCTGAGCTTGCTGTTACCCACTTTCACACTTGCCCAACCACCCCTACTCCAACTTCACCCCCACATACCTTAATACACCTTGGTCCGTCCGCCAAAAGCCTCTTTATCCTCACTCACCCTCCACTGGCTTGCCTGCAAGTTCTACCTTGCATTGTCCTGTCATCCCTCACCCTCCTCACCCGCACCCTTACCCCCTGTGTGACCTTCCCTCGCCCACCCACCTCTCCTGGAAGCCAATCCCAGATAAATAACAGGTACACTTACATGAGGGCCACCTTCCTGCTGCTGTGCCCAGCCCGTGGTGGGACCACTCAGGTTGGGGGATTTAGCGGGGCTGCACAGTTCCGGGAAGGGGTTCGGGATGGCAGGCATAGAGGAGGGCCTGGGAGTTTCTTCCTTCAGGTGTCTGCAAAGAGAAATTAAAAGGGTAAAGGAAGGGCATAAAGAACACCAGAGCACTGCACATACCTATATTAAGTCTGTTCCTGCATGTGCAAACAAGAGGTTTCCTTTACCCACCAGACCTGCTCAGTTCTCCACATAAAAAATCTTATTCTTATACCTGTGAGTTATATGTGCCCCAATAAAAGGGGCACTTGAAAACAAGTAGACAAACAAAACTGCAGAATGTGTCCCGAGAGCTTTCCAGAGACTACAGAAGTTCAGACAGTGCTTAAATTTGTAAAATAAGTGCCAGGGCCCTAACCAGGATGCCACTGCAGCTTGCACCACCCATTGCCCTGGTCATCGCTGCCAAAACAACTACTTACCATCTCTCTCGCCTGCAAGTGCAACAGTTCAGATTTTCCAGATTCCTTAAGCTAAAAGGAAGGCTGGGGAGGCAGGTATTAGCAGTTTTTAATGTATATTGTATTCATAAACCGTTGTTCTACTCATCTCTAAATTAGATGAGCAGCGGCACTATGTGGCAGACTGTCCTAAGGGCCGAATTGACAATTAAGTGCCGGTGTCCAGAACAAGAAACCAATTAAGTGCCTGTGCGGAGCACACAAATCACCAGCTCAAATTAAGCACAGAGTTCAGGAGAGGAAGAAGCACCTCTAACACTGCCGGGCAGCAGTTGTTGGAAGTGGCACTAAGCACATGGTTGAGTGCCCTCACGGCCTGGTCCACTCTGGTGTTCCATGCCCATGGTCACTTACAGCAGTGGCGTAACAAATCATTAAGGCCCCCCCTGCAAGATACTGCAATGGGGCTCCCAAAATACAATCACACTGCCTCCCAGTGGCGGCTCCCCCATTGGGCAGTGGGGGCGTCACCCCACTGCTTTCTCGCGGTGCTAGCAGGCAGTAACATAAACGGTAAAAACTGCCAGTTATGTTTCTGCCTTCTCACACTGAGAGAAAGCAGAAGTGCCTCTGTGCCTGGTTGGGGGCGGGCGGGTGAGCTGTCCTGCTTGAGGGCAGTGGGGAGCCGGCCAAACAGTCAGTACCCACAACAGTGGGTCAGCCACTCCCCCCCTGCCCTCAAGCAGGACCGCCCACTCTCCCTTTTTAGGTTTTGCCTGGCGAAAAGATGCGCTCTGCGCATCTTTTTCGCGCAGGCGAAAACCTGATGAGAACTGTAGTGTGGGTTTGGGTCGGCCCTCGTCATTCATTGGCTGGCTCCATAAATGGAGCCTAGCCATTGGACGAGGGGCCTGTCCGTCAATGCCGGACCAGATTCGGGGGCGTTCCCGAGATTCTTTGGCTTTTGCCGACGTCAGCTGAAAGCCGGGAACGCCCCCGAATCTGGTCCGGCATTGCCGGCACTTCTGCGTCTCTCCACTCTCAAACACCATACCATTCACATTGTGCCCACTTGCAGCGCTTCAAAGCCTCAATAGGAGGCGTTGCTGATGGTGACCCGAGTAGTTGTGTAAACCTGCACACTCGTAGCTTTACCAGGCAATGAAAAGGCGTCATTTTAGGATTATTTCATCATGTGGGTAACACAGAATCCCTGGTATTAGCATATTTGATTATAATGCATCCTGTAAGCGCCCGGTCAGCCTCCACCTATGGATCTAGTGAGTGTGCCAGGCAGCTGAGTGTCCCCCCACCAGGTCGGGATGCCTGTAGGTCCTGCTCAATCGACTCCCCGGACTCTCTGTTCGCTCCTTGTCCACAGAAGCGTCTTCCACTTTTCTGCTCCCCATCGGGCCGCCCCTGGGAGGGGCCAAGGGCGGGCCCTCCAGCACCGGCAGACCCTTTCCAATGTGAACAGAGCAGGATCGAGGCAGAGCCAAGGTAAGAGGGCACGGAGTGTGTGTGTGTGTGTGTGGGGAGGGCTGGCTGAGAGGTGACATACAGGCGCGAGGGCATGGGCACCGGAGATGGGGTACACGGTAGGGGGGGGGGCGGCACGGGTACCAGGGCATGTGTGATGCACCCAGCTGTCAGGCCGTGCCCAGACCGCAGTAGTGCACCAAATTACAAGGGCCAGGCAGGGCATGTGACTTGTTCAATTTATGCCGTATAAGCTTCAGTTACTGGTGGCGGGGGGCATGGCGCTATGGGAGGGGTGTGTCGTAAAATCAGTGCGCTGTGCTGGTACCCCACAGTGGGCAGGTCTCCCAAGGACTTCCAGAGGACGCCTCAAATATCCCGTCACCTGAGGCGTTTACGGCGTGTTCATCCTAGAGTGCCCACTGAGCCTGGCATGACTTGGCACCATCGTTTGCAGGGGGGTACCGCGCCAACTTACTACCAGCGTGGCAGGGCCGCTCCAGTATGCCTCGTGAACCACATAACTTGCGAGCAGGGACAACGCATGTGGGCATGACGTGTAGAATCAGTGTACATCACACGCCTGTGCAGGGCACTAGCATAGTGCTGCAGAGTAAGAATGCCTACTTGTGAAATTGTGCTGCACATCAGTAGCGTTGTGCTTAGATCCAAGCCCTTCCAGCTGTTCTTGCCCAGGATCACACTGTGCGACCGGCGGAGTGCATGGCACGCCCCACGGTTTCCCGCACGGCCTCCCGTGACAGGTAAGGGCTGTGGTGGATGGGCCATGAAGGCGGGCACTGTCTGCCGGCCTCGTGTCTACGTGTACGGGTTCGTCTGCCGTGTTTCGAAGCGCCCCATTCCTCGAGTCCAGCTTCAAGGCGCCGCTCGAGAACGGTCCATGCCCCCTCTGATGTGCTTCAAATGTCAGGTTATGCTTTTAAGAACATGCTTTAATTGTAGAAGTTTTTTGGGGAAAGTAAGTACTTGTTTTAATACAGAACAGTACAAATGCTTATTGTAAACTTTCGATATATTCCTTTAGAGCTCCCTAGCGGAATGGTCTGGCACAGTTCTGACAAGGGGGTGGCGGGGGCGCAAGCTGTGTCTGTGATGAGGCGCCCCTCCCCCACACCTGACTTTATGAAAAGCTAAGATATTGGATTTCTATCCCGCAGCCGGGTCTCTCCAGCGGGGTGTGATTTGGGGGACCCATGTGAGTTTCCCCCCCCCCCACAAGCCTGCATTCCTTCTCCGCCAGAGCGGGGAATTAAAACACGGGACACCCGCGTGCTGCACCGAAATGGAAAGGTCAGCCCCCGCCGCGTTCTCATTTCGACCCCCTCCCCCCGGTCTTTAATAAAGCCTGTAGCTTCTGCTGGGTTAATCGGTCTGGTGCGCAAAATCTGATCTGTCGGGTGGTACATATGTACATCAAACGTGATGTACATATATATCCTTTCAAAGCTTACATACCACCATACTGCAGAGGGACCCGTCTGACAGACCGTGCAGCGCTCGGGGATAACATAAAGCGCGCGTTCACCCCAGGGGTGCTGAATAATGGATGTTTATTGTTAACCCCTCAGTGGTACTGATTTTATCGACCTCCAGAAGGATGAAAGGCTGAGAGGGTCTGTCGGGATTTGAACCTGTGACCATTAGGTGGCACACGGGTCCCTGCAGTGGGCGCAATAGTCCACACACCTCCAGGGGCGCGAGTTGCAGGCGCTCATATGTGTACACCTTTGCGGAAGTGTCACTTTAAGGATTTTGAGGGCCCTGGAAAAACCTACTTGTGCCTATGTGTGCCCTTGTTGCCTGCTTGTGTCTCTGTGTGCCCCTGTTGTCTGCTTGTGCCTCTGTGTGCCCCTGTTGCCTGCTTGTGCGTCTGTGTGCCCCTGTTGCCTGCTTGTGCCTCTGTGTGCCCCTGTTGCCTGCTTGTGCCTCCGTGTGCCCCTGTTGCCTGCTTGTGCTGTGTGGGTGTGTGTGGAGGGCTCTGTGTGGCTGTGTGTGTGGGGGGCTCTGTGTGGCTGTGTGTGGCTGTGTGTGTGGGGGCTCTGTGTGGCTGTGTGTGGGGGTGTGTGTGTGGGGGCTCTGTGTGTGTGTCATTTGCGAGAGATAAAGCTAGTGGCATTGTAAATGACAATGCCATTTATTTATGTTAAAAAAACATAAATAAAAATAATGTCAAGAGCAATGCCAATAGCTCTAACTTTAACAAAGGCAAAACCATTGCATTGTAAATGCTTGTTCTCTATTCAGAGAAAATGTCCCGGCTGGGGCGCTCGCCTGCTGCGCCTACCAGTGTTCCAAGATAAGTCATGTTTCTCTGTGTGCCTGTTGGTTACCGTGTTTTGCCTGATTTTGGTCATGCTTGGGGGCTTGCAAACTTGGTTTTACTATGCTGACACTCTGTAAGTGTATTGGTTGATCTTGAGGATGCCTTTTCCCCCCTGTTTTGCCTTCTATTTTACCCCCCACAAAGTGTGTTTTGATTTGAACATTGGACGCTACACGGATGTCCGCTTTTCTATAGCGTTACCTCAACCGATGTCCGCTTTACTTTGGCGCTAGCTCAACCTATCCTATACCTTGTAACCTTTCCCCTTCGCCTACTGGACCGCGGGTTGGCGCTGCCTTCCCCTCCCCCCCTCGCGCTAACCATTTCCATGGCTAGATTTCCAGCCTTGCTGAAACCCGTTACCCCTGAACTCCCGCATCGTATCTGGCCGCCTTCCCTTCCCGCTCCTACCGCTGACACCGGGAATCCCTTTCTTCGCCGCATCCAGCACGCGTAACACGGAGACAGAGACTCTCCGTCTCTTCACTCGCCTGGACCCAACTCCGCTCCTTCCTCTAGTCGGAGACTCCCCCCTCTCTCCGCTTTCCCGTTCACACGCGCGGTCTATGGACTGGAATCGGCTCTACTTTGGCCCCTCCGGCTCCCTGTTCCCGGTCACCTGATGCGACCGCCATTTTGGATAGGGACTGTACCTATCACACGCATGGAAAACTATCGGCCATCTTTTGGACACGCAAAAGAGCCAGTTTGACGGTTTTCCCTCGGGACTCCAGCGTCGATCCACAAAAGCTTCGTGCTCCTCACATATTGTTCGGATTTAACCCCTTTTCAGCAGTTTAACTCTGTAATCTGAGTTTCCTTTAAAAAAAAAAAAAGAGCGCTTAATAATAATTACACTATACTTTATATAATATATTTATATTTAAGGGCACCTCTAAATTGATCCTCCTTATATTCACTATGGATCAGCCAGATTTGAGTGGAGACTCTGTTGATTTAAGGATTAAGGACTCAGTTGACAAGGCAGTGTCTACTTTAGCCACGCAATTGGGTAAAAAACTCGATGATTGTATTGAGAGAATGAAAGAAAGACTGTCAAGGGACAAAGATACAGTTGCTCAAGTCTGCTCTTTGGAGGTAGACAGATCTGGTTCCATACCCTCGGGTAGTGGTGTAAAGGCCAGTAAAAAGAGGAAGCATGCTGAGGATGTACCTCAAGGCAAAAGACCCCTTATGCTCAAAGGCAAGGAAAGATCATCTCATACGGAGATTATGAAGGCCATGAAAGGGGAACGCAAAGTTATTATTTGCGATGAATCCTCCAGTAGTAGGGACATATTGGTCTCTTGTTCCTCTGATTTTCAGACCTCCGAGGAGGAAGACGAAGTAGATGCTAAAAAGGCCAAAAAAGAGAATGCGGATTCCCTCTTTGACCCCTTAGGGGAACAAATGTTTGACCCTAATTCAATTCAGCATCCTCTCTCTCCTCAATGGGAACCAATCAAACACGTGGCCGATTACGTCCAGTTCTGGATAAGAAGGGAAATATCTAGAGAAGTAAGAACAAAACTGAGATCGGAGTGCCCCAGACCCTCCTTACCTAATAAAGTTGCTCTTACCCCTGAGCTCGACTCTAAAATGCTTACATTCCTCAACAAAATGGGTAGAGACCCAAGACGAGGCCTCGACAAAGGTCTGAAAGGCTGTCAAGATCGTCTCTTAGACGTTTTTGGACCTTTGACCAAAATCTTCAACACTTGTGAAGAGGCCTATCTACAAAATGGCATAATTGACCCAATAGATCTTCGCCAATGGATACAAAGAGCTACCTGCCTTTTAGGCAATGCTAATGCCTCCCTTTGTGTCGAGAGAAGAAAGAGCCTCCTGATGAAGATTGACCCTAAACTAGCCGAATTGGCTTCGAAAGAATCTGGCGAAAGGGCAGACGGAATGCTCTTCGGTGAAGATTTCGTTAAGGAAATGGCCAAGTATGCAGGAGCCTTCAACTCCATTCAAAAAGTACAAAAAGACATTAAACGTGTTTTTGGATCGGCCGGGAGGATGCGGGGCCGTTTCCCCGGCCGTGGCTCTGGTATTTCAAGAGGCTCCTTCTCCAGAGGTGGTTTTAAATCATCGTCTTTCCAATCGTCCACCTACTCCCCTAACTTCTTTCCACAAAGACAAAGAGGGGGAAGAGGAGGCAGATACAGAGGAGAAAGAAGAGGCAGATATCAAGGTATGTTTGGCAAAAGACCCTTCTTCTACCGTTCCAAAGGTGGGTGGCAGACTGGCCTTGTTTATAGACAATTGGAAACGTATCACAACAGATCCATGGGTTCTTCAGACTGTTTCTGGTTACGTAATAGACCTAATTGCTCCCCCAATTCAACTAAAGGAACCTCCCCTCCTAAGATTTGCAATAGATCAGGAACATCTAGTTTCTCAAGAAGTAGAAGAATTATTAAAGAAAGGCGCGATAGAAAAGGCAGACCCTTCTCACAGGGGGTTCATAAGCAACCTCTTCTTAGTCGAGAAAAAAGACAAGTCTATGAGACCTGTTATAAACCTAAAAGAAGTAAACGAATGGGTGATATACAACCATTTCAAGATGGAGGGTATCCACATGTTGAGAGATACTCTGAGGAAGGGAGATTGGCTAACTCGCCTAGACCTAAAAGACGCCTACCTAACTATTCCCGTTTGTCGAGATCAAAGAGATCTCTTAAGGTTTATTTGGAAAGGCACCATGTGGAGGTTCAAGAGCCTCCCCTTCGGTCTGACATCTGCCCCTTGGTGCTTCACCAAAGTAATGCGCCCGATCGCGGCTTGGCTGCGTTCAAGGGGAATAAGACTAATCATCTACCTGGACGACATTCTCATTATGTCGGACTTCAAAACTCAAGCTCAAGAACATACCTCCTTAGCGGTAAGAATAATAGAGGAACTGGGTTTTATAGTGAACAGAAAGAAGTCCTGCTTGGTCCCCAGCCAGGAAACTATTTTTCTGGGTTTTCAGATCTCGACCTCGGATTGTGTCTTGAGGTTACCTATGGAGAAAGTGAGAAGGATTCGCAGGGAGGTCAGGAAATTGCTTTCCAGGGACTCAACCATTTTGAGACAAGTGGCAAGGGTTATAGGCCTGCTTACAGCCTCAATCCAAGCGATATTCCCGGCACCTCTGCATTACCGAGCAATGCAAAGGTTGAGGACCTTGTATTTGAACAGAGGTGTAACTTATTCTCAGAAAGTAACTCTAGATCCAGAATCCAGGGAGGAACTAGCCTGGTGGTTAGAAAACCTCGAAGCATGCAATGGCCGTGCAATATTCGGTCAAAATCCAGATATGATTATAGAGTCGGACGCGAGTCTTCAGGGTTGGGGCGCAAGATGTGGTTCCTTGACTACAGGAGGAACTTGGACAGCTCAAGAGAAGGAAATGCACATCAATTACCTGGAATTGCTGGCAGGATCTTTTGCCGTGAAGTGCTTCACAAAAGATCAAGTGAAATGTTGCATTCTCCTAAAGATGGACAACATCTCTGCGGTCAGATATGTGAACAAACTAGGAGGCCCTCGCTCGAAGGCCCTTGCAGATCTGGCGAAAGAATTCTGGCATTTTTGTCTGAACCAGAATATCATGGTCCTAGCTCAGTATTTGCCTGGCGTGAACACCTCCATCGCCGATTGGAATTCACGTCAACTGAAAGACTTCAGCGATTGGAAACTCAACAATCAAATCTTTTCTTTATTGGACAAGATTTGGGGTCCCCTTCTCATAGATCTCTTTGCGAATCGCACCAATGCTCAGATTCAGAGATTCTTCAGTTGGAGACCAGATCCAATGGCGGAGGCAGTGGATGCTCTAATGCAACCATGGATAAACTCTCCTTGCTATGCGTTTCCCCCCTTTGCTCTTATTCAGAGAGTCCTTCTCAAAGTCAAAATGGACAAACCACAAATTGTCCTAATTATTCCCTTCTGGCCCTCTCAAGTTTGGTATCCGGATCTCCTAGAAATGCTGATTGCCGACCCGGTACTTCTTCCGGACATACCAGACTTATTAACCAACGCCTCGGGAGACTTTCACGATTTAGTCCTTCAAGGTCATCTCAGACTAATGGCCTGTTTGATTTCGGGAGAGCCTCTCAAATGTCAGGCTTATCTTCGGAGGCTTCGAATCTTATCAAGGACTCTTGGGCACCTGGAACCTCAAAGGCTTACAGGTTGGCTTGGAAAAAATGGTACTGTTGGTGTACTTCAAGGGATTTGGATCCCTTTTCAGCCCCTCTAGTTGAGGTTGTAAACTATCTCTCAGAAATTTTCCTTGGGGGAAAAGCTTATAGTACCATTAATATCGCTAGATCAGCTATCTCTTCGGGTCACGATTTAGTCGATAGTCTTCCTGTTGGTCAACATGATGTCGTTAGAAGGCTTTTAAGAAGTGTAAGAATTAAAGCCCCTCCTGGAGCTAAATACTCCTCACTTTGGGACGTGGATTTCGTTTTAAAAGAACTTATGTCCTGGAGCGAAAATGAATTTTTGTCTCTCAGGGATCTGTCTTTGAAATTGGTTATGTTGCTATGTTTAATTTCATTTCGCAGATCTTCTGATCTGAGAGCCCTAGAAGTTTCTGCTCGCAGGTTTGTTCCAGAGGGTGTTTGTTTCACCATTTCCAAAAGAACCAAAACTATGTCTAAGACTATTTTCTACCCCAGATTTGATGACTGTAGAAAACTTTGTGTTGTGAGATGTATACGTGAATATGAAAGCAGAACAGAATGTCTGAGGGCAAATTCCGAATCACAATTAATTATTTCCTTTAGACACCCTCATAAGGCCGTTTCCCCTCCTACTCTAGCTCGCTGGGTTAGAGAGGTGATGTCTAGGGCGGGGATTGATTTATCCAAATTTGGGGCGCATTCTGCTAGAGGGGCTATGGCTTCAAAGGCCTTCTTCTTAGGTGGTGGTTTATCAGCCATCCTGTCATCAGCTGATTGGTCTTCTGATTCTGTTTTTAAGAAGTTCTATTTCAAACCTCTGGACTGCCCGGTCTCGAATATTATGGCAAGGCTTTAAACATGCATAATATTGGCCTCCGTGCCTTGCCATAAAATTCAGATTTTCCACAGTTCAGTGGGTTGAAAATCATGATTTTATTAAAGACACGGAGGCTGATATTATCCCTCCCTGTCTTTTTTTCCCACCCTTATAACTTCTGTTTAACTTTTTCAGGTGCTGGTAATAAGAAGTAATCTGCTATGGATTCTACTCTGGTTGGATTCCAAATTTCTTAGTTTTACTCAGTTCTTCATGGATTAATTCTATGGACTGTTCGCAGCTCGAAGAAGGAATATGGCTGCCCTTCACAGAACCTTGTTGACTTTAGAATGTTATCTTTTAATTCTAAATTCTTTGCATTGTTTGCTGTTGCTGCTGTGAGTTGGCAATTAAAGAAATATGCATAATATCAGCCTCCGTGTCTTTAATAAAATCATGATTTTCAACCCACTGAACTGTGGAAAATCTGAATTGGCCTGCGTTGCGTAGGGGTGGGAAGCTGCCTGCTGGCTGCTTCCTGCACACAAAAACCACCACTGGGTTTGGGCTCCCAACAGTAAGGCCAAGCCACTGACCAATATTAAACAACTGCCAATACTGTTTCCTCGAAATCAATGCTACACCACCATATTGGAATTTAACACAACACAGGTACCCGACTTCTCATTTAGTCTGAGTTAATCTTTTTATTTTATATCATATATCAAAAACGATTTCTTTCGTTGAGTTTCACCAATTTGACATTTTTACATCTTATATTACACCAACAACAAAAACATCATACATTGAAAAACAATTATTTGCATCATTTAAACATTCTATCATTCATCCTAATCAAACATTCATACACCACTCTCTTTCATACACACCACCAAATATTTATTTGCCTAGCACTTCTAAAATCATCTCATCAATATTTACAAAGCCATAGAAACTAATTGGACACCAATTGGTATATATTTTTTTTTTACAAGAAATTTTTGTCTATTTAGTGATCTTATGGCTTGAAACTGAAATGGTCTATGCGTTTCGAACTCGTATTTGGTATGAAGTTCTCATCAGGACGCAATATGCTTGTCTCAGTCAAGCCTGTCTTTAAGGCCTCGACGCTGAACAATCTCACTCAACCATACACAGTGCTGCAGTGTCTGCGCAATATGGGGACCCTTATGTTGTTGCTTTCTTGGTCTTTAATTCAATCGTCGCGGAGTCCATTGAATGAAATGCCGTTTTTCACTTGGTCTGTGCTTCAAGCGGAGCTCAGAGGTGTGCCCCGAGCGCCCGCGAGGATTGAATTAAAGACCAACTGCGGCCTACTGTAAACTGGCCTGACGTGTTTGTCGTGGTGCAAACAGACTGCCAAGCTTCATCACAAATCAATACAAAAATCTGCAGAATTACAGTAGGCCTGGTTGCCTTTCCTTCCGGGGAGAATCGGAATACTTCACTATTCTTCTGAAAACACCAATACTCTTCCTTGAATTCCTCGTGCCAGTTTCGGTACTCCTTTTTTTCTGAAAATGTCCTCGGCTTTGCATTCTAAAGCAGCCGTCCTAAAACGTAACTAGTTTAAGCCAGAACAGCTCACAGCAGAAATTGGAAAAAGACCCAAAACGCCACCTTCTCCATCCTCTCTACTGGCCCACCTCCCCCCCCCCATCTCCCCACGCCATGTGTGGGCCTGATGTTAAGCCCCCCAGCCCAGGTGACAAACTGACTTGCCCCTTTAAAGTGTGTTTTATTAATACACAATCCATAGATAGATGAACACAGCATGAGCCCACGTGGGCGCATTGTTATACTTACATTTTGGCATTTGCTACCAGTGTTTTATAGTTTTATAGCAAGCATAAATAATATATACATTAATATTACACTAGCCTGTGGACATTTTATTGACCTTAGAAGAGGGAAAAGCAAGTTTGTCAATAACCATCTTACTGAAATAGGAAATTAACCCACTGAACCACATGTATTCACTGATAGGAGAGCGCAGTCGGCTTTTGCTGCAGAGATCTGTGATGCTATATATAGGTTTATTTTTAACCACTGTAAATTGCTTAGAGGGTTAATACGCTTCCTGCAGAGCACTGGATGGGATATGCAGATTACAGGTTTGAATCCTGATTCGATAACTCAGTGGGTTTTGCCTCTCTTTCCAATCCAAAAGCCCTGAGATTTCACGTAATTTCTGGAGAATCGGAGGAGTACACAATATAGATGACTTTGAAATTTGAAATGCTTAGTCAACCACTTTCACTCTTTTTGTACCTTTCGTGAAAAGACAATAGTGGCATGCACCATCGTAATGTTAAAAATGAAGGAACTCAAGCCTGGTGCCAGTCGGTTCCTTTCATGAGAACAAGGTGCCAGGAGAGACAGTGTGCAAAGCTGCAGAGCACAGGTGTCTATTCAGAGCCCCAGGACATTTGTTTTCAATGAAAGACGGTGAAACACCACCAGGATTCTACATAAAACACAAAGTGCCTATCAACAGGAAATTATATATGCCTCCATCTTTGGGCAAAAGGTGTTATAAGTGCATATGAAGGCATTGCTTAATTGGAGCCAGTGGTTTCAGGCCAAGTACACAACCAGGAATCCTGGCTCTTTATACTAAACTTCGTAATCTTGGACTTATTCCTCCACATGCCGCAATCAATGTTATCCTACAAAAGTAGAAACTCCCAGATGTGAGTTAGTTGATCTATACATTAAAAACAATTAACAAGCGATAGAGTCACTGTCTTTGTTAGGACAAATTCACAATTGCTTTATTAACCTTACTGCTTGCTCAAATTTACTTGAAAATGCACCATTTGCCCACTCTTTTTTCAAACTTTTCTTGGGGGGAAAACCCACCCAAACTCCCCGTAGGTGGTTCAGGTTCGCTCGCTACACTCGCTCGCTACAGTGCTGTACAACAACTGTTTAACGCATCACCACTTTCAAATGTCACCAGCCGCCACTGCTGCTATCCATCTTGTCCAGGTTACTTTTCTCACTACTCACACCAGCAACAGGAGCTTCAGTGATACAATTCACATAAGAAATATGAACATTCTCCTCAGTCATGGGGACTGCAGGATAAACCAATATTTGATTTAAAAATGGGGAGGGAGGTGAAAGACTAACTTTGTCTGTCACCGGTCTCACAAGAACTTAAAACAACACAGCCTTTGAGAAAAGGGTCTTCAGGGGGTAACTTTGTTAGGGATATGCATATGGAAATGAAATCCATTGAAAACGAAATTAAGACAAAACGGTCACTTAGCTCTTAAAAACTATGTACTTTTGTTATCATGTGGAGTTACACATTTTGCTATTTTGACAATTGTCCACCTAGTGTTCTGCTGCTTACGTACCACTTGTTAAGAAATACCGTCTCGAATGAGTGTGCTGTTGTCTGGGAGACACGATGATACAGGAGAACTTAGCATCTTCATTTATCAAATTATACAATTTTAAGCAAGTCACTAAACCTCCTGTACCTTGTGTTCCCTGCCTGCAGGAACTAGGAGAGTCTAGAAGGGTTTCAGTTTGCAGCTGAAGTATAAACACCACCCACATTTTGCAATTAATGGACAATCAAAGAGGTGCAAGTAGACGATTGTTCCTGCCTCATGACGGTTTGGATAAATATGGTACCAAACAGTGTTTTTTACAACAAGGTTAAAAAAAAAATAGCTAGTGATAATGTCTCACACATTGTGCTAAAAGGGACTGTAAGGAACATCACAGTAATTGAGGGGCTCCCAGAAGCCTTATTTCTAAGCACATCTTGTAAGTGCCTTTCAGAATACTAAGCGCTTCCTAAAAAACAATCGATGTACAAAAGTTCAATATTTCTGTTAAGATAAATGCAGTGCTTAGACTGTCTCTTTGCAAATTATTAGGCCAATAACATTAATGTGTAGTAAAAAAACATACAGGATTTGATCGTATTGGTCTATAATATTAAGATCTTGCATTTATATAGCACTTCGTACCTCTCTTCTGCCATTTCTAAGCACTGTGAATAACAAATATTGCCCAATCAATATTACTTAATTTAATGCCTTCAGCATAGCAGGACGCAAGTCAACAAACTCGACCCTAAATTATTAGAGCGCTTTACATGAGGTCCCATACATTTTTTCCCCTGTGTTTAAGGCACAGGGAGATTAACTTCTTTGCCCAGAATCACAGATTAATGAGCCAACACCAAACTCGAGCCTGGTTCCCCAGTTCCAAAGTAGGCATCTCTGGCCATAGCGCCACATCCTCTTCCCACACTCTTGACACAGAGGGGCTTATTATAATGTTGGTCGGAGTTTCCTCCGACCGCTGGCAGAAACGGGACAGACAACCATCGTTCGGCGGTCCTGACCGCCTAATTACGATGTGGGAATGCGACTGCACATAGCACGGTTCCATTCCTACATTTCCCTATGGGAGCATGTGTTACAGCCGTAAACTGGCCATAGCACAAGCTCCTATTGGGAAATGGAAGGTTGTGTTAATGCCTGCACCACGTGGCAGGCACCTCAAGGTGCAGGAATCAACAAGGGGGCACCATAGGTGCCCAAACAGCCCCCAACTGGAGACCGAAAACAGAAGGGTGCCCTGCTAGGGGCCCCCAAACAAGCTTTCTGACAGTCTTTCCATGTCAGAAAGCCCAGCATGGAAAGCCTATTGGAAACTGTGCATCGTAATCCGGACCGCGTAAAATGGCATCCATATGGATTACAGGCCAGTTTCGACTGGCTGACGGGCTCCTTGAGCACGTCGGAAGCCAGCTGGAATGACCGGCTGGTTTCAATTCCAACCGGCTGTATTGTAATCAGCCAGATGGAATTCCAACCAACGATCTCGACCGTAAAGCCTCGGACCTAAGGTCGGAGGCATTACGACAGAGATCGTCATAGGTCCCAAAGTCTTGGCCTTCAGATCAATACATTTGTTAGTGTAAGTATTCTATTCATTGAGCCACCTACCCAGGAATAACGGTACCAAATCTGATGTTGTTTTAGTTTCTTGCTAATTTTATATGCAAACATGTGCCCATGTTATGCTAAAGGCCTTCCCATACATGTGCATGAACATTCCTTTGTGGTGCTCAATAAGCCAGTGATGGTTTCAGTGCCTGGGTCTGCTCGGGGATCCATTGCTAATCATTGTAGCACATTACTCTTGTATGTACAGACCTTACGAGGGAAGACATCACTTGTATCCCTTAGTTAGATCTACTGCCGTAATGCAAATTTGAATAGCACCCCTGTTCAGCACATACAACAGGCAAGCCACAACTATGCCACACAGTGCACAACCTGGATCAACATGCCAATCTACTTATCTGTCTACTTCATAAAACTTGGCATGACTATTTGAAGAGATCAGGGGTCACCTTGTATCCACATGCTGTTTTATTTTCTAAGATTCTTGCTTAACTTTTCAAAATAAATTTGAAAGAAATGGAATCAGCTGGTGTGCACTGGAGGACATACCTATCAGCAGTGCTTAATGTGTAAAACAAATAAGTGCCAGGGAACTTGTCAGAAGGCCACTGCAGCTTGCTTCACACATTGCCCTGGCAGCGCTGCCAATGATATTACCTACTCAACTAACAATCACACTACCACACATACGATTATTCAGACTATTTAAGGCTTTCAAAGATTTAAGAATGGCTTGAGGAGCATGTATTAGTTATTTTTAATGTATATTGAATTAATAAACAACTGTTGTTCTGCTCATATCTAAATTACACAATCAGCACCACCATGTGGCAGCTGTCATATGTGCCGGTGTTGACTATTAAGAGCAGTTGGCGAGCACCGGAAACCACTGGTTCAAATTAAGCACTGTTTATAAGTACTTGAGAGGAGCAATCTTTGGTGAATGTAAGGATCTCAGGACATAGGGCCCCATGTATGAACCTATTTTGTGTGAGCAAACAGGCTGATTCGCATAATTGGCCCATTTGCAAATGCAAAAAAGGCTTTTCCTATGTATCAAACCCTATTTTGCGATTCAGTAACCTGGTACCGAATGGCAAAATGGGTTTGCGGTTTGGTATTTGGAAGGGGCATGTTTGGGGCGTCCCTTCCAAATACTGAATCGAAGCGGTTTGTATGGATGTTTTGTGACTGTGAAGGGGTCCCTAGGGAACCCCTTCCCCTTTGGGAATGGTGGCGAAAAAGTTTTTTTACAAGCAGGAAATTGTCCCATATAATTTGTTTGTTTGTCATAGCAAAATTTGCCCCATACAGACAATTTACTCTGCCTGAGCCTTTCTGTTTTCATGTTATACGTCCTTCCCACTAAGTTGGATACAGGCTTGTGTCCCACTTTAATTGTTTCTTGCTTTATTTTATATATATTTAAGCAACTGCATATTAAAAAAAACCATGTCCGGCTGGACAGCTGTAAAAAATAGTACTGAATGGGTCTGTATTTATTGTTAACTCACATTAACCCTTGTCAAGGAACCACTGTTGTTAGAAATAATTCAATACCCAAGGTCCCTGACCAATTGTATTTGGGTTTCCCATGTCTTTTTAACTTCTCTTCTAATCCAGCAGCAAGGGCTTCACCAAAGAAATCTCAGACCTCATGGCCTCTGCATCTATAAAACATACTTACCCGACCATTCATTAGAGGCTTTCATCACCCCTAAGGCACCACCACCAGAAAAGTAAAGATTTTCCCCAATACCTCCACAACACTCAAGACATCAAGCTCAGATTCAATCTAATGCTTGCTCCTGACACATTTGGAATGGACGGACCACCTCGCCTCCCCCTTCTCTCTCCTTCATGCCACACCAATCAGAGAAAAAACATAATGATCCTTCAAATACTCTCCACAGACTCTCTCCAAGAAGAACTCATCAAGCTATGCAACTCACGTAAGCCTTCACTAGCTGTTAACATACTTACCAACAAATACAACACTACCCTGAAAAACCATGTATTCTTCAATACACCACTGAATGTATGATCCTTCAAAATGAAACTTTTAAGCACCATGATAGTCCTGAGAGCATTCAGCGAACAGAAGCTCCATACAAATAAAGAGAAGAGGGTTGACCACAGGCCCCCATTGCCTTACTCAATTGAAAGCAGTGGGTTTTGCATACAGATTCCTTCTCAGTGGACCAACAACACGTGAACCCTGCTAACATCCTCAGGGACCAGCAAATAAAACTTCATACACACTGTGACAGCCCCCTACCACACCCACCAAATCCCTCAAACAGTAGACATTATCTTCACTGATAGATAAACTATGAGCCCCCATTGACAACACCAAGCAAACATCCACCTTGCTTCCTGTCCTCCTAATTATGTGCCCAAGTAGACAGACTTCAAACTTCCTCTCCCTCACTGACATTCATGTCTAACTCAAATCCATCACCTCTGGAGACACCATTGGACCATCAAACACTGAAATTCCTCCATGGACATGCCCTTGTACTTCGTCAACACTCCCTTAGGACAAAAACCCCACTGCTGAAAAAGACCACTCTAGACCCAGATGATCTCTCCAACTAATGCTTCATCAGCCAGGTACATTTTATTGTAACAGTCTTCAAAACAAACTTTTCTGCTAAGAAGAGGCTCAGCTGCCTTCTAAAAGATAATAGACTGATGTAAATGGGACCCCTCCAGATTGACCTGACAAGAGGCTTCCATGTGTGGTTTTCTGTGCTGTGGCAATGCACTTGTCGAGAGGGCTTATTGGCCACCCTCAGATCAAAAAGCTGGGGGAGTAGAAAGGGGCTGTGTGTCCCTTTGTTATGCCCCTGTCTTAGAGGGGTGTTCCATGGCCTGCCTTGAGCATCTGGAAGATAGGTCGGTGGTGGGAATCTGGAATTCAGTGCAGAACAAAGGATGTCAAACTTTTTTTTTTCGTGTGCCAAATGAACACCTTGAATTTCAGAAAAGGGGCCTGGACAAGTCTTATAAACTGCCCTTTCCAAGATGATGGTCTGTCCTGGACAACATCCAATTTCCTGCTACGTCTATTCCCATTTGTATCGTATAAAAATAGGCATTCCCAAGTGATAGATGAATCACAAAGAATTTCTTCCCTTATTTTTCATGACATTCTTTACCCCCTTCTTAATATTTTTGAGCCTGCCTTGGCTTCTAGTGGCTGGAACGTCAACTGGATTCCCCTTCTGGACATTCGAGCATGGCCCTTTCCTCTATCCTGATGTCGGCGGAGTTTCGAGTTATGGCAATCACTTCAGAATTAATCTTTATCTTCAATCAAGAGCTACACGATTGCTATGGAGGTTATTTTTTTACCCTTTGTGTATCTTCTGTGTAACTGGGACCCTTGTAAGGAGAACCCTGACGCTGCATGTTGGCACTGTGGCTACTGGGAGGTGTCGCCCTTTCCTCGAGCAGTCAAGCAGTGGACTCAGCAGACCTCCTCAGCATGCAGTCCTTGACATTAATCTGCATTCACATATTTATAACTAAAGGTCAGTGCTCACACTGAGTGGTATTACCATCGCAGAGTGAAACTAACTGGATGAACCACTGATTTCTGCTTCATGGGTTCCTTGTTTCAATCTCTTTACCGAGAAAAATTCTGGATTCCATAGACACATAAATATTTAAGGAGATTACTGCACAGATGTAACCCCTTGGGTTCTTTGTTTATAGCTTCTGCACTTGAAAAGTAAATATTGCATAAAATATACATGCATATGCATAATGAATAATAATGTATTTATGGTTATTGCTGAGGGAGTGGAATCATAGCCCACTTGAGGCTTCGCCTCTCGCGAGTCATGACCTAACCCCACACTTAACTATGGTAATAAA
Source organism: Lissotriton helveticus (assembly GCF_964261635.1). Classification (NCBI taxonomy): domain Eukaryota; kingdom Metazoa; phylum Chordata; class Amphibia; order Caudata; family Salamandridae; genus Lissotriton; species Lissotriton helveticus. The sequence goes on along the minus strand of NC_136065.1, from coordinate 1,975,356,595 downwards.
TGGCATCTGCATATATAGTAAACATGCACAAATGTGTACTTACATAAACCTGTTTAGTGGTGCATGTTCTGTTCTAGACAACAAATCTCAATTTATTAATTGGCCCAACAAAGTCATTTATTTATGCAGTTTCGTGATTGAATAGATTACTTCATTATGCTGAAAAAGTAATCTGATCTGTCAGCACAAAAGTTTATGGATTTGGTATGGATTTGTTGGCGTCTAAGGGTGAATATTATATATTACATATCATAACTCTGTACAGTACCAATTAGCAAATGCTGAGCAACTGTTTGTGTATATATATATCTTAGTCAGCGATAGCGTCTCTGCAACTATGGTTAGGTCTAATTTTAAACTGAAAAGGACATTTTTCTTTTCTTTTAACTTAGTGCCTTTTGACAAAAGTGCTTAAAACGTTGCAATCAAATAGCAAAGGTTGCTACGTTTTGACATATCATGCTTTGTGCTGATCTGCCCGGGGGGTTTGGGGGGGGGGAGAGGGGGAGGGGTGGTTAAACATGGAGTTTGTCCTATTTAACTCTCATACGAAACGTTGCCCTTAACTGCAGCAAAATACGCTGAACGGAATTACATACATTGCATAAAATTAGAACTTTGGTCAGGGAAGAGGCCAGATTTGGTGTAAATCCGTTTCGTGGTTTTGGAGAAATATGGGTTACAAAAAAGCGGCAGACTGCCATTGAATACTCAAATTACAGCAATAGCTTGAATGTTGATTCACAATTGATGTGCGAGTTATGGTTTGCATGGTTGTGAGCTACAAACTGTAATGCTAACCATAACTGTCAAATTTCAGCAGTTTTTACGTTTGTTTTTTTAACCATATCTTTAACTGTAGTTTTGTGTTTTTTAAGAGAATTTATAGTTGAAAGACAGACAGACCGACAGAAAGGTTTATCTAAAGATAGATAGATGGACAGACAAACAGATATACAGGCAGACAGCCTAAAGCTGTGTCCAATGACCTTGCATTACTATAAAAACTGTACGGAAGTGTAACCTTTAGTACCCCCGCAAAATGTTGGCAAACCTATGCAATTTGTCTTTTTTTCATGTAAAAAGTTGACCAAAGATAAATTCCAATGCAAATATCCTTAAAAAGGGTCATCTTTTGTAGCATGAATGATATATTATATGTATTCAGTGAAAAAAACAAAGGTTACAAGGTTGTTATAGTTTGGAAATAGAATTAAAAAAACCTTAGAAATTCAATGACAAAACCAAAAGGTTACAGGGACGTTATAGTTAGGCTCAGATTTTATTCGTACAAAACCAGTGAAGTTACCTAGGCTAACTATAACTTACGCCCCCGCAATGCAGTGCTAATGACATCACATATGACATCACTCATGACCACTCACCTACTCATTGACAGAACCATTCACACACCCACTCCCTCACCATTACAGCCACTCACCCACCCACTCAATCACCCATACAGAAACTCACACAGGCCCTCACTCACCCATACAAGTACTCACAAACCCACTCACTCACGCATAGTCACTTACACTGCCACTCATTCATTAATACAGCTACTCACACCCTCGTATTTACCCATAAAGCGACTCCCTCACCCATATATCCCCTCACACACCCATTCATACACCTATGCAGTCACTAAGTCACCCATACAGCCACTCACACCCCCCACTCACTCTTCAATACAGCCACTCACACAGCCACTCACTCACCCATACAGTCACTCACACACACCCAATAACACATCCATACAGCCACTCACACACCCATACAGCCAATCAGACATCCACTTACACACAGATACAGTCACACAGCCACTCAGAGGAGATATTGTAGAAGTAGTATGACTAATTGCCAGCACAGAAAGAATAGTAATTTAACTATTATCTTTTTAGTTCCAGAAACGTTTAGGAAACACTTACACTCATTGGATGATGTAATTAGTGAGATCGCTAACCTTGTCATGAGTGATGTAATATGTGAGGTTATAAGCAGTGCATTGCGGGGGCGTAAGTTATAGTTCGCTCGGGTAACTATAACTGCTGAATTTCACTGGTTTTGTACAAGTGACATTTTAGCCGAGCTACAACGTCCCTGTAACCTTTGTTTTTTTCAGTGGATTTCTAAGTTTTTTTTAAATTCTATTTCCTAACTATAGCATTCCTGTAACCTTTGGTTTTTGCAGTCAATATCTAGGGTTTTTTAAATTGTATTTCCTAACTGTAAACTGTAACCTTTGTGAGTGGGTGTGCGAGTGGCTGTATGGTTCTGTTAGTGGGCATGTTATGTAATGTTATATGAATTTGTAATGTGCACAGCTACTCATGAGTTTCCCGGCGCGGTGCCTAGCGGGGTGTGGACAGTGAACTTCAAGAGAATAGATGTGTTTTCAGTTTCCTCTTAAACGCGACTTGGTCCTGGATGGTACACAGGGCAAGAGGAAGGGCATTCGAAGCAACCGCCGCCTTCACCGCAAACAAGCATCCCCTATCCTCTGAAACTTGAAACGGGGCACCTGAGCAAAACACAAGGATGAGGATCGCAGGGAGCGTGCAGGAACATAGAAGGAGAGACACCTCTGCAAGTAAAGAGGACCACATCCGTAGAGAGCACGGTGGGCCAAAGCTAATAATTTAAATTTAACTCTCTCCACCATGGGGAGCCAGTGGAGAGAACGCAGCTGATGCCGAACACTGCTCCTAGCCGAAATGCCAAATAGGAGTCTGGCTTCCGTATTTTGAACCACCTGCAACTTCTTCAGCAGGTAACCAGGGATACCAGCATAAAGGGCATTGGCATAGTCCAGCCATGACAGAATCAGCGCACAGGTGACCATTTTTCTCGCCGCCTTGGGTAAGAGGAGGAAGAATCTTCTGAGCAGCCAACCAACTTCATGATGTGTGTCGAAAAAGAAAGACATTCATCAAACCATACCCCCAGATGATTTTTAGCTGGCTTCCCTGACAAGGTAGGTAATGGAAACTCAGGAGGCCAGAGCTGCTCTCGAAAATTAGGGGGGGATTTGCCAAATAGCAGGATCTCTGACTTTTCTTCATTGCACTTAAGCTGCGCCTCTGCCAGCCTTTTGAAGATAGAAGATAGGCAATGTTAAACCAATAGTACAGTATTTGTCCCAGGTAAAAAGCAGCTGGGTGTTGTCAGCATAGGCCATCACCTTGGCCCCCAGCTCCTCTGCCAAATATATCAAAGGAGTGACATAGATGTTGAAAAGAAGGGGGCTAAGGGAGGATCCCTGGGGGACTTCCATTGTTACTGGCTGAGAGGAGGAGGACGGTGGGATCCAGATCTGCTCAACCCGCCTCTCCAGAAAGGACCGGAGCCAGGCCCACACGGCACCCGACAGACCAATTTTTGCCAGACCCGACAGAAGAAGTGAGTGTGGGACCGTATCGAACGCCGCCGAGAGGTCAAGTCAAATTAATGCAGCTCTCTCGCTGGCGTCCACACACTCCCGGATGGCCTCCGCCACCTTAACCAGCACTGTTTCTGTACTGTGGGACGCCTGGAACCCCGAATGGGCTGGATGCAGGAGAGCCTCCCTTTCCACAAAATCCGTGAGCTGTTTATTAACCACCTTCTCACACACCTTCGCCAAAGCAGGAAGGAGGGAGATAGGCCAGTAATTCTCTGGGCAGAAGGGGTCCAATTACTGCTTTTTTAGGAGTGGCAGGATCTTAGCCTGCTTCCAAACCTGTGGTACCACCGCTTTCTGGGGAGACATGTTAATGAAGGTATTCACCTCTGTATTTGCGACCCCTGCAACTGCTGCCAGTATCCTAGCAGGACAGGTGTCCGAGGGAGAGCCAGACTTTAGACCCCTGAAAATTTTGAGACAATCCAATGGGTCGACTGGCCTAAATACCGACAAAGAATAAGCTGGATCAGCAGATTGACACTCAAAGGTGCGTCAATTCTGATGTCACAGGGAGAAAATGCCGCTTGGATAGCCTGGGTCTTATCCCTAAAGCAGCAAGAGAGAGTGTTACACCAGGTAGGTGAAGATGACGACACACTAGCTTGGGACAGAGGGGACACGAAGCTCTGAACAATAGCAAAGATTTCCTTAGAGTTGTTACTGGCTGATTTAATTTGGGCCGAGTAAAATTGCCCTTTAGCCAGTGTAATGGCTGCATAGTATATTTTTTGCTTATCTCTGAGCTTCTGCTTTTCTGCCGGGTAGTAACCACTCCTCCACCAGACCTGCTCAAGAGTCTTACAGTCATGCTTCAAGACTTTAAGGGCTGGGTTGAACCAGGGTTTGGACGGAGATTCCCCTAGTGGGACGTTGAGGTTCCACCGTAACAACGGCGTACGAGACCCAGCTAGTGAACCCAGCCAAGCATTCCTCAAGGTCCCCTACCAGGCTAGGCCTAGAAGCCTCCAAGGTCAAATTGAGTTCAAGTGAGTCAATTTTTCCAAAAGATGACTTGTGGCATGAACGCGCTAAAACGAATTACACTGCGCATGCTGCATCGCTAAATGGCAATGCAGCGTGCATAAGGTAATTAGTTTTGTTTATTTATTTATGTACTTACCTCCGTTCAGTCGTATTCCATGGATTACTACCGCCCACTCTGCCCCTCCCCACCTCACAGCCCCACCTCACCGCCCCACTCCCTCCAGGAGCTGCTACCCCTATGAGATCCTTAACTTGCTCCTTGGACATGCACTGCTCATGAGCTCACACAAAACAGCAGTTATATTGTAGCACTGTTATTTCTGTATGGTAATTGCTCGACTTACAGGGGATGGATAGCCATGCTTCAGTTATTAATGCACTGCCAGGCTTCTGATTTGGCCAGTAGGTTCCAAGATATGTTGCTTTTAGAGGTCATTTATTGCTCATGGTGTGTTGTCATAGACTTGGGGCATGTCTCTTTCCAACAGAGGGAATGACAGCTCAAGGTGTTGCCTTTTTTGTTTTCAAATGTCATTTGGATTAGAGGACATGGGTGGGCCCTCTACTGCTCTTCAGCATGTTCCATTCAACCTAACGTGTCAATTGTTGCACTCTTGGCAGAGCAAGTGGTTGGCATGTGTTAACTTTGGTCCATTTTTGACACATGGAGGAACTTGGAGCACTGCAGGGTTTAAATAATAGCCCTCGAATCCATCTGCAGTAATTTTAATTCAAAGTTCCACATTTACCCCCTTGCAGGGGTCACAAATTGAAGGTTTGGGCTCAAAGGGATATGATTTCAGGATGCGACTGTCCATGCCAACCCAGAACAAGCCAGTTCTACTTCGGTATCAAACAGGTAAGTCTGAAACTGAGTTCATCTTCTAGACACTTTCTCCAAGATTGTCAGACAATATAATGGCCACGGGAGGTGGAGACGTGTTGGGTCCTGAGGTCAGGTGTGGTCCTGGGTTACAGTTCTGCTATGGTTATTATTAAGGCTCTAGTGATGGGCTGAGGCCATTGTGCTGTCCATTGATAGAACTGAGGTAAATCCTGCTTGATGTTTCTTTTTTTTTTTGGTTGGATGTTTGGGCTAGGACGGAGGTGGATCATATCATAATAAATTCTCTATTTGGCTAGAAAGGTGGTTCCCAATTGTGATTTTTACTGGTGTTGGCACAGACTGTCAAGGGTCCTTTTCCCATCTCCTCCCCATGAGTTACAAGGATCAATTTCCCAGAGTTCTCCTTTACAGTGTCAGGTCGTTCAAGAGGGCCCTCCGCAGCAGTGGACAGAGAAGGTTAAGAGAAAGGAGACCAACATTTTATGAGATCCTGGTTTCTTCTGTTGAGTGTGCTACTGGAGTGTAGGCACATCCCTGTGTCGGGCACACTTGTTAGGTTCAGGGCACCAGAACGAACCGTGCCGTGAATTCCAAATAAAGTTCAAAAAGCGGTGTATGAAGTTTCAAAATTTATTCCATTATGTTCATATTTTCATCATATGAGTTGGAAAATTGTCAATAACATTGTGATGCTAGATGATGCTCCGATGCATTTCGGACAAAAAGTCCTTTGTCAAGGAGCTCTACAATAAAGGATACAACAGAAAATGAATCAGTGAGAATCCTAAACGATAAATGTTCAACCTTTTATAAAACTGGTATGTGAGTTAACCTCATGCAACCCAGGTGTATTTGTAGATCACAGGGAACAAGTCCCGAGGTAAACAGAGGGTTGTGGTGTTCAATGAAAACGGACCGCGTGTGATTGAAAGCAAAACATAACTTTATTTGGAATTCACGGCACGGTTCGTTCTGGTGCCCTGAACCTAACAAGTGTGCCCGACACAGGGATGTGCCTACACTCCAGTAGCACACTCAACAGAATGTCATTGTGAAGTCGCAGTCGAACGGATGCGACACCTGTAGGAGCACCTTAACACTCCAGCAAACCTTTAAACATACGTTTACCTATCTACACAACTGGCTGTGCGCCAAGCCCTAACTTCACATTGTCTCAACTATCCTGGTTTCTTCTTCATCCAGGGAATGGTGCCTTTGGGGCTGATATAGTGTTTGGAGGACAGGTTAAATATCCTTAAGGGTGATGGAGTACTTTATTCCATCGCCCTGATGCACATTCCATCCACCAATTTTAGAGATGACCGTTGGCCCCAACAACATCTCGCTACATTGACGGCAACCTCCGTCATGGCAGTTCTTGAAAATACAGGAAAAGTTTGACGGACTGTACTTTTCAAAATTTTACATTTTTCAAAAACAATCTTTCAAAGTGGAAGTTTGTTCTTCAAAAATGCAAAATCAATGGCCCCTACACCATGGAAGTTTTCGGGCAGATGGTCTTAGAGGTTGACAAAGAGGTTACTCCGTCACTGTTGCAACGGAGTACCTTTTCAGCCAAACTTTGCATCAGGCCCTATGTTTCTGGAACCGTTTTGCTTCAGGCATGTGGTTATTCCACTGGGCGCTGGGTTTTGACACTCGCTCACTTTTCGATGAGTCAGGCATTTGTTGACCTCCTATCCTTGGTGGGCCCATTTGCTGCCCCCACAAGGTAGGCCTTAGGCATCTGTGGCATTTTAATCTTTACCTGTGTGATATTCTCAGACACAGGAGGAATGACATTTTCATATTCTGCTGGCCTGTATCTGTCGTACAGTCAGATATCTGTTTTTTTGGCAGGATGCCATTGTATAGGGAAGGTTGTTCTCCCGGTTACAGGTATGGTTTGTTCTGGTGTGTTGGCTTTAAACTGCCTTAGCGATTGTTCTTCCAGAGGCTCTATTCTTTCATTGAGCATGCAGGTGTCTTTGCTTGTGTCTGATATTTCCCCTGCTAGGTCAAAGTATGTGTGGATGGATTATCACTTCTACTGAATGCTTGTTTTACAGGTAAGGCCATCTACTGGGGTACAGAGGAGTTCACCATGAGTTCAGTGGTGGCCGCTATTTACCGGGGTGGTGTACCTGGGAGGAGAAGGGGGGTTGTAAATTAAAATAATATTTAAAAAAAACACTTACCTTCAGACCGGCCACCAGGCAGGCCGCCGCCGCCCTGTCCGTTTGCCGCCACCACTCGTTCCTCGAAAGCAGGAACCAAGATGCACCAAGGCTCCTGACTCCCCTAGCCTAACACACCACTGCAAAGCAGCATTGTGATTGGTCTGTGCGCTGTGGTTCGGCGCGCAGATTGGGAATGGGGGACTGGGCATGGTCTGCACCCAGGCTGTAATGCAGCCTGGGTGCAGACATGCAAAGTGCGCATGACTGTTATGTTCGGCCCTAGTGGGCCGGCCAAACAGTTATACGCACTTTAGAGTGGAGCAACACTCCACCTCCTGGCCCCTGCTTTGGCAGTCCAGCCCCGTCCCGCCCGCACCAGGACACTGAAAACTAAAATGATATTAACGCTGGTTATTATAATTTTAGTTTTGATTTTTTTACACTTCATAAAGCAGTGGGGCGACACTCCTCCACTGCTTGAGTTGCGCCTTTGGAGGTCCAGCTCAGAGATTCTCAAAGGCTGCTTACCTAGTAAAGGTTGTAGTTTCTGGGTCACCCAGTTCCCTTTCCCTCCATAGCCCTGGGACTACTGTAGTGGCCCGGTCACTGCATTCCTAGGACAAATGCCTATGTGAGGGGGTTGGGATGTAAAGAGATTACTCAGCCCAATGCCTTTGCTGCTGACTTGCTCTTCTGAAACGTATTGTTATGCCTTGGAATGCCTTACAGTCAGGCCCGGACTGGCCATTGAGGGCACCGGGCAATCCCCCGGTGCGCCGCAAGGGTGGGGGCCGGTTTTGGGCCCCTGGGGGCCGTTTTTGTTACAGGGCCGTTTTTGCAGCATTGCTGCAAAATCGGCCCTGTAGCAAAATCGGCCGAAAACCGTCCCCCGCAAAGAGCTCGGCGGCACCCCCAACCCCGGGGAGGGGGGCCGGCCGAGCACTTTGCCAGGGCCGGTTTTGGTTCCCAGTCCGGCCCTGCTTACAGTAATACATCAGACTAGGGACAGGGACAGGGAGAATGTTTATGAGGATTGTAGATAAATGATATAGTTATTCCAAAGCATCCGATTTGCTCAGGGAAGGAATGAACATAATGTATTTCACTCTCTCAGTCATTAACTATAACATGCTCCTCTGGAAGCCAGCACCATCAGAGCAGTCTTATTGTGAAAAGAAATGAGGTTCGACCAGTCACCTTGAACTTGCCCTGGCAAAATAGTAATATTATTGAGCTGTTTGCCCATGCAATGCAGAGTCCAGGAAAATAGGAGCTCCCTTTCCACACAGTTACTGAGTGTCTGAAATGACTAGGCCACTGGTGCAAGTGTTGCCTTAGGGTGACCTCTTAAGGTGGCTGTGGTGGAAATTGTCAAGTAGGGCTAAAATAACTGACAGGTATCATGAAAACATGGTCTGAAATGTCTGCCTGGGAAGGCATATACGATGGACCGTCCATCAACCTTTTGTGTTGCTATAGTCACCCTGAGTGGAAAGGGTACGCCCAGACATGGGTCCCGTGTTCCCTATGCCACTGGATTCAAGCTAGCCTGGCTCGTGAGGGGGTGATACCCTGAAACCGGTCCCAGGATGCTTGTTATCCAGTCCAGGGAGGACCTGCCCTGACAGCTCCAGCTGGACTGTTCCCATGAGGAGCAGGGCAAGACTGATTTGCATATGACTGGGTCCAAACTGGGTGGCATTGTGAGCATAAAAACAATGGATTTAACTCAGATCTGTGATGAAGGGTGAATATTTGACAATGTTCAGCATTCCGTCCATCATTTTTTTGTGTTGCTATGATGGACCGATTGATTAAGCGGACAGAGGACAGTGTCTGAAGCATGCCTGAGATAGAATAGTTTTGGTGAGAACGTGTTGTGCAAAAGAGATTTGCAGGAGAGCTTGAGGGGCAGATGCACAAGACCTTGAAAAGTGAGCACCAGGGAAGACCCACAACTGGCAATATTATCCTAGGATGGGACAACAGGTTTGGGATACCACATGAGTAGGACAGGTGGATACTATTCGAGAGCCACAGGCAGATGACATCTTGGGTTGGCCTGATCTGTTTCAGCCACCCTTGAACACAGGATGGCTCAGACTCGACAGGTGACATGGCATTGTGGATTGGGAAGAGAACAGTGAGTCAGTCAAACAGGTCATCATTATATCCAACAACACTGTGGGTGGATCACGCACTGGGGCAGTACACCCCTTCTTTTCATGGGTCGAGCAACCCCCCGTTCTTGTGGGTTCCTGGATATTCAGTAATGGTGGAACGCGCTATTTCCATTATAGAGGGGGAAAAAAGGGAACATCCCTACCATGTGACAGAATATGACAGGAATGTTCCAATGGCCCAAACTTGTGGGAGGGCCCCTACAGCAGGGAATGACTGTGGCTAGGGTGAGAAAACCCAGTGGGAGAATACCTCAGGGAGCCTGGTTACATCTTTTTTCTACTGCACACAGCATGAGTCTCCCCCAGAAGGACTGCACATTTCACTTTAGTTTATTCTCTCTTGGTATACATGTTTGTTGTACCTGCTCTTTAGGAAGCGGGGTGATCTGCTGGGTCCGTAAATCGATTTCAGAACCAAGGGAAAACTAACTTTTCTGCGTGTAATAGGTTTGGGTCTATTGTGCTGCACCGACCCATGTTCAAGCCAGTTAGCCAACTGCTGATAGGGCAACACGGGTTGCACAAATCAGATTTGTTGCATGGATTCCTACAAGTTAGGACGTAGAAACATGCCCAGCCAGCCCTGTGGCCCTCATTCCTCGTTAGGGGACCAGGTGATCAGATGCCTCCAATGGACCACGCGCTTAGAAAGAACAATGCATTGTTTGTGCACTGGTGGATGGAGAACCTGAGATGGTGGACTGGTTCTCGCACTGGATCAATTTATAAATTAGGCTACATAAAGGAGCCAATAGCGTATTGCGGCATATGAAAGGGCTAGTGAATAGACTATGGACAAACCGGACTCCATCCTATTAGGAAATGACCAGAAGGGAAACAAACCACCAAACACTGCACCCACTGAAATCATGAGATCACTGAAGAAAGACAAAACAAGCCATAGTCAAGGTCATAGAAGGACATTTGCATTAATGTTAAGATCAAGCATAGCCATGATTAAAATTACGTAACCTCACCATTTACAAACCTATCAGAATAAATCCCCCGAGATGGGTTAGGTTCACAATATCAACCTTATGCCAGTATAACAATTAGAAAGGACTTTATTGGCGCCATGAGTACACAGCGATCCCTTGCGCTCTATGTACACATGGATATGAGGTTTCCTACAGACACTTTGCCAATAAGCTCGGTTTGGTTGAATTGCGCCTTCTGTGAAACAATACTGCAGGAAGCTTAGTTGCCAATGGAGCCTTTTCATGCAGCACAATAATATATCCCGACTCAGTGCCCGCAGAGAAGTTGCAGCAGTGATACAGTCCCACAATCTCATTCCTTATAGCAGACTCACCCCCACTTGTTGCCTTGGATAAGTAGTGGCTGCGACCTCTTCACGTCCGAGCCCACGGTGTCCGAGGTACCATTGGGCAGCTTGTCCCCATTGTGGAGGCTCTTGGCCAGGTCGTGATCCAGCTCCCGCTCATAGAGGTTGTCAAGGGTGGTGTTGAGTTTGTTTTCCAAGGCCCCTAGGTCCATGGCATTATCTGGAAAAACAGAAAGAAACCCCCTGTAAATCTTACTTCCTTTCAAATATTCATCTTTCACTTAATAGTCTCCATCATATCACAAACATCAAAGCCTCGTTCTCCAAACCTTGACTCATCCAATCGAGCGGACTTCAGCAGGGTGGCATGTACAGGACAGGACTTAAGGCAGTCTAAGGGAATCCTATTTTGGCATTCCATGCTCCTCAAAGCTTCCCCTCGTAGCTGAGACCAATGCCACTGCCCCCCTGCTGGCTGAAAAATAGAATACAGCACACACCCCAAGACCTATAGCTACATATTTTAGTGCGGCCTCTGGGTGTTACTGTTTCAGCTGTATCGGCTTCCACTCAAATGACTTCAGCTAGCATAATACTCAGATTTACCACTAGGGACCCATGCCTCATCCATGTCCGGCTCTCACTCTTAGTAAAGGTTCTGCATGTATGCGAACGATTCCAACAGAGCCCACCTTCTTTAGTTCATTAACATCTAGTCGGTGGAGCAGTGGTGGCCCCTTGGTAGTCCTTTCTAACCTTCAGATAGCTGGTCCCGCATGGTAGCGGAGCAGTGTGGCACAAGCCCTAAGCTAAAGCTAAAACTGGGAGGGGAAGCGTAAAAGCGAATGTGAAGGTTCACCCTAAGACCTGAGCTAAAATACAAGGAATTGCCCAAAGAACACACTAAGTGAATGGAACTTTGAGCAACTACAACACAACGCATAAATACTCTGAGCCTTCTCAATAGTGTCATTGCGTTTGCATCTAAAATACCAACCTGTGACTCCTTGGTGGGATATGACCAGAGTGCTCACAAAGCCATCTGGATTCTATAAGTTAGAGTAACTTTACTACGTACATTGGCAACTTTAGCTTACTACTTTCATCATTTAAGGTAAGTGAGCGAAGGAGACGTCCCAAACTCACGTAAAATAGGGGCCAGAGGCTAATGTCACAAAACAGTCACCATAGGCTAGGAAGTGAGGATTCTATGACAGGTAAACACAGACATGTGAGTGGGCGGACTGCAAAGAAGTGGTGCCATGTCAGCCAAGGAGAATGTTGAGGGAAGGAATTGTCCAAGAAACATAAAGCACCAGGAGAAAGCCTTGAGTCCACTCCTGCTTACTTAGACCTTGCATCAGAATCTAGTGAGATTGCACACCACGCTACCCAGTGAGGGATGCCCAAATGCCCAGTAAGGGCATATTCTGCACGGCTGCGTTCCGACAGGCTCTGCAGGGCCCACACATCAGTACGCAAACCTAACCTAGCACCAACAGGTTCTGGATGCTATGCTTAGATAACATTCTATACACCCTCAGATATACCTCAGAATGTACTTAGAGGTCAGAGGGCTCTGGGTACAAAATGCCAAAAGTATCCCATGGTGACCTATGACAACACAGGTCAGTTTTAAATTAGAAGGCCTCATTGGTTGTCAATTACGAGGTCTGAACTAAAACAAAACAAAACTATACTGAAAACAAAATAATGAAAGCCTATCGCCTAAAAACAGGGTTCCACAGTGTATCATGAAAATGCCAACAATGTAATCCCAAAAGGATAAAAGGATAAAAATGAATGGAATAAGTCAATACCAAAATTAAGGCCAATGGTCACCCGAATGTCTAATGCCATCCTGATCCTAATCCCAGTACAGTCTTCAAGTCTAACTCTGATCCTCTGCAAAATTGTTAAAAACTAACTTTAACTCAAACTAACTTTAACTCTATGCCATAAACCTAACACTAAGTCCCTGGCCCTAACCCTAAATAGAATTCAAAAACGTACCCTGGTCCTGTGCTGACCGTAAGCACTGAACCTGAGCCTTGTACTAACCTCATTTTAAATATTGGCAATTTGAAAAAAACTCAACAAACTTTCAACATAAAATGTCAAAGTTAAATGATTTCAACTTTATGATTTTGATATATGTGAATAGGAGTTTTCGCTTTATCTGTTACAAATGCACAGCACTGCATGTCACCTGGATTTAGAACATGATCTGGCACCTTCCGTCTCTGGTAATAGCGTAGCAACAATATTCCATTGTGCTCCAACCACATCGCTAATCCGAAAAGGCAACAGGCTTTGGGCGCGACACACCAGCATCTTGGAGTCAACAAGGTTTAGGGTTGCATGTTGATGTTGCAATCACTTCGAGTCATCCTGCTAATCATTTCTACAATCTGATGGACAAGACATATTATGTATCAAGGGTGCCTACTGTACCCAAGACTAGGCATGATGAAACTTGCTTTGATTGGCAGATGTTTTATAGTTGTGGGCTACAGGCCCTTCTTCCTGGCTCCTCAAAAAAGTTTTATCCCAACAAAATGAAGAATGCAGACAACTACTTCTAAAAAGCGAAGCAGTGGGCCTTAGATTGTGCTAAACATCTGCAAACACCCTAATGGTCTTCACTGTTAAGAGCCATTTGTAGAATGGCTGATTTCATTGTCCTATTAATCTCTAAATGGTAACTCCATAATGAAAGGGGTTCTGGAAGAGAGGGGTTTCGTCATTGAACTGACCATCTTCCAGCTTTGCTTTCCATCTCAAAGAAAAGCTGAATCCTTTAAATGAATAGACAGTCTCTCAGGAAAGGTGCTATCTTTCCTACTCTGTGACTTATACTGGAGAGAGAAAAACTAAAAACTGATGAGTGGAATGCTTAAATTACTATCAGCATGGAGCAGATAGTCAGTTTATCGGGTTTCTGTCCTTATGCCACTGCAGGCAGCGACTTAGCCTTGTGTAAATCAGACGTAATCCGTCGAGTAATAACTGCTTGGCCAGTTCCCGGTTGCTAGGAAGACACAGAACCCCAGATCGGTTCCAACCTTTTGGGTCGCATCGGTGAAGGGAATTTTTGTCCTTATGCCACTGCAGGCAGCGACTTAGCCTTGTGTAAATCAGACGTAATCCGTCGAGTAATAACTGCTTGGCCAGTTCCCGGTTGCTAGGAAGGCACAGAACCCCAGATCGGTTCCAACCTTTTGGGTCACATCGGTGAAGGGAATTTTTGTCCTTATGCCACTGCAGGCAGCGACTTAGCCTTGTGTAAATCAGACGTAATCCGTCGAGTAATAACTGCTTGGCCAGTTCCCGGTTGCTAGGAAGACACAGAACCCCAGATCGGTTCCAACCTTTTGGGTCGCATCGGTGAAGGGAATTTTTGATCCAAATGGGCTTTCCTCATGCTCGTAGGGCATGTCACTTAGAAAAACAATAACGTGTTGGGTGGAATGCTTGAATAAAAATCAAATATTTCTAAATCGCACTATAATTCATCACTTTTTGCTCACTATGCTGCTCCAGACCATTGCAAATAACTCTAAAAGGGTTAGTCCATACCAAACTGCTGGGCAATACCCGAGACACGGCTTGGCCCCAGTCCAATTTTGGCCTGTTGGTCCTCACCACTGAGTCCCAGGTTTAAAGGAATGGCACAGTGATCACAGGACCCACACCTGGGCACAACTGTTGCATTTATGGCATATCACAAAAAACGAATGGGTGAAATCCTTGAATAAATTATTACTCCGGGCTGCATTCCAGTCCATTGTTTTATTGCTCCGCGTTCCACTCTAGACAGGGGCCAGACATGTGCAAATGAGTTTTGGTGCTGTTCCAATAAGAATAGCCCAGAACGAAATACAACCACTTGCACCCTCTAGTCTAGACAGAAACATAAGCAGTCCCAGAGCTTTTTTTGCTTTTTGGGACTCATCGCTGTAATGCAATTTCAGTCCGGTGGAACAGAGAGCACTTCTAGGCATACCTGCTCACTTCATGTACATGTCCATCTTCGCTCTTGGAGGAAGAGAACTATTTCCTAAAAGTTCCTGTGTGAGTTTTCATGTGGCCTTTACCTCTACAGTTAAAGTGACGAGCTGTTTTCCCAGCGGGCACAAAAGGACAGTGTTGAATCACAAGCCTTCTCCTTTAGCAGGAGTGTAACCTTTAGGGAAGACCCCGCAGATGTGAATGTTAAATTTTGATTGCTCCTTTGAATCAAGAAAATGTTATAATAAAACAAATATTTACTGTAATCAATGTAGGTATATTTTTACCACCATCACCTGCCCCAATCGTAGTGGGTATATTACACAGTCTAATGGATATTTGTAAATATAATAAATGCGCATACAAAAATATTTTCACTATCATCAAAAAAAATTCGGATTGAAAGATCCTTAAAAACAACATAAAAACATCAAAACCAAGAGCTGCAACAATAAACTCCAGTATCAAGCTAAAAGAGGGAGTCAAACACATCAATACACTGCATTAAAAACAGCATAATAGCTCATAGAGTGGCACTCGATAGCATTATACATAACAACAGGATGACCCATGGGGTTACCACTACAAAGTGCAAAATCACCAAGATATGAATCACAAAAACTGTATGCTATTACTATTAATAAAAGAACGCTCTCAATGTAAATCACACATTAAAAGGAATGCAGCCATATGTAAACATCACGGAAGAAACAGTATTGCACATGGATCGTTGTAAAATGCTACAAAGTAGTAAGCAATGAAGTGCAAGAAGATACAATACAGTTAAAAACCACAGCTAGATGTCAGTCACATACCATGAATGATCAACCTTGGACTCTGACATTTTCTTTTGTAAAATCCATGCATTAGATACAAATTTGCCGGTACTAATAAAAATCATTTCAGTCGTGTCGGATCTCAAAATTCTCAGAGCATACTGGTACTGTCTAATTCCTAGGAGAAGACTAACTGGCTTAATTCACTTCTTGTGGGAAATTGAGTAAGCATTGCAAAAAGAGAGGAAATGGTTTCAGTCTCTAGATTGCATGCGGGACACAGATTACAGGCACAGAACTTCACTCCCCAGCGAATGCAGAAGCTGTTAAATGGCAAAATGCCATATCTGAATCTAGAATACAGTTGTGTAGCTAAGGGACAGGTGATCTTATAGAAAAATGGTTCAAATGACGGGACAGCTTTACAATCTAAGAATCTTTCCGTCAGGTGTCCAGCTTACATTTACGCAGTTCCTCATCCCTTAAAAGAACCTGCAGACTTTATTTTATCACAGATCTAGAGATAAGCACAACATCAACTGGGGTTTCCCAAAGAACAGAAATAACAAGCCTACATGTCATTTCCTTCACATACATTAACCAGGGTAATTTCAGGGAACCTTTTGAGCGCATAACATCTGCAAGACACAGTCTGTATGGAGCTTGCTCATCATTGGACCACAGCCTATGCCGATGCAGTAAAGGCCTAAATTTGCATACTAATGCAATCGGCTATAGACCCACATCAAGCAACGGCGGTAGACAAGCGACGCTCTCTGGAAGACTTCATAGTGACCTGATAAATGTATTTTCTGCCACTGTGAGTCTCTTGACCTTAGCATGGCCCCATAGCTCTGAGCCATGGAGAGGAGACCCTTTGGCCGTAGCATTGTACATTTCTACTGCTGGAGAGAGGGGCCTGGTATTAGTCTACTTTACCAGCTGCACAATAGCCCTGGATTCCTGCTGTAGCTTTAGTGCACTCACTTCAGTCTGCATGGACCAAGACAACTTAGTTAATTTAACTCCTAAGTAGTCAAAATCTTGAACTTGCTCAAGTATTTCATTCTGTGCCCTTATGCCACACTTCCCATATTTATAAGAATTAAAATACATAAATTCCATATTTTTGATGTTCAATTTTAGCCCCCTCTCATGAAAAAGGCTAGAATACTATCCACTAAACCTTGTAAACCAGCTGGAGTTTTGGATATCGGAAGCGGGTCATTCGCAAGCAATAAGGTTGGGATTTTAAAAGTCTTTACCTTTGGGGCATCAGTTACAGGAAAATCCACTACTGTACTAAATCGGATATGTATAGTGAAAAGACGGTTGGGGCCAATACGCAGCCCTGATGCAATCGCTTCTCGATTCTGAAGAAATTGGACAGCTCAGCCCTTTTAACGCACCCAACCCGAGCATGGTTGGTTTCGTGCAATTTATCAAAATTGATAATACACTATCCAGAACTCCCATATTGCCCAAAACACCTCAAAGCTTCTGGAGACGAATTTAATTGAAGGGTGATATTAAATCCACAAAAACCACATATAAGTTGCCCTTCTCCAATAACACTATTTTTCAATAAATAGTACAAAAACAGCACATTTGATTAATCGTACTAATTTTCTGTCGGAAGCCTGCATGAAGGCCACCCCCTGTATCGATTTTGTACCCATATTTAAGTAGGGGCCACATATTGTTGGTTCTTCAATGAACAGATCACACGGAATGCTATCCCAGCTTGGAACAATTTCAGTCAGAGTTTCAAGTGATCCTGTGAATGTTATTTCAAGGGAAAGCAACGGTTCATTAAGATTAGACAGACCTGTACTTGATGAGTAACCAAAGGCCACTCCAGTGTCTGAGAATAACCCTTCAAAATGCTCAACCCATATCTGAGGCTGAAGAAACAAAATCAACATGGGTTATACCAGATCGACTACCGTAGGCAAGTATATTCCAAAAAGACTTATCACCTTCTTTCACTGCGTTTTCTAGGTCGCCCTCCACAATCCAGTAAATACATTGTATAGGGTTGTCAGAAATGACGCTTAAATCTTCAGGGGTTACACTTCCCCTTTAAAGAGATATTCCACTATTCCTGTTCCCACTATACTAGGGCTTAGCCAAGGATTAGGTACACATACCTCACTCAAGATTCAGTGTGCAACTTAGTCGAATGTCTTTAGTGACTTTTGTACAAAAAATCTCGAGCAGGCGCAGCAGATTTGTTGGCGCTAATTCTGCACTACTCAGCCTCTCTTGTCCCCAGGTGCATCTCAGCCAAGCGGTTATCTGTCAATTATTGGCAACAGTCTGGGCTGTACATCGGGTGTGGGTAGCTTTCCTGCCCTCACACAGTAGATTCCTCCTTTGTAGATCTCTGCAGTGGCTGCCTCAAGCAGGATGTCCATCATAGGACTGGCTTTGAGGACAGGCTTACACTACACCAATAATCTTAGGAAGGTGCAGCTCGCCAGGTTCGGCTGCAGACCAGCACTTCAGTTTGTGAAAGTTGCAGCGCTCCAGGGCATGCCTTTTTCATGGTGTCTGCGGGAATGTGTGGCCTTTAGGCCGATTTGGGGCTTCCCGCTTCAGTGGCGATTCAACCTCCTTCTCCTCATTGACAGAGGCAGCACCAGGTCCACAGTAGGCTGAGAATGACATGCTCTGGCAAAGTTTTATTTACAGATTCTCAAGAACTGTGTAGAGAGACCTGGTGGATCCCTCTCTATGGATCCTTATCTTCCTCTGGGTGTTTCTCATGCCTGAACACACTCCGCAACACTCTCTCCTCCTGCTGGGCAAGGCACACGCCTTCCATGTCACTGCAGGCAGGCAGACATCTGCTGTCTTTAAACTCCACCTCAGCTCTTCCAGCACAAAGTCTTGATTTCTGGTCATCTCCCCTCACCACTGTCAGACAGATACCAGCCCTGGTTACACAGAAGCTCTGAGTACCATGCGGAATGCTCCCTTCCTTTGTCAAGAACTTGGGACTGGGTGGTTGGGAGCACACGCTTATAAACTTTTTCCAGACAAAGAAGTGGATGCACTAACTAAGGGGAGAGGAGTTGGCGTAACGGCTAGGGCGGACAACCTCGAATCTGGGGAACTGGGTTTGCGTCTCGGCAATGACACTGAACATCCTGTGATTCTGGGTAAATCACTTAATCTCCCCGGGCCTAACAAAAATGAATGGGTCCACATGTAATGCAACTGGTGCTATGTAAAGCGCTCTGTTAAGCGCTATATAAAACTCTGTAGTGTAAAAAAAAAAAGGTTCAGAACCTGTTTAATTTAGCCCTTTTTCAAATGTCATTTTCTGGTTTTTCCTCAGAAACATGCGTTTTGCAAGGTCAAGGTTCTCACAGTGGGTAGCAATGATGCTGACTCCAAGCAGGAGTATGCAGACCAACGGAACAATGAAATGCGAGATCTCTGCACCTGGCTGTCAGTGACGAAGTAGTCGGGGACAGACAAAAGGGCAGGCCTAGCCTAGAAACTTCCTCCCCCTTGAACAACAGAAACCACAATTTCACCCCTCCCATCCACCAAAAGACAGTACACAAGAAGAACTTGGAATTTCGAAGGATAGCCCTTTCTTCATTCACCTCATTTCCGCCTCTGAGTCTCCACCCTCCAACCACAGGAATGCAGCGAATACTTGACCACCATCTGTGGAAACTGCCTCCACCCTCCCTCTCGTGCCATGCCAACACGGTGACATACAAAATGGTTCCTGCTGGCCTCAGCACTCAGACTCACGACTGCAATGCACCAGTCACTAGCAGCAGTACAAGCATACACATTTGATGTGCACACGGATGCCAACAAAGGGTCTACGTTTCCTATCATCGTGGAACTTTTGGTTTTGAGGGGTCAGTAAACCATGCTCTGACTGACACAGAGAAAAAAGTGCGGTCACACTAGAAATCACAAAACACTACGCTGCCACCTACATTATGTAATACAACCAGGACAGGGACAGTAGTCCACTGTAAACTATGTGATGTAGGTAACAGGATAAGTCCAAACATCACATGGTCAGGGACAGGTCTAGGCCACTGCATGCACACTACATTTGCATAACACCAGTGCCAAAAATAAAAGTCAGGATACCAGTTACACATGTAGGTGATGGGCATTCATGGCAGGAAAACACACCCCTACAGCATACAGCATACAGCAGACATTTCCTTCCCAACAATAAATTCTATTTGATGGAGTAAATCAAAACCCCCATAAAGTTAGGGTCGGCACTATTGCTTGGCAGTGTGAGGCAGCGCTTACTGCAAACATGTTTTACCATTCCATTATATAAGCATATTTTTTAGAGGTAGTAATGTGTGAAAGGAAAATATGTGCATATTTCACCCAAAAAATGCAATTAAGGAGCAGCAATGGCACACCATCATATTACACTACCAGCAATACAACATAACACAGCTATGCAAAAATAATACAACCAATATACAGCACATCAACAAAATGCAACAAAACAACAACACAAACCCATCTCAGCAATTCAACAAAAAATACAACATCGGATACTAACACAACATAGTAACACAACATATTAAAACACCAACACAACAGCTCATATTTAAAATTGTGTTTTTTTATGTGGAATGGTATTACTATACAGTGTTGTGGCTGTTCTTTTTCTATGCTTTATTATATGGAGTCCATTTGTATTTTTGTTGTGCTGTTATTTTGGTTTGTGTTGTCATTATGTTGTGTTGTGCCACATACTCATCTTAGAGACGCCAACAGATGCTGCTGCACACTTAGCTGCTAAGTTATAACGGCGGGTGGGTTTTGTGCTTCACTAATAATTTATGAATAGTGGCCAAGAATTGGGACAGGACCTGTCACACTGTTTACTGGCTGGGCATGTGAGGGGCTCATATTCTGCCAGGCACCTGCTTTTAAGAGGTGTGAAAGAGTGGTCAGCATTTCTAAAGAGGACTGAGGCGGTGTGTCAAAAACATATAAGGCTGTAGTTCAATGTGCTCATACCTTCAGCACCCATAACATGTGTATTTGTAAAGCGCACGTTTACCGGTAGGCATCTTGGCGCTGAATAACAGCTGTTTATTGTTACCCAACTCAACGCTACTCATTTGTATCGACCTCAGATGGATGAAAGGCTGAGTGGACCCACCGGGATTTGAGCCGGTGCCCAGGAGGTCGAGCACACGCTCCAGGCCCCTACAGTGGACGCATTAGTCCACTGAGCCACCAGACCCGGCCCCCAAGCATTATAAAATCTGAGGGAAAACATTCACTTTTTTTCTTAAAAATAACTGCCCTTTTGAAATACACCAAGCAAATGTAACCCTTGTTTTAAACGTCATTTTAACTCATTCTTAATTACGCTTTCCCAGTACCTGGAAAATATTAAATGTTCAGGTCACATTTTTATTTGGGATAATATCTGGCTTTTTTTATAGTGTTGAAACAGTCGGTAGGTCTCTTCGGGGCACTAAGGAAAACAAAATAAGGCCATAAATCTCTTTGCACATGGTTTATATATTAAAAGTTGCATTGTATATAAAGGTGCTACACAAAATGAATATACAAGTTGCTTATTTATTGGTCGTGACTTAGGGTGGGTTTTTCCATTGCAGGGTCTTTTCCACAGACCACCATGCACGTGACTAAGGGCATTCTGCAGGGGACGCTCGTCATCTTATCTCCCCATGAAACTACTCATAGGTGCTGAGCCCGCCAATAACTTGATTAACCAGGCCACCATGGCTTCCCCTTCCTTCAAAGTTCTATCCTATTGTATTGCAACATTTATATAGCACTTACTACCCCAAAGTGGTGCGCCAACGTACTTGCCTACAAGAATAGCGTGGTAGGGTGTGTGGTTGGAAGGATGCGGTCTTTATTTTGGTCCTGACTGGGAAGTGCTTCCGTGTTGTGTCTGAGGTCCGTCGGTGTGCGCTTATCAGTTATGAGGTGCAGCGCATTGACAAACAACCTTTCACCACCATCTAAGGCAGGGTTGGATTGGGATCAAAAATCGGCCCAGGCACGCAAAAAAAGTGGCTCACATTTGCATATTTCTTTTCCGCAAAACACTGCTTCGGCGGAATTTTATTAAAAAAAAGGGGGAGGTGGGGATTAAAAAAATGCACGGATTCTTTTACACTGGTGAAAAACACCTGAAAACAAGTGAGGCCACTTCTGCTCAGGCCCCCTGCCCCGGCACAATATGCATACATTAATGGGCCGGCCCAGAGAGAGAAAGGGAGTGACACCTCTGTTGTTGATAAAAGGGAGGTAAAGGCGCCCGTCTGCCTCCAGAAAGGTCAGTCAGGCACCCACTTTGCCGCTGGTGGCATCGAACAACGCAGAAACCACCCAAATCGGCCCGCAGGCTGCTCAAAAAAGCAGCCCACAGCTGGAATTGAGATACTGGCCCCTTGGGCATTGCCCGAGTGCCCGCGTTACCAATTCTGCTATTGCAGCTTTTTAGCTCTAAAGACACCAGCCATTCCGAAGGTGTGGCTCAAACCACGCCTTAAATTAAAACTTCCAACGCTCCACTTTAAATGATAAGGGCCCTAATCTCGCCTTATCGGGTGACATTACATAGAATCTGCTAGAAACAGTTTTAATCAGGATACAAGTTGATGGTGCATAGCTGGTGCCAGTGCTGTGTTTATGTTTTTATGAGGCTGGCATGCGTTACGCTGTCTCAGCATTTATTATTTCAAGGAGGCACTTGCGCAAGGCCGAGCCCTCCCGGTCAAGCGTCCCAGCCTGGGTTAAACTGTAACCAAACGGATAGCAAACAACCACCAGCCAGGAAAGAATGCCAACCAAAACAGAAGCCCTGCCAATCATGTTTGTGCCGACACTGCGCATGCGCCCTAGTAAACTGAACTCTAACAATATCAACTATAGGGGTCTTTGTCGCTCCGCACACAAAGGCAAGGGTGCGTAGTGGTTTGTTGGTGGGCTGCGTGATTGTTGGTCCAGTCCTGAGTCAGATACATGCAGACTTTGGGTGGGCCGGGTTGCACCAGCAGTTCTAAAAAGCAGGCGCTGAGACGGGTCCCCATCGGGGTCTCCATTTTTGCCCTCACTCTCAGGGTGAAAAAAAAATCTTAACTATGCAGCTGTGCCACCCTTCACTGCCTCTGATGCAACTTCAAAGAGACTCAACATAGTTCTTTCACAGTCTCATCACTTCAAAACTGAAGCATTTTTAATATTACAAACAATGAAGCAATAGTTGTTGCTTATTTATCTGATGCAACTAACAACCACTGGCAAAGCTAATAGTCCTGGCTTATTGTAGGTGTATTGTTACTTGCTGTATTATGGATGCAATGACAAACAACAACATACCAGTCGGGTGACACACTATGCTAAGCACAGGTTTTTAGTTTGTGTTTTAAGCCTCGCCCTAATTACATCGGCCACGCCCCTTTTCATCCCACTTAAAGCCCAGGATACATGTTCACGTTGTACTAAGTTTCAAGATCACACTACATCCCTCAGGGTCCCTTTAAAAACCACAATGACCACACTTTCACCTCAAAACAAAAGTACAATTTTCAGGAACATTAATATGCCCCCCACACCACACCAGTAACACATTGTCTTCTCAGATGAGTTTTGTCTAACAAGTCCCAGTGACAAGACAACAGACCACCCCAGTGGAGCACAGCAGCCAGCCCCTCAAAACACACATACGCATACTCGCAGGCATGGAGACCAAAACATGCCTGAAATATCAGGTTACCCTCACACATTCAATTAAATGGCCCACTGACAACAACCTGGATGTAGAGGAAGGTCGCAAGACCCAAACCTCCCACCAGGGCCCAACTGGCCAATAGGGTAATCAGGCAGTGCCCGATGGGCTGGTCTGATAGGTCAGTTTGGGCGGGTGTTTTATCTGTTTGTGGGCCTGTTTTATGATATGCTGGGCCAGTTTTTATTTTTACTATTGATTTTCCTGATACTACCTCAAACATTGCCTGCAGAAAGCACAGATGCATGCATCCTTCCGCATCTTGCGAAACACATATACAACACGTTGCACAGAGTAGTGGCTCCTCCGCTAAGGTGGAGGTGCGTCGCCTCACTGCTTTACAGAAGTGAAGTAAAGGAAACATAAAATAACTAATTTTATGATTTCTTCTGCTGCAGCAGCTTTCGGGACGGGGAGGGGCTGCTTTGACTACAAAGAAGCAGGGGAGAAGTGATTTGCCTACTCCTAAGTGCATATGACTCTTTGGTCGGCCCTCTCTGGCCGGCCAAACGTTAATGCGCACTTGCATCCTCTACATGCAGGCTGCATTACAGCCTGCGTGGAGAACATGCCCATGCCCCCATTCCCTGGCTGAGCACCAATTAACAGCGCTCAGACCAATCACAACGCTGCATTGCAGTGTTGTGATTGGCTATCAGGAGGCTGGAAGGGTGCTTCCTGCATCTTCTGGCAGACCGGAGACAGGAAGAAGAGGACTGAGCAGAGGCTGCGGCCGGCCAGCCGTCACAGGTAAGTCTTTTGTTTTGTTTGGCCCCTCCACCTGTCTACCTCCACCCCACCGCCCGGGTTCGATAGCAGCTGCTACTGATTACACATTAAGTTCAAAACTGCCTGATTTGCAAATGCAAGCTACTTTTTTTTTTAGCTATCTGAAACAGTAAATGGGATCACTTTTAATTAGGTGCCCAGAGCCTATTTCCTGTCCCAGACTGACCCTGCCTGCCACACCAGGGTCAGACGACATAAGGGGTAGTTGGTGTATGTGACTGCTGCCCTCGCTAAATTATCCCCTGCAGACTGCTTTGCATCCGTTTGATCTAAACAACCTGACTAGTGACTAAGGGCCCAATTTAGAGTTTGCCAGTGGTAAAGGAAATTCCATCAATCGATTCGGCTCAGCTTAGCACCTCCTCCAGAAATTGGATGATTTTTCATTACCAGCCAACTCTACACCATGCGTTATGTCTTCAGCCGCTACTGGCTCTAGTGGCGAGGATTTCACCATGTCCTTAGTCACAGTTTAAGATATTGAACCTTGCTCCTGCACAAAAGGGGGCGTGTGAATGCTCCCACCAGCTCCCCCACAGCTGCCCTGCCCATCCTCTGTTCCCCAGCCATCCTCAACACTTTCCAAAAGAAAGCTGCCACGCAGGTGATAAGTGTGTGAAGAGTTTAACCCATTATTTTTCCCAAAACATGGAAAAACACACGGAATTTCCCAGTCCACATGGTATTGCCCATTCCAGGGAAAAGAACTCATACTCCCAAATTCAAACCCAGGACCTGCTGACCTTCAGAAGACTCCTCCCCGCCCCCAGCGCCTTGAGACCTTCACGGGTATGTAGCGCGCTTTATAAATGCACTGATTGATTGATTGATTGAGATGTGAGGATATCAACCAAAACGAGTTAGTCAAGCCCCCCAGCACCCTCTCATCTTAATCTGGGGCAGTCATAATGAGACCATTATGGTAGCGCCCTCAGCCAGTATGGACTTAGATGCTTGTTCTTCTGGAACTTTTTATGGGGGGTACTGTGCTCGATAACTACTTTGATGGCTCACAGCAGGAAAGTAGTATTGTTTTTAACTTAAAATGAGAGTCCAATGCTGCAAGCTAGGGTGTTTTGAGCTATAGTGCGCATTCATCCATCTGTTAATTGTGAAACTGTGTCTCAGAATAACTGTCCAATTGACAGTCTTATGTTCCGAGACCTTTTCAGAGATCAGCAAAAATAATCTAAAGATGGAAACCTTCCTCAACCTGAAGAAACAAGAAAATGGTGGCCGGCATGCTTGATTCAAACTCTGCCACTAGTATTTACTCCAGGTCTTTTTCTTGTCCAGCTTCCGTTTGGGTCTCAAGCGTCTCTTGACTGATGTGCCCAACATTGCCAAAACTGGTCTTGGTTTGCATCTGTCCTAGTCGTTGGGGCTAGACCATTCCTATTGGAGCAGGGCTAGAGTGATTTGCATAAGGTTGGTCTCTGTCTGCAGTGGCACAATCCGCTATAATTCGCTGTACCAGTGGGTGAGCTTAATGTAAGCATTCCACCCATCTCTTTTTTACCATCCCACACATACTTACTCCCTCGTGCACAGCGTTTGACCGTAACCAAACCAGAGTCCTCAGCTCTCCCTAATCTTACGTAGACTATTGCTGTGTCACTAGGTGAAAGCGCATCTGCATTTGGATGCTGCTTGTGGGCGACACTATGATAACCCCATCACTTGTACTGCATTCTGGTCCCTTGAAACTGGAGGGGGCGTGCGCCAGCCAATCTAAGAAAGGAAATAAAGGTGCATTTGTTTTTAGAACCATATGGCATCCAACTTCAACTGCTGTGTCCTACTGTTTCTTCATTGCGTAACTTCGTTTGGTAGCCCTTAGAGGGTGTTTCATCCTCCAACATACACGGTCCTTCTGACTTAACAACCTACCTCCGCCTTGTCGGGAGCTGCTTGTAAGCAACGAGGGGTATTCGAGTAAAGGTGGGGCGTTCTAAATAGCTGTAAACATTAATTAGGGGAATCAGATGATAGCCCAGACTTCAGATGATAGCCCAGACTTGCCCTTTGGTATCCCTCATCTTGGGGGCATGCATGTTTGTAGGAGCCCTGTTTACTTACTATAGTTTCTACTCCTTACATTACCCATAATTCCTCAGCACAAGAAGTCAACTATATGATGTTATCAGGAGAGGTCACTGGATGTGTGATGTCACTTCCTCTTCCCCTTAAATGTTGGAGAACCAGTTTCTATTTAAAAGCTCCTCAAGGAATGTTTGCATTTAGTATCCAGTTATCCAGAATGAGGGCTCTGATGCAAGGGGGGAGAGGGAGTCCCCTCCCTTTTCACTGTGCACTATGGACACTCCCCTCCTCACCCGATAAGTTATGGTCGGTTCAGTGGCTTCAATCTGTGTATGATTAACCTGCCTTGTGAAAGCTGCTGAGCTCAGCGGTAACAGGCATTACTGTATCTCAATCTATCTTGTTTTCACGTCTGACTGCACTTCTAATTAAACTAGCCTTGCATGTGAAACCACTGCGTGCCTTTGTTTCTTTGCAGGTGGCCCTGGTGGACCTCCGTAGGCGTCTAGCCGTGCCCAGCTCCCTCCCTTTGTCCCAAAAAAAGCCTCCCACGGTCATTGATCCCTGTTAGAATGGAAGTGCCCCCTGCATGGCTCTGTTGAACGTAGACCCATGCCCTGTGCATGGCGCAAGGTTAGTGGGAAGCCTGTTGGCACGGTTGGCTATGTGCAGCAGATAATCCATTTTGGCTTCCCTTTGTCTACATAGCAGTACAAAATGGAGGAAGACCTTGGGTAAGAATACCTAGATATTTTGTTACAAAATACAACACCGTGTCCTAAACAAGGTATAATGTCATACATTAGTGTCCTCCTGTGTTACCATAAATCCACAAACATCCTTGATTTTTGTAAGATTCTCACACACCCTATTTGTGTCATGCTTCATCATCGGATCTCGTCCTGGTCCCTAAAAACCAGGGTGGGGTTGACTATATTCCAGGGTGCACTTAAGATATTTTAAAGATATCTCAGAACACCTAGGTATCCCTTTATTACTGGTGTTCCTGGTAGCATAAAAAACATTAAGAAGGGGTGCCTAGTTAGAAATAGTGTTCCTACACCCATGTGAAGTCGACATGTTTCACCCTATGTGAGAGGCCGAAGAGTCAAGGCCTTTCTTCAGGACTAAATCTATATTATGTGCCCCAGAATGAAGCCAGTTTTCAATATATGTATGTTGCCCTAACCGTCAATTCCTACTCAGGACAAACCTTGATATACTGTACATGTGTGTGTGTATATATATATATATATATATATATATATATATACATATATATATATATATATATATATATATATATATATATATAAAACAAAGTATTTCACGCCTCCTCCAGCGCAGAAATCAAGCCCACCAGCTGGTATATATATACACACATACGCTATGCTATGCTATGCTATGCTATGGTGACTTGTATAGCGCACGGCTGCCTCAGCAAAGGGGCGTCCCGGCGCTGCGGAAGGACAGTGTACAGTGAGGTGGAGACGCTAAGGACGAAACTATTGTTGGAAGAGGTGTGTTTTGATAGCCTTTCTGAAGACTAGGAGATCTTGTATCCCACGGATAGCTTCAGGGAGACTATTCCATAGCTTGGCCGCTAGGAAACTGAAAGAGCGGCCGCCCACTCTAGCCAGTCTGGTGCGAGGGATAATCGCAAGATGCTGCCCCTCTGACCGGAGCGATCTCCGGTATACATATACATATACATATACACACTTAACGCATAAAAGAAGGACACATTAGCCCTTTCTCTGGACGTAATCACCTTGGGTCCAGGATTATTATTTACTTGTCAGTGCATTATCACCTCACTCAGTGCGGGGGGAAAAAGGTATAGAATAAGGTATCAAATTGTGAAAGGAACCAACAATAGAGTCATTGTAGGAGTGTTATCTTAAGCTGGTGTCTTATTGCCTTTATCTATAGCATGTGAAAGTTTCCATTGGCACATTGACGTGGACATGAGATACACACAAAACATGTAAATACATGCACTGTGGTCAGGTAGGTGTACTGTCCAGTTCTATTTGGTCTGTTGAGGATGTAAAATGGCAGCAAACGTGAAGCAAATACCCTGAATTTTCAGGAAGTCGAGCTAAACTGGAGGAGTGAGGGACATGTCCCTGTAATCACACACTGCAGTTAACAGTAAAGGATAAAGAGAACAATTTGCAATCAGTCATTGTTCCTACCTTAAAGAGCTTAATTCGCTCATAATATAATGCTATTCACATCGTCACGGGTATCATGTCGCTTATGTACCTATTTGGGCCCCTTCTCCCCTATGCTGCTAAATCATAACTGCACTGTATACAGTATTTATCTTTTGCACTGGGTGCGGTCTGTGCACGTCACACGCTGTAACACATGCCGTCGCACTATTGCATCGTGGGAATTGTAGTTACAGCTCCCAGGCTTCTTGTCACATTGTTTTCAATTTAAAAATTACCTTCTCAAGAAGGTTGAATGCCAGCGCCTCTGCCAAGGGCTATCTAATAACAGATTATATGTTACCAGGAAAAGGACTGTGATCAAGAACTGAGTGCTTTAATCTTCTTGTGTCCTTTAATTCATCACAGTTTATTCGTGTGAGGCTTAAATTAAGACACAAACCGAGCATGACTGAAACATTGTTATTGCCTTGAGCAGAACGTTAAATTTATTTACACACTGTGTGTGTTCAACAGTTACAGACCCTTTGTAGTCTGAGTGCCCTTTTCTAATTATATACTGGGAGTGAGCTCTGACTGATCCTAGGCACCCATCTATAGGAGGACCAACCCTATATCTATTAAAAAGGGGGGCGGGCAGACCAATAGGCTCTAGTCGCCTGCACTAGCTTCATTGTTGTGTATACTGTATACATTATGTGGACTGGATCTATTTCTAGAAAAAAAGAGAGGACCAACAGTTTCTAGTGGCCTGGAAGTTAGCGACATTGTTGTGTATACTGTATACCTTATGTGAATTTCAATTAAATTCAACAAACTTTATTTCGACTGAAACAGCCATAAAAGTTCAACAACCAATTAAATAAAAATTTTAAAAAATGAACATTTAAGCAAAAACAAGGTTTCAGCATTAAAAGATAAAATATGCTTTCCATAGTTGCTTAAAAAGTACATTGTACCAAATCTATTTGAAATCACTGCCTAGTCACTTTAGCTTTTAGACAGTGATATGTTCTGTGGTAGAGGTAGCAATGTAACTTCGTTCTCTGTATACCACAGCACTAAAATCGCAAATATTGTATTAGTATTGTGACTATTGTTCTTGGCACTCAGTGATCTCAAGATAATAGTAAAAATGAACTGTTTTTAACTATACTCTTTACAGTATTGCTAGGGAGCAATCAGGCTCATCGCCTTTATTCTAATGTTCCATGCCCATTTGCAGGTATTGGGAGATCGAAAACACAATATGTGGAGAAGTGTGGCTCAATGGTTAGAGCGGCAGACCCTGATGCAGAGGTCTAGCCCTGGACCAGGGTTCAATTCCCCGCCTCGGCGGGTCTTGGGCTCAAAATTCCACAGACCTGATAATTCTCGCCTCGGTGCCTATTCCAATCATGGAGTCCCACTTTGCAACTCTGGGCAATAGCTTGCTTAATCTCCACAACGGCCCCCACAACGCTAAGGATGCCTGGCCTCCACCTTGGGGGTGCCCAGGAGTGGACACCTCACAGGGAAAGCCAGGATGGGTTCCACAGCGGTATTCGTACAAGCGTCTTGAGACCCTTGCGGGTGAGTAGTGCGCTATACAAGTATCAATTTACATTTTTACATTTACAATATGTCCTTACTTGTTGCTCTTTAAAATACTTAAGGTATCCCCGGTAAAGCCTCACACCATTGTTCTAATTATATACTTTGTGAACCACCACTCCAGCTCACATGGACGGATCATGATTTGATCCGTTTCCAGATTGCCAACTTTGGAAAACTAGATTTAATAAAAAATGGTAACCAAGGTGCCACAAGACGTTGGCACTATGGCTCTCCAAACTCCTTCTGTGAGGTTTTTGTATCCCCCACAATCAGGCAAGTTCCTGAAGTCAACCATATGTTGGCAGAATATCAGTCTGCTATGAATTTAGCCTTTGGCAACAATTGCACCAGTAAGAACGCAGTCTAACACTTCGCTCCAACCTTTTGCACCCTGGTATACGGCAGAGCCAAAAGTTGGAAAGTGCCTTGTAAAAAGTTAGAGAGACATCGGCGTTATTAATTAGATGACAAAGCTGCCTTCAAGGAGGCACTTTCTGTATATCACTCCAAGATCAAAAAGGATTGCCAAATGTACATTTTCAACCAAATCGATCAAGCAGATACCTCCTCTAAAGAAATGTTTAAAATCCTCAAAGAATTTGCTCATCCTTCTGCCTGTACATAGCCATTTCAGGTGACATAGGAATTACATGACTCCTTTACAGACTATTTTGACATTGAGATTAAATTGATCTATCAAACTTTACCAACAAGTTGCCACAATCCACTGAAGAATTAATCTGTACCCCCTCTTTGAGCTCCAGTGGTTTCAGGCTGGACAATTTCCCAACCTTTACTCTGGAATAAATTCAACATGGGCTAAAAAGGGTGAAATCTGGTTTGTCAATGACCCCTGCCCACATAGGATTGTTGCTCTATTAGCAGGACAAATTGCTCCTGCAGTTAGATCACTATTCAAATAATCCATTGCGTCAGGAAAAATGCCCATAGGCTAGAAATGGGCACAGATCGTACCTATCCAAAAGAAGAGCAACTTGTATCCATCTATTTTCCTCAAACTACGGACCCATTTCACTACTTCCGTGTCTGGGCAAGCTGCTGGAAATTCTAATTAACAAACAACTAACTGATTATCTTGAAGTGAATAAAATCTTGGATCCTTTACAATCCGGTTTCAGAGCAGAGCATAGCACCGAATCGGCCTTGCTTGCCGTGACGGACATCATCAGCTGCTCGCTAGATCCTGGTAAACCTGCTACGCACGTGCTCTTAGACCGATCTGCAACATTTGATACTGTGTCCCATGTTAAGGTAATTTAAAGACTTCAAGAAGTTGGGTTTGACTGGTCTGCCCTAGCCTGGTTCCAGGACTTCTTGAAAGATGGAATGCAGAAGGCCTCGCTGGGAGCTTTCAAAGCCAAGCCCAGGCGGGTTGATAAAGGGGTCTGCAAGGGCCATGCCTGAGCCCTATGATATTTACCATTTATGTGGCACCCCTTCCTAAAGTCATCAGAGTATATGGGTTTGAGATCCTTCTATACGCGAACAATATTTGGCTGGTATTGTCCTTTGATGGTGATTTTCACAAATTGTAGTATTGCTTCTTGGATGACATGTAGGCAATTGTCAAATGGATGTTGGATAATTTCCTTCATCTGAACCCAGAGTAAACAGAGATTGTTCTGTTTGGGAATGCAAAACTCTGTGGACTCCAGATTAGAGGCCACCAGAGCCAAGCAAGGCCCCATTCCGGAGCAAGGTGGTAAAAAACCTAGGAATTAAGATAGATCAGGAACTTGGTATAAAAGACCAAGTCTTATATACAACTGGTACTTGCTTCCACATTCTACACTTATTAAAGAAGGGTTTTCCATTTCTTCCTTTTTCTGCTAGGAAGAACTTGGTACAGGCTCTTGTCGTGAGCACGCTGGATTATGGCAATGTGCTACTGGCTTCTGCCAATGAGTCACTATTGTCGAAAATGCAGGTTGTGCAAAACACAACAGCACGGTTGATTTGTAATCGACCAACTAGACCGGCTTCAGCTCGCCTCATAAATCCCTTCACTGGCTGTCAGTACAGAATAGGATAATATTCAAAATGTGCTGCTTAACCTACAAAGCCCGGCTGGGCAACGGTCCTGAGTATCTCTGTCAGAGGCTCAAACGATATTACCCTGCTAGGAATTTGTGTTCTAGTGAGAAGGATTTACTGTCAATCTCTCGTATTTGACAGTCCAGAAGTGGTGGAATATCTTTTTCCTATCTGGCTCCTATCGTCTGGAACAAATTGCCATTTTATATCCGAACCTGTCCTGATTATAGATAATAAATTTAGGAAAGCACTAAAAACGATTCGGTTTCAGATCCAGCTCTAACCTTTTGTACTGACTGTGCGCCGAGATACCCGGGCGGGAGGGATTTGTGCATATTATTAGATTAATTAATTATTTCATTCATCCAATGTTCTTACAAAGAGCATTAATCCATTTCTTGCGAGGCAATATGCACTTTGAGCAGAAAAAGAGGACATGTGCCTCAGTCTCCATACATTGTGGACAGTAAGGGCAACAGTGACTAACATCCTGGGGTGCCGCTCGTGGAGGAGTCCTTGATCCCTGCTTGCTGCTGTTGCCAGGAGCCCCGTAGGGCATTTCCTCATTGTGCCAGGAGCGCCGCTGGGCATTGTCATCACGAGGGGAGCTGTTCACGAAGAGAACGGGACTGCGAGGGCCAGCAGGCTGTGCGTGTACCAGCCAGCACACCTGCCGCCTCTTCCCGTGGCTCCGCCCCCTGCCTGCCTGCCTGCTTGAAAACTCCTCGCGGCCCCCGCTCCGCGGGAGCCGCTCGTGGAGGAGTCCTTGATCCCTGCTTGCTGCTGTTGCCAGGAGCCCCGTAGGGCATTTCCTCATTGTGCCAGGAGCCCCGTAGGGCATTTCCTCATTGTGCCAGGAGCGCCGCTGGGCATTGTCATCACGAGGGGAGCTGTTCACGAAGAGAACGGGACTGCGAGGGCCAGCAGGCTGTGCGTGTACCAGCCAGCACACCTGCCGCCTCTTCCCGTGGCTCCGCCCCCTCTATCCTCATTTGGCTTAATTCCTGAAGTCTTTACGCGTCAGCGGGACGCGTTTGCGGGACATCACCCGGGACAAAGCCCGGACTAAGGGCGGACCCTCTTAGGCCCTCAGAGGCCCGAGGAGCCGGGCCTGGGCCAGAAACTCTGCCTCATTGCCCTTTGCCCACGGACATGGTCACAATTGAACTGTAAGTAGGTTACTCACCCGTAGTTTTTTGCAATCGCAACCTTCAGGATTTTTAACTTTCTGGGACCAATTGTTGTATTCCCTATTTATACCTCTTGCCTTATTTCTGGGTACCCGTAGGGTTTGCCATGAGTTGCCCAGAAACTAGGAGCAGGGCTGCTGCAGTAAAGAAACTGACTGGTACCCTGGATGACTTCATTGTTCGGACTAATGCTTTAATCGATGAAGGGATAGTAATTATGGATAGGAGGGTGTCCCAGGACTTAGCCGCAGCGAGACGATCCTCCCTAGGTCTTATCGCTAAAGCTCGTACTCCTAACAATGTTTCTGCTTTGGGAAATCCTAGAAATGTACAGAACGATAGGGGTCATGTCGCCCCAGGCTCACAGGAGGACCTGGAGGCTACTCCTAATCTTTCTCTGCTTGTGACTAGTACCTCAGTTGAAAAGGAGACTGATATTTTAACTATAGCTAGTGATTTAACCCATAGGGGTTTGAAAGAGGGGGCGATCCCTAAACAAAAGATTAACACTCAAAAAACTGTTAAATCTAACACGAGCAAAGGGAGAAAGGTAGATACTAGCAAGAATAAAGACCCGGCCACATTAGAACCTGTGCCTCTGAATGTGAATATTAATCGAGTTCTTCATACTAGTGATAATGGGGCAGTTCATCATTCCAATGTTGGCTTACCACTGAGTCTCCCAGATGATACCGTCTTAGATAGCAGTCTGGAGGATATTTTGGATTTAAGCGGCGCTGTTACGAATCTAGATGAAGGTAGTGAGGACAACTGTAGCCTAAATATGGCTAATAATAACATCTTGATCATGTTAAAGACCCTCCTCGAACCAATCGAGGTTAGGCTACGGTGCTTGGAAACTATACTAAAAAACATCCATAAAGATATAAGTGCCCCTAGCTTTAATCTGGATAATAAAATTCCATCTGGAAAAAATCAAATGACTAGGCCGCCACCAGCTGCTAAAAATGTAACTACCACCAAATCACTGCCAAAAACCATACCAACCCCTAAAACTCCTGCCCCGACTGATATAGTAGTGCCAGTCCAAGAAACTCCTAAACCTCCACATGATAAAGATAAAGATAAGTCTAAAAAACGGGATGTGCGCAGAAATATACATTTACCCCCAAAAGCCGCACCATATGTTGTGGTCCTTACAGGAGTCCCCCAATTAAATGATAATTCTAATGAAAATAATGGTGGACTTGTAAATAAAACCATCCATTGGTTGAATGATAATTACCCTCTCCCGTCAGCAGTTAAAAGTAATATTTTGATGGTTGAAAGGGCCCCATGGATTGGGTATAATAAAAAAAGGGCACACGGCGATTGTGTGGTAATAACATTTGAGAATCCACTGACTGCTAAATATATTACCACAAGACCCCCTAGAAACCATGGTCTCTCTGTTACGGCTAGGGCACTATCTTATTTTTATCCTGAGGGCGAACACCCTGACAATAGGTGGAGTTGGACTAGGGACAACAGATATCAAGGGGGTAATATGGGTTGGGCTCCTGATAGTAATCACTATAACATGCAAGGAGGAGGGAGAGGTGAGGATGGTTGGAATGTAGTGAAATATAGACCGAGGTCCCCTCACTATCGACCACAGAGTTTTGTCCAAGGATGGTTAGGCAATCCACAATTCCCTCCAATCTTCCCGTGTTTTAACCGGTTTGATTGTTTGGAAGCGGTGGATTGACTCCCAACGATAAAAAATGAGGCCTTAAGGTCATCTAAATCTGTAGATCTGGGGCCTATAAAATCTCTGGGGCGTGTTGAGACTCAGGAACCATATGTTGAGCCACAAGAAACCCATGGGGAGGACGAGACTATACTAGGGAGTCTCGGTAGTGTTTCTGGAGCTATTGTCGAAGAGCCACTTACAGAAGATCATTGTAAGGTGGTTTTTTGGAATGTGGCAGGACTAAAGCAGAAAATTTCAAACCCGTCCTGGTGTAATGTCATTGCTGAAGTGGGTATATTAGCTTTACAAGAAACCTGGACCACTGCAGCAATACACCTTAATGGTTACAGAACTTATTTTACACCTGCAGTGGGGGGAGCACATGGAAGACCAAAGGGGGGACTGTCCGTGTATATATCGAACCTCCTAGTTACCGATAAAATTACTTTTTTTCCCGGTTCCAGTTATTACCAGAAAATTGTCATTGATACAAGGAAGGGTCCAACGATTGTTCTTTTTAATTTTTACAATAACTGTCCAAGTAGCGTAATTAAGGATGTATTTGCTAATATAAGTGCAGATATACAGAATGTTTTTGAGGAAAAAAAGGGTGAAGTCATGGTATTATGGGGGGGTGATTTTAATTGTTCTTTGTGCAAAAAGGGTCAGAAGGGTATTTGCGGTCTGATGTTGGAGCAGGACATTAGTTTGACGCACTTTGAACATACCCTTCTAGGTGATTCATTAAACGAGATGATTTTTAATTTTGATCTTGGTTTTACGAACGAGCTAGCCCACCACACAATGCCATTTGTTCCAACATTTGTGGGGCGGGGGGCTTCGACTACCATTGATTTTAGCCTCTGTACAAGTAGCTCGGCGGGCAGACTGATCAGTTCTAGTATCATGCACTTACCATTAAGTGACCACTACCCACAGGTACTAAAAATGGAGAACCTATTTTCTGTTGTGGATCATGTAGTAGGTCCCAATATTAAGGCGCCGGACGTGAATTTAGGTACCCAAAATGGATATAGCCTTAAATGGAGTAGAGTGGTCCCAGCTGATTTTTTGTCTAAATTAGTGAATAAATGTAGGAGTAATTTTTTGACCTGCCTGAACGAGCATGCTGACAGCAATGAAATTTTAAATAATTTTTATATTATTTCTATTGCAATCAAGGAGGCGCTGTGGGTTGCAAAGAAAAACTCCCTAAAGCACAATAGAAAATGGTTCGATAATAAATGTACCAGTGCCCTATCAAAGCTTAGACAAGCGATCCATAATAGACCGCGGGATGTAACCCAAATTAGAATCTTGAGGAGGGACTATAACACAGCATTGAAGGATAGGAAGGCGGCTATAAGAAAAGAGGCTTGGGAGGATCTATGCGAGGCGTCACAATCAAAGGATCCGGCAGCTTTTTGGAGGGTAATTAATACCCCGCTCCTATATGAAAAAAAGGCACGGATGGAAATCGCCATCCCTGAAGATGAGTGGGTGGCGCACTTTTCCTCGCTCTATAAGGCTGTGGAATCAGTCCTTGACATAAGTCAGGACTTTATGTGCCCAAACATAGACTCAACCAAAGTCCTGGTCGTAACCCTCCCCGAAGTTCTGGCGAGCTTGAAGGCAACCAAAGGGGGTAAGGCGGCTGGACCAGATGGCATACCAGCAGACCTCTATAAGGCCAATACTGAATTATGGGGGCCTTTGCTTGTCCAGCTTTTTAATGTTGCTCTGGCAAAGGGCTTAGTTCCCACCTGGCTTACATCGATTATAGTCCCAATATTTAAGAAAGGGGACAGGCAGAATTGCATGTGTTATAGGCCAAGTTCTTTATTGGACTCCTCTATAAAAATTTTAGGGAGAGTTGTTTTAGATAAATTGCGAATCTGGTCAGAAGAGAATGGGGTGTTATGTGATTTCCAATTTGGGTTTCAAAGAGGCTTAGGGACTATAGAGCAAGGATTGAATCTGCTCATCCTGCAGCAGAAGTATGTACGGGTTAAAAAAACAATGTCTATACCTCACCTTTGTTGACTTATCGTCAGCTTTTGACTGTGTTTCACACAATAAATTGTGGTCAATTATGATTGAGTTGGGGGTAGACAATGCCATTATTTGCTTCTTGCGAGATCTATATTCCGGGGCCAATGCAAGTGTCCGTTTTGGGAAAGATGGTGAATGAACTAGACAATTTGGGATTGGTCGGGGTGTACGCCAAGGGTGTGTTTTAGCTCCATTTTTATTTCTGCTATACATAAATGGCTTGGAGAAACGACTCGTGCAGGAGGGTAGGGACATGCCTATGGTGGGTGGAAGGCCTGTCCCTGCCTTGATGTACGCGGACGATGCCGTTTTGATGGCACGAACCCCAATGGCGTTACAAACCTTGGTTACTTCTTTTAACAGTTTCATGCTTGGTTTAGACTTAAAGATCAACTGTTCAAAAACACTGTCCATGTATTGTGGGCCAAGATCAAACAAGCATTTGAAACCCATTTTTATAAATTCCAATCCCCTGGAAAAGACCTCCACTTTTCCCTATTTGGGAATTCTGTTTCATGAGAGTGGCTCATGGACTAGTGCAATCCAGGCCAGATCTTTGCTGTTTTCCAAAACTATTATGGCCTTAAAATGTTTTATGAGAAAATTAGGGAAAAAACCCATAAAAGAGATTTTAACTATTTATAGGGCATCCTGCTTAGCAGTAGCCACCTATGGATCAGGGCTGTGGGGTTACTCAAATGTTAGCACAATCCAAAACCTGGAAAATAAATGTTTACGCCCCATCCTGTCTGTACCTGAAAGTACTGCAACTATGATATGCCATGTTGAATTGGGAGTAATTTATGTTACTGACACGATTAAGATTCAGCCAATCCTTCTCTGGCATAGGGTGTGGACAAATGATGAATGTCTGGTTAATCGGGCTATTTTAAAGGACGTTTTAGTATTAGACAATATCAATGATTCCAAATGGATATGTTATGTCAAGAACTTTCTCAGTGAAATAAATTGTGTCCAATACTTTGAGGACCCACCAACTATGGCATACATATCGAGAAGAGACTTGAAAAATTTGTGTATTGTCCATCTCAGGGACAAAAGACATTTAGAGGAGGCAAGAAAAAAGACTGTCTCTGCTCACCAGGATATTTTATGCGGAGATAAATTACAGCCATACTTGTCCTTATATATGTCTAATCATGAACGTTTCCTTTTAACCCGGTTTAGACTCAATATTGTTTTCAGAGTCTTGTCTTTTCCCGTGATGAATTGCTGGTTGAAAGAATTACCCTTTTGTCCATGTGATGATGTCTCCCCACAGTCTGATATTCATATCTTATTTTTTTGTAAATTTTATACCTTTTCTCGAAAGAAACTTATCATCCCTATTCTCAAAGACTTAAATATACGAAGATGTCGCTTAGCGTTTTTAGAGTGCCAGAAAATGGAAACTGTTTTTATGGTAGCCTCATTGGGTGAATTTTTTTAATCTATTTTTAAATGTCGTAAATCGATCTTAATGAATTAATCTCCTTATTGTACATATGTATTTTAAATAACGAATACATGACTCCCGTGTAAACTGTATTTTCTTTATGCTACTTTTATGGTTATTCTTGTCTTTTTAACCAAATAAAGTATTTTGAATCGAATCGACTAACATCCTGTCTTGTCCAATTTTGGGGCAGGTGATCTTAACTGTAGGACGCCACATCTGAATAGCGTATATAACCGTTTGGCTTGGAATGGGTAGATTCTGTTCATATATTGCTCAAAACTAGGTGTACATTTTTGGAGCAAAACTTGCCCTGATATGGTCCCTTCTGCATGGTCATTCCAGAGGTGCATTGTCACAATCTCCCAAAAAGTAGTTTTTAATTTCTCACTTGTACCCTTGGATATTTCAGCTGGTCTATCCTGCTAATATTAACTATTCCACATGGATTCTTGACATATTTCAGCCATGGGGTACGGACTTGTTTATCACATGAAATGAATTCAACTAGGAGTGACCTATAAGATTCCAACTCCACCGAACACCAAAGCTGTACCCAATACAGCAACCGTTTTAAGGCAATTACCAGATGGAAACTATTAAGTGCTAGGTCAAATCTCAATGGTGAAAGAGAAGTTCTTTCTGGTAAATTAAAACAACCCTAAATAATTTATTTTCCGGTAGCGTTAGCACATCCACGTTGGCATAGCCCCACAACTCAGCCATGTAAGAGGCTGCTGCCAAAGCTGTGGCTCTATATACTTTGAGAGCAGGTGACACAAATACACCAGAAATAGACCTTAGTTTCCTCCAAATTGCCATTGCCCTTTGGGTAAGGGTGGTTTTGCTTTTGACCACTTGAGGGCCCCAGGACAGGTTGGCAGACAGTCTGACTCCCTAGTAGTCAAAACTTGTATCTTGTTCAATCTGGATGCACTCAATGGTCACCCTGCCTCTATCGATTCCAGTTATCCGAAGGTTTTAACAGTTGGGTAGAGCCTTGGTCCTAAAAGAACAGAACAACCCCTCTTCCTGAAGGCGATAGAGCCAACAACCCTTTGCCAGCCTATATCAACGGGTCCTGGCAAAGAAGAGTGTCCAAGCAGCAGGATATAGCACGAAGAACATGAACGCAGCCCTCGTTCAGCGGGGCCGCTGCACACCTAAATAGTACTGAGTGGCCACAGGTGCGGGTGCCAGAGGGGATTCTGGGATGTGTAGTCCCCAGCGGTCGCAGCACATGACGGCTCTCCCTTGGGTTTAATGCAGGTAAGCTGAATGCCAGAAGATGCCAAAGATGGAGCCCCCAATGATGTCAGCGGTCCTGACAAAGAGGAGCATCCCAGCAGCAGGATATAGCATGAAGAACACCAAGATAGTCCCAGTCCAGCTGGGCTGCACCACCTAAATAGCGGTAAGTGGCCATAGCTGCGCGAGCCAGAGGGGATTCTGGGACATGGAGTCCTCAGTGGTCACGGGACACAACAGTTCTCCCTTGGGTTTAATGGAAGTAAACTGAATACCAAAGATATAGCCCCCAACAATGCCAACAGCAGGATATAGCACAAAGAATACCAACGCAGCGGCTTATATTGAGTTGGTCAGTTGCATCCGAGGTATGTCAACATTCAATCCAACAAGATTTTATTTTAGCTATAGTCCCAACATTGTTCCCATTCAATGAGAACATTCGTCATGTCGGGTCTATTGCCAAGTTTCTCAATCATTGTCCAACTTATTTCATTTTTAGTGTGGTTCAACTCTATAAAGTGTGCTGTTGGCCATATGGTTATGTGACTGCCGCGGATAATGCTACGATGTATGTATATGTGGGTCTTTATTTTCCTCGATGTCATGCTAATGTACATTTTTCACATGGACACTTAATCGGGCATACCACATTGTTGGAGTTGTAATTGATATGACTCCTCTGTTCTCAGGGGGACCTTAACCCCAAGTCAATTGTTTTTGGTACAGAAATGAATGAAGGACATTACTAAAAATGTTCCTCTTAGAGTCCATTCACTCCTTTGCTATCCAATTGTGTTTTTGTCATTTTGAGGTTCTAATCGGAAATTAGATAAATGAGATGTTTACAGATTTTAAAAACTATTTAAAGAGAGATACTATGAAAAAATACATCACATAAGGACACAATGTTAATAATTAAAGTTGCAGTTAGTTTCACAATTGTGTGTAAAAATATTGAGAATATAAATATTGTTCTGTGAAAATACAAGGGGCAAAATATCAACCACCACATTATTCTGAATATAGCTAACTGTAGACAGACAAAAATAAAAACCTGGTAATGTGGTATAATACAAAAGGTTATAGAAATACTTGAAAGTGGTTGAAATACTGAATTGCAAAATAACAAAATGTTGCAATTAAAACTATTTAACAAAATGTGTGAAGGTGAAGAAGAGGGGTGGATCACAATGAAGACATACAAATATTTAATTCATGAATTCCCAAATACGCCACCATTACAAGATTACTAAAGGTGCACAACAGTGTGACTGCTATATTGTGGTCTTTTATACATTTCATGATTGGGATTTGAAGACATTGAAAGGTACATTTGCAAGAATTTTGGTAAAACCTCGAAATAGCACATTAAATGGTAAGTTTCACAGAAGGATAAAACACGTGCCAACTGCTAGGATGACAAAGTGTGTTATTGGATTAGCAGTTTTAGAAGCATTCTTGTCTGCAAAACCTGTATGCTGAAATAACCTCTTCTTAGTAACACACTTTCATCTAAACTCACTACTGGATAACATACAATTCAGTTAGCTATTAGGGATGAAAAGGGCTGTGTGAAGCTCAGATATTTACCTGGTACATAAATATAAAAATAATGAAAATCAATCAATTACAATATTCATATCAACCATAAAATTAAAAGTACAAAATGCCAAGACAACAAGATCTAATGGAATCAATTATTCTGGACAAGTAGGCCCAATCAAGTTCCTTTTAGTAGACTATAAACAATCAAGCAGGATCTCAAAGATCATAGAAAAATATCGGCCAGTTATTAAAAACGGTCACAAATGTACACAGAGAAAACATTACTGGTATTTAGCAAGAAACGAAATCTATGTGATATGATAACAAAAGCGGAAAGTGATCTAAGAGATACTACTCAATTCATAATATAAAAAAATGTAGGAACATCTTCAAGGTTATTACGTAACCGCTGCAACATTATTAGGGATGAAAAGTGATCTCACTCAAGAAAAGGTACATGTAGAACATTAAATACTTCATAAGCTATGAAATATCAGTGTAAACAAATGTATATTGGTCAGACTGTCAGGAAATTACACATCTGAATTGTCCGACGAGAATCAAACCTTAGACGTAATTGTGCACAACAATTTGTTGAAATGGGGCATAATATGGGTGAACCATGTGTCCAGGTTTGGGAAATAGTTATTCAAACTCAAGATGAAGGTGATTTGCATTCAAACCTGTTCTATAATTTGTTTTAAGACAGATTATATTCCTAATAGGTTAATGGATTTTGAAATGTTCTGTTGTTTCTTGTAAGATTCAAACAGTTGAAATATAATTAGGAGACTTACATCAAATGTAGCTTCTGCATTTTATTGTGATCCTCATACACATTAAACACACTAGACTATACCTCAATTCCAAGAATTTGAGTTCCTTGGAGTAAATTGGAATGTGGCAAATTTAGCTGAAGAGCATAGTTTATTTTGGGATGATTTAGAACTCAGTGCTTATGGGAAATCTTCTAGTTTAAGGAAGAAGTGATAAATCAGGAGGAAAATACACCGGTGAAATTTCCCCCACCATAGTGGTGGAAAGTTGGTGAAACTGCACTAATCTATTTAATTCAGAAATCAGATAATTTTCTATAACCACCCAACTCTAAATCCGGTCATTAATGGTTAAACGTAGATTCCTAGGCAACTCCCAGTTTGTTTATGAAGGAAATTGTGCTCACCAACCTCCCCCCTGAAGAGAAAGTATTCACCCACTCCAGAGTTCTGTACTAATTAAGCACTGGCGAGCAAGGGTTATTTGTGTTTGCTGGCATGCTCTGAAGTGTTCATGATGTTTTTATGATTGATGCCATTGCATTCTAAGGGCATCTAGTGCTTTTCAGGTGATTATATCTCGCTTGATGGCATTATTGGCCAGTCGATCTTTAGAGCATGTAATTACTGGTGGAATTGTGCGAGTAGTTAAAAGCATTCTAATGGCAGTTTGAATTTTTTTAGGAATGGTTGCTGCTAACGTGGCTAGTCCTCGTGTTATTTTATTAATGGATGAAGTTTTGGTTGAGCCACCATGCAGGGCTAAGGGCCATGCCATTTGGCATGGGCTGGGATAGTGCCACCCTCATGTGAGGTTTCCCAGAACCCTTTGCTTCCCTGCAAAACTTGCAGCTGGGGTGAGGGCAGGAAAGCTAAAAAGCTGACCTGCCCGTAGGATCAAAGCCCGGCGATGTAGAGATCACTGAAATCCCTCTCACCCGCTTTCAAGGGTGATTTAGGCTAAAAAATGCCAAAGAATGGTACTTGGGTGCTCAAGTGCCTTTAAATGTATTACCAAAACCCTCTTCCAGAAAAGGTTCCTTAGAGAGAGGGCTGATTAGAGGGGATGGGGAGCTGGTCTTCTAACACTATATCTGGTGCCTACGACGTTTCCTTAGGGGGTTCCCAGGTTGTCACGGATTGCCCCAGCAGGGTCAACCCTAAATCTGTTATTACTGAGAACATTGCCCTAAAATTTAAAAACGTTTCTCTTTGTTTCGAATAATCCATGTTCGCTGGGCCCTGGGACCTGCCTGTATGTTCCAAGGGGCGGCTGTAAGTAGGAAATGTATTTAGGTCAATTTTGTGATGCTTACATCTGTCTTGAGATGTCCATAATGTGCAGGGATTCATGTACTGTGATATCCTGCTCTGCAAAATATTCCCCTGAAGTAAACTTTTTAGCTTCTACTCCAATGTACGTGTCAGGGACTCTAATTTTCGGCCGGGTATGTGTTGTGCGAGAGGAAACCATTGCACGAGTCAGAGCCCCATGGGGAGTGGAGTTATTGAGTAAATCTGCAAAGCTGCATGACATTTTTTATGACATTTTCGCTCAGGGAATAGTTTATAGTCAAGCTTCTGGA
Source organism: Lissotriton helveticus (assembly GCF_964261635.1). Classification (NCBI taxonomy): domain Eukaryota; kingdom Metazoa; phylum Chordata; class Amphibia; order Caudata; family Salamandridae; genus Lissotriton; species Lissotriton helveticus. The sequence goes on along the minus strand of NC_136065.1, from coordinate 1,975,312,898 downwards.
ATGCTCTGATAGTTGAAAACCAGGTCAGACAGGGATAAAAGTGGCCGGTGTGAGCAAACTGGACAGCTAAAAAGAGGCCATCATTTGGAAATCAGGCCAGTTTTGAATTTGTAAACACAAGCTGTATTGGTATTTTGCAAGGTATGGGAGACTGCATGGATGTGTGTTTGCTGCATGCAATGTTTATGGCAAAACCAACAGTACAAACCCGCCCACCTGGTCATACAACCGCCCCACAAGCTGTTAAAAAAAAACCAGGCCCACACACTAATCTGTCAGACCAGCCCACCAGGCATTGCCTGAGTGCCCTGTAGGCCAGTCCCCACTCTGAAGGGAAGGCTGTCGGGGTGGGCTTCCATTTCTGCATTTCACTGTGCGTTTACTTGCTTTGCTGTTTGGCATATTGATGTTGCTCGCTCTTGTTGTGTTAGAGTCAAATGAGAAGGCAGGGCGCGGAAGGCCTGAGTGGAAGTATGAATGTCCACATATCTTGGGGGAGTAGAACCCATGTGTTTGCAAACCCTGAACCCTGGAACCTTCCATTAATAACCAAGAGCCCAACCCCCATAGTGACATAGGTTCACACTGAAGTGATGGGTGATATAAATAAAAACATTACCTGAAAAGCATGCAGCACACCCCAGGAATCCTGATGGGGCGAGGGAAAATTAGGAATTAAAAGGGAGGAGATGGGGGTGGGGGTGGAGGTCAAGACTGAAGCTACTAAAAAGGTAATCCCAAGGTCCTATTTGTCATCCCCTGTAACTCCGCCCCCTCGCGTGCTCCTGAGGCACCGGGGGGGCCCTGTATTGGTAACGCCGGGGGCGGAGCAACCTGTGGTTATTCCGGGGACCTTCTAATGATGCCCCTCGGGGGATAGCAGTCCCCCGGCAGTCGGTCTCCGCCCAAAGTTGGCCACAATGCTCTGTGCGCAAGTGCACTTCAGGGAGTTTATATCTCAGCTTTCACTGGGTGACGGGGGGGGGGGGGGGGTAGAAGGGCGCGTGAAAGCACGTGCTGGCAATTGCTGCTGGGAGTCCAGCAAAGCACTTACTGCAGCTCCCACACATCAAAGGACGGTGCTGCTTGTTCGCTTTGTAGATACAGATTTTTATTACTTATTGGACAGCTTCCAAGCAGGCAGTAATGGGAGCCCGGGCCCCCTCCAACACACTCTTAACTAAAGTATCCTTTAATGTGTGCCTGTAATTGCACAGACAATTTGTAGCCGCATAAGCGACTTTATTTTGTTTGCTTCACCAAACCCTTTGTACGTAAATCCACCTGAACTACGTTCCGACCAGTGAAGCGTTCACAGAATATTATATTTTCAGATAAAGTGCAAATGCATAGTAGCCCACCCACCTCAGAGTACAGTCTCAGCTACCAATACAGGGTCTTAGCTAAAGAACAAAAAATAATATTACCTGTTCCCGTCGTCGTTGTGCTTGGCTGGTGGCGCGTGTGGGTTTCTGGTGTGGCGGTTATGTTGGTGCCGTGTCGGGGCTCGGGCGCCACCGTGCACTCAGACATTTCACCTCGTGGGACGCAGCAGCTCATTTCCCAGGTGCGAGGCGCCGCCTCGTGCAGTGAAACAAGACGTCATGCTCTCAAGTAAGAGGCACCGGCTCCTGCGTTCATACCAGCTCGAGCCCTGGCGCATGCGCTCAACATCTGGCCACGGTTTCAGGTGTAGGCACCACTACACGTTGTCAGGTTTGAGGGCCCCCCTCATGCTTTCAGGTGGGAAGGGTTAGATTACCTCATGTTCTGTTGTGACAGGTATGCCTCGTGTTCTTAGCTCTGAGGCGCCGTCTCGTGCTCTGAGTCGCTGTCTCAGGATCTCGGATGGCAAGGGCCACCTCATTTTCTGAGGTGCGGTCTCGTGCTCTGAGGTGCGAGGCGCTGGCTTAGATTCTCAGATGAGAAGGGCCACCTCATGTTCTCATGTGTCAGGTACCACCTCGTGTTCTCATGCGTCAGGTACCACCTCGTGTTCTCATGTGTCAGGTACCACCCCGTGTTATCATGTGTCAGGTACCACCTCGTGTTATCATGCGTCAGGTACCACCTCATGTTCTCATGTGTCAGGTACCATATCATGTTCTCATGTGTCAGGTACCACCTCATGTTCTCATGCGTCAGGTACCACCTCATGTTCTCATGCGTCAGGTACCACCTCCTGTTCTCATGTGTCAGGTACCACTTCGTGTTATCATGTGTCAGGTACCACCTCGTGTTATCATGTGTCAGGTACCACCTCCTGTTCTCATGCGTCAGGTACCACTTCGTGTTCTCATGTGTGAGGTACCACCTCGTGTTATCATGTGTCAGGTACCACCTCGTGTTATCATGTGTCAGGTACCACCTCGTGTTATCATGTGTCAGGTACCACCTCGTGTTATCATGCGTCAGGTACCATATCATGTTCTCATGCGTCAGGTACCACCTCATGTTCTCATGCGTCAGGTACCACCTCGTGTTCTCATGTGTCAGGTACCACCTCATGTTATTATGCGTCAGGTACCACCTCATGTTCTCATGCGTCAGGTACCACCTCGTGTTCTCATGTGTCAGGTACCACCTCGTGTTCTCATGTGTCAGGTACCACCTCGTGTTCTCATGTGTCAGGTACCACCTCATGTTATTATGCGTCAGGTACCACCTCATGTTCTCATGCGTCAGGTACCACCTCATGTTATTATGCGTCAGGTACCACCTCATGTTATTATGCGTCAGGTACCACCTCATGTTATCATGTGTCAGGTACCACCTCATGTTATTATGTGTCAGGTACCACCTCGTGTTATCATGTGTCAGGTACCACCTCGTGTTATCATGTGTCAGGTACCACCTCGTGTTATCATGCGTCAGGTACCACCTCATGTTCTCATGCGTCAGGTACCACCTCATGTTCTCATGTGTGAGGTACCACCTCGTGTTATCATGTGTCAGGTACCACCTCGTGTTATCATGTGTCAGGTACCACCTCGTGTTATCATGTGTCAGGTACCACCTCGTGTTCTCATGCGTCAGGTACCACCTCGTGTTCTCATGCGTCAGGTACCACCTCGTGTTCTCATGTGTCAGGTACCACCTCATGTTATTATGTGTCAGGTACCACCTCATGTTCTCATGCGTCAGGTACCACCTCATGTTCTCATGTGTCAGGTACCACCTCGTGTTACCATGTGTCAGGTACCACCTCGTGTTACCATGTGTCAGGTACCACCTCGTGTTATCATGCGTCAGGTACCATATCATGTTCTCATGCGTCAGGTACCACCTCATGTTCTCATGTGTCAGGTACCATCTCGTGTTCTCATGTGTCAGGTACCATCTCGTGTTCTCATGTGTCAGGTACCACCTCATGTTCTCATGCGTCAGGTACCACCTCGTGTTCTCATGTGTCAGGTACCACCTCGTGTTCTCATGTGTCAGGTACCACCTCATGTTATTATGTGTCAGGTACCATATCATGTTCTCATGTGTCAGGTACCACTTCGTGTTCTCATGTGTGAGGTACCACCTCGTGTTCTCATGTGTCAGGTACCACCTCGTGTTATTATGTGTCAGGTACCACCTCGTGTTCTCAGGTCTGAGGCATCATGCCGGCTTATGATTTGAGGCACTCGGCTGCCTTCTCACACGAGGCGCTAACTCATGTTCTCATGCGTGGGGCCCTGGGTTCATGTTGCCTGGTGTGTGACGTAACGTCATGCTATCAGATGCCAAGGAGCAGGTTACACTGTCTCTGTGGCGCGAGGCGCCCCCTCCAGGTCTCAGGTGTGACGTTCTCTCCCGCCCAAGTTCCCAGGCGCGAGGAGGCCGCTGCTGTTGTCAAGTGTGAGGTGCCAGCGCGAGCTCTGAGGCGTGAAGCACTGGCCCATCGTGCCCTGAGGCGCCGACGCACACTCTCAGGTATGAGGAGCTAGCTCATGGTACCAGTCGGCGACTCGTGTTTTTTTTTAGGTGTGTAACGTGTAATGAATGGTCTCAGGCGAAAAAACGCCGATCTATGGTATTAAATGTGAGGTGCTAAATCTTGCTCTAAGGACTGAGGTGTCAACAGGTGTTGTGAGGGGCCGTCTCGTGCTCTGTGGTGGGAGGCATCAACAGTTCTCAGGTGTGAGGCAAATGCTAATTCCAAGATGCGAGGTGACGCCTCAAGTGCTGAGGTGTGAGGCGTCATCTTATGTTTTCAGGTGAGAGGCGCAAGCTGATCTTCTAATGTGTGATTATGGCCCAAGGTGCAAGGTGACTTCATGTTTCGAGTGTAAGGTGGAGGCTGAGGTATGCGGCATCACCTTAGGTTCTCAGGTGTGAGGAGCCACCTCATGTCAGGTGTGAAGGGCCAGAAAATGCTTGTGTGAGGTGTCACTTGTTTTCAGGTGTGAGGCAAAGGCCCATGTCGAAGTGTGAGGTGTCACCACATGTTTTCAAGTGATGAGGCGAGGGCTGCTGTTCTCGATTGTGAGGCACGGCCTCATGCTCCGAGGTGTGAGGCACTACCCCATGTTGTCAGGTGTGAGGCGCCGGCTAAAGATGAGGTGAGGCACAGCTGATGTTCGCATGTGCCAAGCACTGGCGCTTGCTCTCGGGTGTGAGACAACATCTCATGCTCACAAGTGGCGTCTTTTACTTTGAGGCGCCACTTCGTGCTGTCAGACGTCATCTCACCACCCTTGTTCTGCAAAACCTGTTTTTGCGGATTTTCTACAAAATCCCTATTGAGTGGCGAGACTATAAAAGATCAAGGTGCTTCTTTCGCAGTAAATAATAACCTCCCCTGGCAGACATCCAGGTGTTATTCTAGCATCCACCGCCCCCTTCACCTCCGGCTGCTATTTTAAATGCTTCTCGCTTGAGAGGGTGACTTGCGCAAGATTACACAACGAGTCAGGAAACTCAAGCGAGTTCTTCACAACCGAAAGTCTGTGCCTAACCCTAGCTCGCATACTCATCTTCACCTCAAAAATCTACGTTAACTATTTCTGTGTTGGCTCTGGTGACACAAAAACGAGTTTTGTTCTACTTGAGGCGAATACGTTTCTTTAGGAATGTACATGTATGATGTGGTGCGGGGGCAGCGCTGTGTCTGGGACTGTACATCAAGGCAGCACTGGACCAATCAAGAGGTCCGTCACAGTTCAGTAACACCTCTGCATGCACTCACCTACGGCCGTTTAAGCTAGGAGAGGATGTGGCCTAATGATCAGAGCTGCCGACTATGGAATTAGGGAACCAGGTTCGAGTCCAGGCGTCGCCTCACATCCTGCGAATTTTGGGCAGTACGTATTAATCATAAATGTGTCCTTGTGTAAAGCAACTGGTGCTCCTGTAAAGCGCCTCAGAACCTTCGGGCCGAGTATGCGCTATATAAAACGGCAAAAAAAAGTTCGCGAGTCACAAAGGCCCTGGCAGACCATCTTTACGCTAGAAGCGTGATCACGCTACCCATATAGACAGATACACACACACACACACACACACACGTTCATATGAATCCCATTTTAGCCCTCCCTATCCCTCCCGCTCTCATGCCACCAAACCCTAGAAAGCCCACGCTTTCCGCGTTAGACCGACCTGTTCCCTGAGCAGAGTGATTGTGAGATTTACAGACCACCTCTAGCAGGATGAAAGCGTCATCGGCCTGTGCTCTCCCTCCACTGCCTTTCATCACTTCACAAAACAAATCACACAGTTCGTTGTATGCCTCCGAAAAGCCACCCACTGTCCCGCCTTCCGATACACATCACCAAGCACAGAAAATACATATATGCCACTTAAGAGGTTTCCTATCAATACTTTGAAAATAAACAGCAAATTGACACTAGACCAAAAACTGAAGTAACATTCAGTTGCCGGAGTTCTCAAATCAACTTTGTTTTCTACAGTTGCTGTAAAATGTATTTTTAGCCAACAAATACTGTTTTTTACATCAAATTATTTTGGATTTGAAATAGTTTTTGCATACTTAATTTCTAGCAGGTAATGTAATAAGAGTCAGTCGCATTTTAGGTGTCGGAGGAGTGAGTGACTGGTTGCCTTCGGGGTTCCGTGCCTGACACGTGACACTTAGGAGCCGAGCCCAAGCCAGCGCTAGACAGTCAAGCTGGATAGGTGACATGGGCCTTTCAGTGGTGGGCCTGATATGTGCGTGCCTCTACTCCAGCCCTACCTGCCTTACAGAAGCACAAAGCTGTTGGAGATCGCCCATCAAGTTCGCAAACTTAGAGAAGTTAATTTATTAGCGTGGTACATCAAATAATCATTGCTAAAATGCGCACACTGAATACATAACAAGCTTGTCCGTTAGCTTTTTAGGCTGTTTCACCGCATTGCTTCTCTTTCCTGAATCATTAACATGATGCATTCTGTGCACATAGAAAACTGAAAAATACACAAACCCAGAGGTCATCTCTGGACAGTAATGGCCGGATTTGAAGTCACTCACTTTAGGCCAGGGCAGAATTTCAATTAAGCCAGAGTATCCGGAGTAAATTTGGTAATTCTGTGTCGCTCTTTGACGCAGAATTACCAATAATAGTATGATTACTACTGTTCACGTAATTAAGAGAAATTTGGGGGGGTATCTTACTGTAAGAGCACATTTGGCGAGGGCGAGTGGCTGCTTACGCTCGCTATTCAAGTTCTGATGCATTTAGAGCTATTTCTTAGTGCAAAATGCATCCTTACAACCATGTTGGATGCGAGGGGGCATTTTGCGCTCAGCAAATTGCTCAAAAAGCATATAAGAAGTTCAAGGAGAATCTTACCCAAGTGCATATGTAGCGAGCGCGAGCGAATGCTTGCTATCTGTATTATGTCACATTTAGCACTATTTCTTAGCGCATAATGCATTCTCACACCCATTCTGAATGCTAAGGGGCATTTTTTTGCGCTAAGAAATAGCACTAGATGCAAAATAACTCGTCTCGCAATTATGCGTAATCTCACAAAATTCTTAGGTAATTCCGCGTGATTACGCTACACTAAATTACGCAAGTTATGCTTACCCCTACTTATGATAGCAGAGCTATGGCCATGCTCCACATATTAAAATAGCTGAGAGCTCATGGGCGGATGGATGTAGTGACACCTGTATAATGTGAACCTAGCTGGGAAGCAATGGAGCGCTGAACAGGAGTGAGATCACAGGAAACAATAGATTTACATGTGGTGTAAACAGATACTTCTAGTCTGCTCGGAGGTGATGCTGCTTAACAAGACCGGTTTTCAGTTTCTTTCTGAACTGAAGGAGTGTTGAGGCTATTTTGATGTCAGTGGGTCTATTGTTCCAGATCCTGGGTGTGAAAAAGGAGAAGGCTTTTCTTCGTTGTTGTCCCCTCTTTTACCATGTCATCTTTATTCTTGTAATGCCCTGGCTCTTCGTGTGGTGCTGTCCACCAGAGGCTGTTAGTTCTTGACTTGGTATTGTGGCATTGCTGTTGGCATTGAAGATGATACAGGCCTGCAGGGGAGGCCAGGGTAATTCCTTGAGGGTTGGGTGATGTGGTGGAACTGCTTCACAACATTGCTATGACATGTCACCGTACGTGGGATCCATTTCAGGAGAAACAAATTGATGTCGGGGAGGCCACTGAATAGAGTGCTGCCTCCCTCTCGGTGGGAGAGAACCTGTGCTTGTACTGCTGCTCTGAAGTCTGCTTCTAGCTGGAAGTGTTTTGCTATCTTTAGGACGGAGAGCGGGTACCACAATGTCTTTGTTTTGCTAACGATGTGTTCTTTAAATGTAAGGTCTGTGTTAAGGCAGACTCAAAGCGGTTTAGCCTAGTCTATCACCTACATGCATTAAGCCATAGAGATTCATGTCTGAGAGCTAGGCTTAACTCTGTGGGTGATTGGCACTGTTGGTGAACAAGAGGAATTCAGCCTACGTATGGTTGAGCTCCATCTAGTACTTGACATCCAGCTGTGAGTAAGTCTGAGATGGGATTTGAGTCGATGAATGTCAGTGGTTGAGGAGATTTTCTGTTCCATCTGCTACATTCGGATGCTCTAAAAATATATTCACCCCTAATTTATCATTTGACTCGATTTCAAATATCCACATCTGATATCACACAATACTGCACTACCCGGTCGACTTGGGTTGAAGTTAGTCCTCTAAACCAGACCGACAATCATCAAACCTAATTTACAACAAGGGGTGGTGATGGACAGAGTCTCTGAATTAAGCAGAGTACTCTCACCCAGTCAAGAGATCAGGGCTAGATCCAACACTGTTTTTTAGCTCATTGCACCATCCCAGTTTCAGAACCTGGCTGTATGCAAATTAGTCTGTCCCTGGCCCAGTGGATCATGGGAACAGGGCAGACCAGACTACAAAAGCCAATTCTTACACTGGGAAGGAAACAAGCTTCCGGGGACCGGTTTCTGCCATTTCAGGCGTCTTCGGCCCGGCTTGCTTGAATACTGATGGTGCAATGAGCAAGGGACTCACATCTGAGTATACCCTTCCACGCTTAGGGTGGACAAAATAATTTACAACAAGGGGTGGTGATGGACAGAGTCTCTGAATTAAGCAGAGTACTCTCACCCAGTTAAGAGATCAGGGCTAGATCCAACACCGTTAGCTTGTCTCCTTTCTGGTGAAGAATTGGCTTGGTAGTTTGGTCTGCCCTGTTCCCATGATGCACTGGGCCAGGGACAGACTAATTTGCATATAGCCAGGTTCTGAGCTGGGATGGGGCAGTGAGATAAATAACGGTGTTGGATCTAGCCCTGATCTCTTGACTGGGTGAGAGTACTCTGCTTAATTCAGAGACTCTGTTCATCACCACCCCCTTTTCTGTATCGTTTTTGGCCACTATAGGTGTGGCAGGGTATACTCAGACATGAGTCCCTTTCTCACTGCTCCATCAGGATTCAAGCAAGCCGGGCCGAAGAGGCTGAAATGCCAGAAACCGGTCCCCGGTAGCTTGTCTCCTTTCTGGTGAAGAATTGGCTTGGTAGTTTGGTCTGCCCTGTTCCCATGATGCACTGGGCCAGGGACAGACTAATTTGCATATAGCCAGGTTCTGAGCTGGGATGGGGCAGTGAGATAAATAACGGTGATGGATCAAGCCCTGATCTTTGGACTGGGTAAGAGTGGTCTGCTTAATTCAGACACTCTGTTCATCACCACCCCCTTTTCTATATCGTTTTTGGCCACTATAGGTGTGGCAGGGTATACTCAGACATGAGTCCCTTTCTCACTGCTCCATCAGGATTCAAGCAAGCCGGGCCGAAGAGGCTGAAATGCCAGAAACCGGTCCCCGGTAGCTTGTCTCCTTTCTGGTGAAGAATTGGCTTGGTAGTTTGGTCTGCCCTGTTCCCATGATGCACTGGGCCAGGGACAGACTAATTTGCATATAGCCAGGTTCTGAGCTGGGATGGGGCAGTGAGATAAATAACGGTGATGGATCAAGCCCTGATCTTTGGACTGGGTAAGAGTGGTCTGCTTAATTCAGACACTCTGTTCATCACCACCCCCTTTTCTGAATCATCAAACCTAGACACACCACCACATCTCATTGTGTCATGAACTGTAAATAATGTAATTACATAAGAGGCAGTATTCACTGTAAAGTGTTGTCAACGTATTTTCTCTTTCATCGCAAATCACCTTCACCGCCTCAACAGCTGACCGCTTTTCATCCTAGACTTTTTGTACCAGCAGTTTTCTATGTACGGCCTTTCTGGCGGCCAAAGCTTTCCTCCCCGTTTGGCGTGGTTTGCAGACCAGTGAAGTGGTTCGTACAGCACCACCAATGCTTGGCCAGTCGTGGTGGATGGGATCATACTGAAGGCCCAGTTTGGCACCAAGCAATCAAGGGTGTTGTGCAAGAGATATGTGTTTCTTCACCGTCTCAGGTAAGCACAATACATATATAAAGTACTTTATTGGCAAGCAATGTCAAATGTAATGCCAAGGTAAACAGGTAAAAGACAATAAATATTACAGTCTCTCCAGTAGTGGCTGTTTCAGTTTTCAGGCTGTTTCAAAATCCAAGTTTTATGCACAGTGTGTCTTCTGGTGACATGCTTATTCTTAATGTGAGAGGGAGGCAAGTAACATATTCACTCACTGGAACATTGAATCTAATATGTGATACTCTCTTCTGCATGAAAAAACGAGCGCAATGGAGGAAAGCCCTGTGCTCATTGCTATTGTTTTTATCCCAAATGTATCCGGGATTTGAGACTGCTTATTTTCCGGTATTATGTATCTACCCCTTTGTATCCCAATGGTATCCTCCCCTCCTAAGTCTTTTGTATACCACCCGTCAACCCTGTAAAGCGCTCTGATACCCTCACGGGTCTGGTTCACGCTCTATAAAAAAAATATATATATATATTGATCAACCCATCTAGGAAAACCCCCTCCTAGTCTACGACTCAAGGTAGCTCCCTCTCATGCTTACAGAGCACATGCAATCATCTTCCTCCATAACAATGGGATTATCTTCATCCAATCCTCATACCACAACCCAGAAATATTTGATGAATCTTTCTCTAGCATAAGCATGCGGTTACTAGCAATTTAATCCGCCCCTTCACAAAGTCATCCTAGTTCTTCAGATAATCCACAGGAACCCCAAGTAGTGTCCTTGCATATTGTCGCCACATCCAGTGCTCCCCTCCTCTATCTCCCTCTCTCCTCTATGGCGAATAGCATTCATAATACCAAATCATCACATCCCCCTGTGGGATCCGTTTTCCCCTCCCGGATTCACTAAACTGATTCTCACCCACTCTTCACCTCTAGGACAATGGTCATCGAGAAACAAAACTACGGAAATAACACCATTACCCCAATTCTTCCTTTGACCTCCAAGCACACCAGTGTAGATACTACTATCCACCAGACGACACTCCCCTTGGCCCAATCTAGGATAAACTCAGAGTTCGAACTCACAAACTCTACTAGCAACATGGCTTTTATGACCCCAACTCTTATACTCAGCCAGCTCTCGAGATATCCACCTTCCCCCTGAAGCCCTATCCCATGTCCAACCTGTCCTCTCCTCCGCTGGCTCTCCATGACCAGTGGTATGCCAACCCCAAAGTCCTTGGCACCCCCGCCTCCTGGCCTCCTATTCCAATCCATGATCGCTTTCCCACTCCTCACTAGAATCCAGAGTAAGTAAAATTACACTGGACCTTCAACAACTTATCACCTTAGAGCTGTTGAACATTCGATGGCCCAACAGGATTCATGGGAAGAACAGTCACAACTGTGCCCAATTCACTAACTACTGCACTAGGCTTCCGTCTACACCCCAACCAGCTTGATCTCTACAATCCAGACTTTTCCCCACTTGAGATGGAGAACATACCCTACCCCAATGACTCCACTCAGCCCTTTAGGTGCAAAGTTCCATGTTAGCAGAGACATTCACTCCCTACTCCTTTCATATAGTTCCACACCCTCTAACACAGACATTCTGGCAAAAAAACAAACCATTCCTGCGATCCCACATAGTAAAACTAGGCCCAACTCCAAAGCTGTAAACAACTCCAACCTCATGTGAATTGCCATCACACAGACTACCCCAGCGGACACCATATCTCACCTGAAATTAACCGTGGGCGCAGTGCTCCGCTCCGTCCAAGGAGTGTGCGTAGTGTTGCATACTTTGCGATCCGCAAAGTAGGCGTAGTAGGCAGGCTACGCACACGCCGTGGAGGAGCGAAGTTGCCCGCCACACACCTCCGGCGTCCCGGGCTCCCTCTTCCTGCTTTATCACGACTTCTTACTGACAAATGCGTATGCGCATGCGTGAGCGCCCACGCATGCGCATTTATAAGGAAGAAGTCGCATTAAAGCAGGAAGAGGGATCACCGGGACGCCACATCTCTGGTAAGTCTTTTTAATTACTTTTCTTATGCTTTTAGAGATTATAAGGCCATTTAAAAGAGGGCGGGAGGGAGGCAGGCGGCGCTTAGTGGGGCTACGCGAAGTGTGCAGGTGTGCGTAGATTCCCCCCCACTTCGTGATGCTCCGCGTAGCCCCACTACGCCCACCCTTACCTGAAATACATGCTACTCAACTGCAGATCAGCAGTAAGGCATTCAGCGGACATCGCTGACCTCATCCTTACACATGAACTGGACGTCTTAATTCTGACTGAAACATGGCTAAATGATTCCTCCACACCTGCCCATGCCTCACTAGTTACACCCAATCATGACATCATATGATTAGATAGCTCCTATAGACCAGGGGGAGCTATCACCTGCATACATCATAGCAGCCTCTCAGTGAAACAGTCACAAACCGTTGCTCTGTCCTCATGTGAATACCTATGCGAATACCTATGCATCGATATTGCAAGTAACAACAGGCCATTATGCAAACTTCATGCGCTCTACCATCTGCCAGGAGATAACATCACATTCTTAGAACAAATCATGGAAATCATATCAACCATCGCAGGACAACACAGCACCCAGATCTTCCTTGAAGATTTTAACCTCCACTGGAATGACCAGAATGACTCTGCAACCTTTCTAGATGACCTGGTCCAAATTTGTGATAGTCCTACACACAATAAGGGAGCGACCTTGGATCTAATCATAGCTAATGCCAATGCCACTCTACTCAAGTCTATAGTACCCTGTGATTGGACTGACCACCACGCATCACCTTCATTATCACAGAACTGGTGATAATGAAAAAGTCTCAACTAAAGTAACCTGAAAAAGGAGCTTAAGAAATATAAACCAGAATGATCTGTCAGCCATCAGCAACAACTTCTTGCCCACTCCGGTTGAAATGTCAGATGTCCATGAGCTCACTGATCATTACAACAATACCATGATGAACATCCTAGACTCAATTGCTTCCCTACAGTTAAAAAGACTGTCCTCCAAAACTCTAAACCATGGTACAATGGCGGCCTTAATGCAGAAAGACGTAATCTGAGACTGGCTGAATGTAATTGGAGACTCGCGCTGTCCCTCGATCACCTGAAGCATCTGAGATCACTTAGGCACACATATAAAAAGCACATCAGGAGCTTGAAAGTGAACGTCTTCGGAAATCAGCTAGATAATGCTAGAAGCCTACCCAAAAAACGATGTGAGCTGGTCAAACTACAACTGAATAGACAATCAAACCCTTCCCAACTAGGACAATTTTTCAACCAAACTGGGACGATTTTTCTTCCTTTTTCCAGGAAATGACAAAAAAATTATTGATTGAACTGATGACAGCACTGGAGCACCTTCCAGACTCACCACATCTCAACCTGCCAACATCATATATATCTCTGAGCCCTCACGTCTTTCAGGGCATTCTCCTAAAAATTAACACCTTGTGCAACTCATTTAAATTATATGAGGAAAGTGACATTGTCTAAATTCTCACAGCTCTGAAACCCTCAAACCACTTCAACGAATCCCTGCCAGTGAATTTCTTCAATGAGTTTAAATGGACAATGCTCCATTTTTGGACCAAGATAGTTAATGCCTGACTGCCTAAAGTCTGGACAGGTAACTCCTATTTTGAAGAACTCCTTGGCAGACCATGCAGACCTAAACAACGTCCGGCCAATCACTAACACTCCGACCCTCACGAAGGTCCTGGAGAATTGTGTTCACGTCCTACTAGGCAACCACATGGAACAATTCCAACTGTTAGACCAATTCCAATTTGGCTTCCGACAAGGACATTGCACTGAATCAGCTCTATTGCACATAGTAGATGATGTACTAAAAATGCTGGGTCAAAATGAATCCTGCCTGCTTATTTTCCTGGACTTATTATCAGCTTTTGACTCCGTTAATAATGGCATCCTCCTAGAATTACTGGAAAGTAGGATTGGCCTATCTGGGTCTGTCCTGAATTGGTTCACTTCTTTCCTCCACAATCGATAACAACAAATCAAGGTTAATCAGTCCCTTTCCTATTCTTCACCTATCACACTTGGGGTTCCACAGGGTTCAACGCTCTCACCCACAATCTTTAACCTGTTCATAGATCCACAAACTGAAATTCTGAACCTATCCAACATCCACTATCACGGGTATGCCGATGACACCAAACTCTACTTGAAAATCTCTTCCTCTGCTGATATCAGGTCTCTTAACACAACTCTTCAAAAAACCAAAAACTGGCTGACACGCAACCATTTCAAAGTAAATGCTCAAAAAACGGAATTCCTCTTAATCACCCCACCCAAACACACCTCTGATATCGGAGAATGGATGAAGTGACTAACAGCAGTTAACTGCCTTGTGCACATCATAGATTCCACTAGATCCTTAGGAATAACCCTTGACAAGAACTTGAACATGCAGGAGCACACCAGAACAGCCACTAAAGGAGCCAACTTCCATATGCGCATCCTAAGGAAATTAAAAGCCTTCACCCCCCTTGACGACATCAAATCAGTTGTTGAAGCCCTAGTGATTTCCAGGTTGGACTATGGAAGCTCAACCCTCTGTTACCTACCTAGCTCAACATTGACTTCTCTAAGGACTTCTCTTAACTTGGCTGCCAGGCTCAGCACAGGATCTAAAAGATACAACCACATCACTCCTGATCTACGGGCAATAAATTGGCGCCATGTGAGGCAAGGATTGAGTTAAAAATTGCCTGCATGCCCCATAAAGTCCTACACTTCAATACACTGATGTACGAGGCACAAAAACTGGAGTTATCTGGTTGTTGTAGATTTTCTAGAAGCTCTAGCACCTTACTGCTGAAACTATAGAAATTCTGTAAAAAGAAAAACATACAAGCAAGCCTTCTTGGGTATTGTCCCGAGAATCTGGAACTCCATTTACCGTGAAATGAGGCTAAACCCCTCAACCATATCATTTAACAAGCATTTACAATGCAATGGTTTTGCTTTTGTTAAAGTTAGAGCTATTGGCATTGCTCTTGACATTATTTTTATTTATGTTTTTTAACATAAATAAATGGCATTGTCATTTACAATGCCACTAGCTTTATCTCTCGCAAATGACACACACAAACACCCACATCAGAATTTGCAAGCAAGTAAAAAACCATGCACCCGTAAATAGCAGAGGGAAGAGTCTTCTACTGGGACACACAAAGATCAAAGACACGGAAGCGGGGGGGGGGGGGTTGAAGACACGAAAGCGGGAAGGGGGGCGGGGCGGAAAAGACACGAAAGCGGGGGGGGGGGGAACACGGAAGCGGAATTGGGGCAAGTTTTACAGTACTTTGCCAGCAATAACAATAGCAACTATTATGAACACTGACAAACTGGGCATACAGATATCAGTTTTACAGACATCAGGATGTTTGATACCAGGAAATCTGAGGTGTCGGAAAGCTCTCCAACGTACCCCCTTTTTAGACTCGTTGAAAACTCCAGTATCAACCGTAATATAATTTTGGAAATTCAGTCCTTTCTCTAAACATCAGCTTAAGCAGTTCTGAAAATATAAGTTTGTCTCGAACACATGCTTGGCACTTGTGTATATGTATATATATATATATATATATATATATATATATATATATATATATATATATATACACACATATATATATACACACACACATATATATATATATATATATATATATATATATATATATATATATATATATATATACACACACACATATATATACACATATACACATACACTAAGCAAAAGCTGTTAAATACATTGGTGTAACTAGGGGCTGCAGGTGGGAGACCCCGGTCCTAGCTTATCTGTTTGGGAGTTGGGGGGGGGGGGCAGCAACATACCTTTGCTCCACAGTCTCTGGAGGTTGAACTTCCTCTGCCTCCTCATCATCGTCACGCTTCGCGGCTCGATATCTGGGGAAACCTGACTCCGCAGACCGGTGCGCAGCTGCCTGCCAGAGGTCAGTCCGACCGCAGTGACCCCTGGTGGGTGGGCTGCGAGCCCTGGCTGCAGAGGTGGCGGCCTTTAGATGGGTGCAGTCAGCCTCGATGGACGGGGCCTTGGCTGGGATAGTGAGCCCAGCTAGGACTGGCGGAAGGCCGTTGGGTTGACCCTAGCTGGCTAGGGCGGATGTGACGCCAGATGTGGCCTCTGGCTTGAGAAGCAGCAGCCCTCGAGTCGAGCAGGGGTCCCGGCTCTGCAGTAGACGTCTAGGGGGCCCGTGGGTCTTGGTGAGACCTGCTGTAGATGGGAGGGCAGCCCTCGGTTGGGGGTCAGTTGAGGAGCAGCACGCCCTGCTTCTGAGCTCGGGGGGCCCTCGTCCGACGCGCAGGGAGCTCGGAACAATCCACTCTGGAGTCTGGGAAAGTCTTCCAAGCCGACCGCATGCACCAGCTGGGTTTAAGTATTGGGCGGGTCCCAAGTGGTCCATCAGCCGGGGGGGCGGGGTGTGGACGTGTGAGGAGGGCAGTCAAGCAGCAGCTCCGCCGCAGATCTGATAATAGGCCTGGAGGGCGGGAGCAGCCCCCAGAGTGCAGCATTGTCCGCATGCCTGGGTCCTCCCCTCGCCCCCGCCTCTTCCTCCTGGACGGAGACTTCTGAGACTCTGAAGATTAGCCGGGGTGGGGGGGGCGGGAGCCCCTCGCATAACCCACGTGCAGAAGTATGAGAATAATGTGCGAGCAGAGGAGGGCTGGCCATGTGCAATTCACATTTATATAGTGGACGCTGCATATTCATGGTGTTTTATCGTCTCAATGTATGTCGCTCGCATGTTGTTGCGGTCAACCTTCCACTCTCGAAGTCAAACAAACACTGCCTTAACAGATCTGGAAAATTATGTTTGCCTTGAATATAAACGGCCAGCGGGAGGGGGGGTTGGGAAAGGAACGGCCAGCGGGAGGAGCGGGAAAGGAACGGGAGGGGGGGGGGCGGGGGAGGAACCGATAGCGGGAGGGGGGACAGGAAAGGAACAACTCACCTGGACTTCCTCGGCCGGCGGTCGGCCGCTAAATGGACCAAGCAAACCTCGACGAGCCCAAAAAAAAGCCCCGCCCACCGAGTGAACACGTCTACATGACGTGAGCAGAAAGGGAAAAATTCTCGGGAACGCCCCCGAATCTGGTCCGGCCTTTGACGGACAGATCCGGCTCCCAATGGCTAGCCTCCATTTATGGAGCTAGCCAATGGGAGGAGGGGGCGAGGAGGGGGCGGGATACCCGACCCAACAGAGAAACATAAGGATTTTGCTAGCGCATGCGTACTTCGTACGCATTGCCAGCAAAACCTAAAAAGGAAGTCAAAGTGCTACTAATGAACACATTTGTGCCTCAAGACTTATGCACTCCACATTTCCTATACCTATGTAAATTACTGAACTTCTAGGATCAATTATATGTATATGTATATGTAGTGGGTGGCATGGGCTCTGTGATGACCTCCTTCATCTTTTTTCGGTCCCTCCTATCCCTCTCGAGATTTTGTTGTTATCTGTTTTACTGTTTCTTCCTTCTTGAGCTCTTGTAAAGCGCTCTGATACCATGTTCATGCAATATAAAACTTTATAAATAAAAATAATTAAATGACCAACCAGTCATAGCCAGTGGGGCCCTTTGCATCCTCCATAGTTGCAGCCACCAGAGCCTTTCACGGTCTCCGCCGCGGCAACCACACAGGCAACAGTTGTGGCACGTGAACAGGATCCTGTACAACATCTGTTCCACCAGCCTGGGCTGCCCACTAGCTTCAACATCATCATGATACTCCGGGGAATGATCAAGAAAGCAGATAGTGGGCTCAAGGAGACAAAACCTCTTAAGTTATGAAGGCACAGAGTCAGATTTTATCAGGTCGAGCTATTTTTAGGGTCTACTGGTCCATTCTGGCCATGGCTGGGCCTAAATCATATTGAATGAGGCAGCGCCCTGAGAGAAAAGTACATTTGGTGTTAGTTGTGGAGGTGGTGGGGGTCATTACGGTGTGATAGCAGGCGGTGCGAGGAAGGAGGGCAGGTGGTTGATCGGGTGCTAACAACGCTGAGTACATTAGGGCTGATTACAAATTCTTTAATTGGACCGGATTGAGACCAAGTGGGATGGACGTGCTGCTGTTTGCATAACATTGTCAGGTAGCCCACTACTGTGCTTCTCTGAATATTGGCACCCCAGGCCTGGGCCCAGCTCCCCCATGCCAAAGGCCAACCCTAATTCTGGTGAACTTGAGCTGGAACAGAACAGGTGTTTTGTTCATTCAGAAAGTGAATGAACAATAAAGATGCCTTTAAATCTTTTTTATCTTGACACATTTGCTGTCTGTTCAAGGACAGAGGTCAAATGTCAGTTTGTCTTTTTACTAATTGCTTCTTATCTTATCCTGTAAAATGGTGTTTACTTTTCTTTCTCCAACTACAGTTAGAGCATTTTGTAAAGTGAGCTGTTTGACAATCATTGTAAAACAAAAGGCTGTAGGATGGCATTTTCTTTCTAACATACAACATTTAAATAGCTTGTAAATAAATAGTACAAATATTTCCAAGTATATCAGGAAATATGGAAGCACCCATTTTTTTGTAATTCAGAAGTGAGATGCAAACAAAGGGCAAAACGAATGTTTTGTGCAAATGTTACATATTTCCACAAACTTGATTTACAAACATGATTGTTTGTACTCTAACATAACATAACATGTGAATTTGTAAAACGCACGTTCACCACGACGGGTATTTTGGCGCTGAATAACAGATGTTTGTACACTATATAGCTTAATCAGTAACACTGCATGTCACTTGGAAATATTGTGCCTATTTCAATGGAAAATGTGCTGTTTACAAATGACAAAGTGCTACCACTTCATACTATAGTTACATATTTATTAAAAGTGATAGTTTTTAAACACTATTAGAGAAACATTCTTGCCCCGGCCCTGATGACAATGCCGTTAATGAACTAAGAGGCACGTTAGTGGTCTTGTAACCTATATTCAGCTAGATTGTATCATATATGGAGCAAAAGCTCAGTCTATTAACCCCTTCGGGGCTGATGACGAGCTCAGCTCGCCATGAGCGTAACGTGCCGTGCGCTGTTGACGAGCTGAGCTCGTCATGTAACGCGGTAATTTGAAAAACGCAGCGCGCAGTGGGAAAACCGCTAGCGCGCATGCGGGTAAATCAAACAATAGAGTTTTTTGTACAGCAAACATGCTGAACTAACATACTTGTAGGTGCTATCATATGCAATAAAGAAGAAAATGGCGGCTCCGCGATTTTAAATATTTGCCCAGGATCACATCATTTGAAACCAGTTAATCGGTCAAGAGCATTACAGTTAGGTCGAGTTGATTACTTCAGCCACTAGACCTGCAGGTGTGGTAGGTAACCTTTTTATGATTTTCGAGGCTTGAGACAGTGACTGGGGTAGAAATTTAGAGGAGACACAGCTTTTGGTAGGGAGAAAGAGACAGCTCAGGCAGGGAGGCGCAGTAACTGTGGACAGGGAGACTGTGGCACTAAAGCACAGACAAAGACATCTGAGGCAGATGCGGGTGATTGGGAAACTCAAACACTGCTGACAGAGCCTGTGGGAACGAAAACATATGGATAAGGCAGGAACAGAGGGGCAGGGATCCACATACACTGGAACACTGTATCACAGGTCCACACAGATAGGCACAGACACAGGGGCATGGCGACACAGATAAAGGGACAGAGACATTGACACGGAGGACAGGAAGGCACAGACCATGTGGACAAGGAGGCATGGGAAGCTCAAACAGGGCGATGCATACTGCAGGGAGAGAGACATTGGGACAGGGCAGGGTGACAGGCACAAGGGCAAAGAGACACAGACTAGGGCAGAGACGCTATTACAGGGGTAGTCAGGCACAAACACTGGGCATAGTATTGGAGACACAGACAGGCAAGGGAGCAAAGAGACACACACACTGCAGGCAAAGACACTGACATGCTGGGAGGAAAACACTGAAGGCTGAGCAACAAATTCTATTAGAAGGGAGACAAGGAGACGGCAGGAAAACAAAGAAAGGCAGGAGCAGAGATATAAGTCACTCGGCAGAGATACAGATATAGGGTTAGAGAGGCACAGACACTGAGACATTGAGGTAAGTGGACAGAGAGATAGACGCTTAGACAAGGAAACTTAATTGAACATTAGAGTAGAAAGACATGTACATGTTTGAATGGAGAAAAAAGACACATTAGTGGCGACAAAGAGTCACTGACACTGCTGCAGGGAGATACAGACAAGAGCTATGGGTAAGAAGATAAGGGTAGACACTGGGGGAGGGAGACACAGAGGGTGGGTGCAGGAGACGTAAAGAAGAGCATTGGGGTATGGGGACATGGACCTTTGGAAAGGGCTTAACTCACACATTGACACAGGAAGAAAGAGACATGGATATTGGGCAGGGAGACACCAGCACTGGGCACAGAAAGTCTCAAACACAATGGCATGAGCTCAGACATTGGGGCGGAGAGACAGAGGCGTAAACACTTGGATATGCAGCCAGACATGGGACGCTCGGGCAAGAGACAGGGACAAGGTCTATTGAATTCTCAATAACATAAGATTGCAGGAAATTATTAAGTGACTCCATGGCACCAAGGATATAGTGCTCCAGTCCTGGGCTTTTATTTTATGGATCATTGTTTTTAGGTGTGCTAGTTCAATGGGATGAACTCAAGAAAACCAAGACTCCAACTACCAGAATGCTTTATGTTGTTAAACAACAGCTGACACTAAAAGTACTGAATCTGTAGTGACCTGGAGTCATAAGGTAACCTTAAGGTTGAAGCTTCTATGTATACAGCCTTCATAGGCAGCTCATGCACAATAAGCAACTTAGATGGACTAAGCCCCCAAGGCTACCCCATGTCACAGCACCCCACTATGGCAGTCTCATCGACAAGCTTGATGTAGCAATGAAACCTTGAGGTGACAAAGGCATCTGCTGTAAAGACACCAACGCCATTATTCAGATTTTGGTGGAAATGGATTACATGCAAGACCTTTAGAGGTAGCTCTAAATCCCGAAGACTACCTACTGGTGGATTTTCCTTCACCATAGGCATAGCATAGGAGGGGAAATTCCATGGGTGCCGTGTTCTGTTGCAGCCATTTACCTCATCCAGAGGAAAGAATGAGGCATGCCAGATCTAAGACTACTTCTCGCATCTGTTGCACTCAAACACTCTTCTCCGACTTATTAGTTCCTCTATGTTTTTTCTCTAAGCACTCTGACGTGGCCAAGGTGACTGTTTACAAACATCCTAAATAAATAAAATAAGTTATAAACCCAGCTTCTGTGAGGTATGGCTTGATTCTGCGTAGAACTGATGGTTGTAATAAGCGGTCTGCCTTTTCCTGATGATATGAATTTCGAAGGACGAGTGAGAGTTGGTGGTTCATCCAAGCGAGTTTACACTTGTGGGAAATTAACATAGTCTATGTTTAGGAATGTCTACCTATCCCAACCGGGCAGATAGGACAAAAGGCTGGGCAGATGAGTCCAGGAAAAGACAATCAGAACCAGTGGTCCAGTTTGGGCCAAATGAAGAAAGACCTTTTGCGGTTGCCAGCCTTGCCATCCGCAACATCACAGGCCACCTTTTCCTTTATGAATATGTGAATCATGTTGACACCTGCAGGGGGCACAGACAGTGGTCCTGAGACCATTGTCAGCTTCTCCAATGTTTTACTAAAACAGGATTTTTTTCGTAAAGCAGCTGGTTCATTTAATGAACACGGGTGGTTGAAGAAATTTTTTAAACTCCCGTTTGGGAATGCAATCACAGGAATAGTGTTTGCCATTAGGCAGGTTGTTTTGTGACCCTCTGTGAATGTTTTTTTTGTGATGGGGCTTATTGGTGAAGAGGCAGCATCACAAAATAAAAGACTGGTCTCAAAATGTCTGCATGGAATATGCAACTTTTTTTATTGCTATCTGTCTGTTAGTAAACGTGTCTTAGTTTGGATTTTGCAGGTGTCAAGTCAAGTCATAAGATTTATATAGCGCACTACATACCCAGAGGGTTTCAAGGCGCTTAGGAAGGGGAGGAGGATTATTTGTCAAATATCCACGTTTTAAGCTGCTTTCTGAACGCTAGGTGATTCTGGGTGAGGCGAAGGTAAGCGGGGAGTGAGTTCCATGTTTTGGCAGCCAGGTATGAGAAGGATCTGCCTCCCATGGTGGTCTTGTTGATGCGAGGTACAGTGGCGAAGGCTTGGCTGGAAGAGCGAAGTTGGCGGGAGGGGGTGTAGAAGGACAGTCGAGAGTTGAGGCAATCTGGTCCGATGTCGTAGAGTGATTTGTGTGCGTGGGTAAGCAGTCGGAAAGTAATCCTCTTATTGACGGGTAGCCAGTGGAGGTCTTTAAGGTGACCAGAGATGTGTTCGTTGCGTGGGATGTCTAATATGAGCCTGGCTGAGGCGTTTTGGATTCGTTGTAGTTTCTTCTGGAGTTTAGCGGTGGTACCTGCGTAGAGGGTGTTTCCGTAGTCCAGTCGGCTCGTGACTAGAGCGTGGGTGACTGTTTTCCTTGTTTCGGAGGGGATCCAGCGAAATGTTTTTCTGAGCATGCGAAGAATGTTAAAGCAGGAAGAGGATACGGCGCTGACTTGTCTGTTCATTGAGAGTGAAGAATCCAGGATGACGCCAAGGTTCCGTGCGTGGTCTGTCGGGATGGGTGCATTTCCGAGGGCTTCCGGCCACCAGGAGTCGTCCCATGCGGAGGGGGATTTACCTAAGATGAGGACTTCTGTTTTGTCTGAGTTCAGTTTCAGACGGCTTTGTTTCATCCATTCGGCGACTTCTTTCATTCCTTCGTGTAGGTTAGTTTTGGCGGTGCTGGGGTCCTTGGTGAGAGATAGGATCAGTTGAGTGTCATCCGCGTAAGAGATGATGTTGAGGTTGTGTTGGCGGGCGATGGCCGCGAGGGGGCTCATGTATACGTTGAAGAGGGTGGGACTGAGTGAGGATCCTTGTGGTACGCCGCAGATGATTTCAGAGGCCTCGGACTTGAATGGTGGGAGGCGGACTCTCTGGGTTCTTCCGGTGAGGAACGAGGTGATCCATTCCAGTGCCTTTCCTTGGATTCCGATGTTTCTGAGGCGTTGTAAAAGGGTGCTGTGGCAGACTGTGTCGAAGGCTGCAGAGAGGTCGAGGAGGATGAGGGCGACTGTGTCTCCATTGTCCAGTAGAGTTCGAATGTCGTCTGTTGCTGCGATGAGGGCGGTCTCAGTGCTGTGTTTGGCTCGGAAGCCAGATTGTGAGGGGTCGAGTGATTTGTTGGCTTCGAGGAAGGCGGCGAGCTGGTTGTTGACAGCTTTCTCGATGACTTTGGCCGGGAATGGAAGAAGCGAGATGGGGCGGTAGTTTTTGAGTTCGGTGGGGTCTGCTGTTGGTTTTTTCAGAAGGGCGGTGAGTTCAGCGTGTTTCCAGTCTTCTGGGAAGGTAGCGGAGTTGAGGGAGCAGTTGATGACGCCTCGGAGGTGCGGAGCAATGACTGAGTCTGCTTTGTTGAAGATGTGGTGAGGGCATGGGTCTGTGGGGGATCCAGAGTGGATGGAATTCATCAGGCGGATGGTGTCCTCAGTGGAGATTGGGTTCCAGGCGTTAAGGGTGTTAACGGGGGGAAGATGGTCAGCTGATGGTAGGGTGGGTTGGCTTCCGGGTTGGTTGTCAAAGCTGTTGTGGATGTCAGCAATCTTGTTGTGGAAAAAAGAGGCTAGGGAATCGCAGAGGGTTTGAGAGGGAGTGATGTCGTTGGAGTTGGCCGAGGGGTTGGAAAATTCCTTGACGATGTTGAAAAGTTCCTTGCTGTTGTGGGCGTTGTTGTCAAGTCGATCCTTGAATGCTGTTTTCTTGGCTTTTCGGATCAGTTGGTGGTGAGTACGGATGGCGCTTTTGAATGTGTCCTTGTTGCTGGTGGATGGGTCTTTTTTCCAGGCCTTTTCAAGGGAGCGGCACAGTTTCTTGGACTTCTTGAGGTCATCGTTGAACCATGAGGCCTTCTTGATGCCAAGTTTGTGTTGACGTTTTTTCAGTGGTGCTAAGGTGTCGGCGGTGTTGGATAACCAAAGGGTGAGGTTGGAGGCGGCTACGTTGGCGTTAGAAGAGATGGCTGGGGAGGTTTGAAGGAGCGATGTGGAGATCTGCTCTGTGGTGATTTTGTTCCAGTTTCTTTGTAGAGTTGGTTGGAGGTGGATGATGGGTTTCGGCTTGTTGTAGGTGAAGTGAACGCAGCTGTGGTCAGTCCAGAGGAGATCCGTAGTGTGGCTGAAGGAGACATGGTTGCTGGAGGTGAAGATGGGGTCGAGAGTGTGACCTGCGATGTGGGTGGGGGAAGTGACCAGTTGTTTAAGTCCGAGGTTGGCGAGGTTGTCCAAGAGGGTGGCGGTGTTGCGGTCGTTGATCTTTTCAATGTGGAAGTTGAGGTCTCCCAGAAGGATGTAGTCTTTGGAGGGGAGCGCGTGTGGGGTGATGAAGTCCGTGATGTCTTCACTGAATTTTGCGCGTGGTCCTGGTGGTCTGTAGAGGAGGGTGCCTCTGAGTGTGGTCTTGGGGTCGATGTGGATCTGGAAGTGAAGGTGTTCGGAGTTAGCGAGGTTGGCGTCAGAGCTGGTTGAGATTCGGATTGATTTCTTATGGACGATAGCGATTCCACCTCCTGTATGGTCGGTGCGGTCCTTGCGTGTGATCTTATAGTCATCAGGGATAGCGATGGCGATGTCAGGGGTGGAGGAAACGTTCATCCATGTTTCCGTTAGGAAGGCGACGTCAGGAGAGATGGTGTCTAGTAGATTCCAAAGGTCAATGGCGTGCCTGTGGACCGAGCGGGTGTTGAGAAGGATGCATTCTAGGTGGTTGGGTTCGGGAATCTGTGTTGTGGTCGTAGCGGAGATGTTGTCGGTGCCGCTAAATTTGCAGGAGAAGCAGGAGAACGGTCCATGGGTGCGTCCAGGAGCGGCTTGGACGCAGTTGGGTGAGCGACCGGGGTTAAGGGCTAGGAGGGTGGCGGCATCGTAGGTAACGCGGGGGGGCTGGGCAGCGCGAGGGGCAGGGGGTCTGGCGCTGGGCGCGGTCCAGGCGCGGACGGGCGTAGACGGGCTTACCTTTGGCGCACCTTCGGCGCGGATTGGGCGCGGTCGCTGCGCGTGAACGCTGCGCGCGGGAACTACTGTCATATATGGATAGTGGAGGGGGAGGGGCGAGGGCGGCTCAGCTGGGAGGCGTGGCGGGCTCAAGGGACGGGGCACAACAACAACAAGCTCAAAATGGAGGGGAGGGCAGAGCAGGGCGCCGGGGGATCTTACAAACAATGCGCAGGTCGGGTTGAAATGAGCGAGAGTGAAAAACGGAATGCACGCGCTTTTAAAATGCTTTTACAATGGCAAACTAGTCACAGTGCAGCTTTGAGGTAATTACGATATGAAAAACTAAATGCACGCGCTCTGAAATCGCCAGAGTTGGACACAGTGCAGCCTGAGAAATAATCAAGAAATGATAACTTAATGCACACGCTCTAAGGACGCAAAGCTTATTAGCAGAGCAGTTTGGAAATAACGATACCAAGTTGTACAGGGAGCGCAGGCAGGGAAGCGATCACTCGAGCCAGAAGCCAGGGGTGAATCACAGCGCTGCGTGGTCAGAGGACGCGCTTTAACGCTAGTGGGAGGGCGGCTCAGCTGGGAGGCGTGGCGGGCTCAAGGGACGGGGCACAACAACAACAAGCTCAAAATGGAGGGGAGGGCAGAGCAGGGCGCCGGGGGATCTTACAAACAATGCGCAGGTCGGGTTGAAATGAGCGAGAGTGAAAAACGGAATGCACGCGCTTTTAAAATGCTTTTACAATGGCAAACTAGTCACAGTGCAGCTTTGAGGTAATTACGATATGAAAAACTAAATGCACGCGCTCTGAAATCGCCAGAGTTGGACACAGTGCAGCCTGAGAAATAATCAAGAAATGATAACTTAATGCACACGCTCTAAGGACGCAAAGCTTATTAGCAGAGCAGTTTGGAAATAACGATACCAAGTTGTACAGGGAGCGCAGGCAGGGAAGCGATCACTCGAGCCAGAAGCCAGGGGTGAATCACAGCGCTGCGTGGTCAGAGGACGCGCTTTAACGCTAGTGGGAGGGCGGCTCAGCTGGGAGGCGTGGCGGGCTCAAGGGACGGGGCACAACAACAACAAGCTCAAAATGGAGGGGAGGGCAGAGCAGGGCGCCGGGGGATCTTACAAACAATGCGCAGGTCGGGTTGAAATGAGCGAGAGTGAAAAACGGAATGCACGCGCTTTTAAAATGCTTTTACAATGGCAAACTAGTCACAGTGCAGCTTTGAGGTAATTACGATATGAAAAACTAAATGCACGCGCTCTGAAATCGCCAGAGTTGGACACAGTGCAGCCTGAGAAATAATCAAGAAATGATAACTTAATGCACACGCTCTAAGGACGCAAAGCTTATTAGCAGAGCAGTTTGGAAATAACGATACCAAGTTGTACAGGGAGCGCAGGCAGGGGAGCGATCACTCGAGCCAGAAGCCGCTGCCATGAAGACAGCAACTTTGCTACCATTACTATGACTAGGCGAGTGCTCTGAGTAGCCAAGAGATTGTGTCTGCATGGTTAGGTACCACACCTATTCAAAGCAAGTTCAAGACATCTGGGCACCATTTTGAAAAACACGCCCAACCAGACATCCTGTAGATTAATCCCATCTTTGCATCAAAAAGCAGCCATCTTCAAAAACAAAGACCGTGGCCTGTAGTGATGCTTTGGTTGGAGATCCAACATCTCTGGACTTCTTTAAACTAGGTCCAAAGGAATCCAAGACAGAGTTCTTACCCTTCCGTCTTACACTGGTCAAACGAGGTGCACCACGTTTCTTTCATTTTCTTTTTAACCCCTTCCGCGCTCATGACAAGCTCAGCTCGTCATGAGCGACAACGCTCGTACGCTGATGACGAGCTGAGCTCGTCATGTAACGCGGTATTTTTTTAAAACGCAGCGTGCAGCGGGAAAACCGCTAGCGCGCATGCGGTAAAAAAATTCCCTTGATTTCTTCGCTCATCTCCAATTACAGCAGGTCTCTGCTTTATTAACCCATTCTTTTGGTCACGTAGATTTTTGGGAAGAATTCTCTGGAGATCTTTGTTACTGGCGGCCCCACAAATCTTGCAGTGCGCCTTACACTTGGCTATCTGCTGGACTTTCATGTCCATGACTGTTCTTCTGAGAGAAAGCTGGATCCTTTAACCTTTTTCCCTGCCCCACCTTCCTACTATCTGCCTTTCCAATCGTTTCCGGACTCGGGGGCCATCATAAACACCTGCTTTTAGCACATTAGTCATCTCCCGAGAAGTCAATGGTGCTGCACAGAAAGAGCTGGAGGCCGGAAGTTCAGCCTGGACTCGTCGCCAGGCACACAGCTAAGGAGGTTTCTCAGGAGACATCCCCATGTCTGGCGGAAGTGAGGTAGCTGTAGGTCGAGCACAAGTTGCACAACTACCTGACCTGCCAGTGACTCCAGGGCCACCACGCCTTCCAGGCAATCATAGCCTCAATGAGCTGGGTAGCCTCCCTGTATAATGACAGGTTTACAGGCAGCGGGGTCAATAGCCCAACCACGGGAGAAGGCAGTGTATTAGATTGGAAGAAGGGTAGCAGGACGTTCCACTATCTGCACCTGCTACAGAGAATGCACCGCCCCCTATTAATTTTTATTTCAGTACTTGTAGGGCACACTCTGCACATTAAATTGCCTTTAGGCGCCAACTAAGCAAACAGGGCAGGACTGAGTGATAAAATCACAAGGTGACGAGGAACCACTCACAAGAAAAGAAAGGCTTTCACTGGGTTTCTGTAAGGGCATTGGCGTTTGATCTGATTTAGAATGAGAGAGAGAGAGAGAGAGTTCCCTTCTAGACCAGGACTATGGCAAAGGTCCAGTCTCCCAACTGATGGTAATGTAATGTTGGCACCTGTAGTAGGCGAAGACTATGTGGCATCTTTTGCCTTGCCAGTGTTCATACAGCTGCTCATTGGCAGATGGTGTGTCCTTCTTGTGGTGATTAAGGGCCTCGTGTGTGATTGGTTCTGATGATGGTGACCAGCGGCTGCAGTTGTAGCAGTCTCTGGAAGTGGAGCAGCTACCAGGGAGGCTGGAGGTAGCCCGCATGTGCGTGGTCAGCTTATCCATGTAGCAGACACAGATATCAGCCATTACTGTACTCCAGCCTGATGGATTGCTGGACAGAGGGTGCAGGTGTGGTGTGGAATAATCTAAACATGGACATCTATTAAGAAAGACAAGGAGAACAGGATGTATCTGGATGCAGGGTTAGGAGGAGTGGACGTGGGACCTGATGAACAAGGGTGTAGATCTATTCCACGCCATAATTCAAGGATAACCTCTGAATATGAAAATGAGTTCCAATGACCTTCAGTGTATGCAAATCTATCATTAGTAGCTATTCCAAAACACTGGTTCAGGTCTTCCTGAATCTTATCCTAGGCGCCCCTACAATCCACATTACCACAACAAATAAAACTAGGGTACCTGGCAAGCCTGAACACATGTATTTGCTGTCATTTTGCTCTTACGGTCTCCGGGGCCCCCACCCACATCCGCAGGCTTGCAAATTATTAACTCTGACAGCGGGAACGGAGATAATGTCCACAAAAGGTGTGAAGGCACTGAATAGAAAGGAACTCGTGGTTATCCCACATCACCGCAGTAACCTATTTCTTAGCTATGTTTACAGTAGACAATGTTTCACTAGACACACCCCCATCCTTGCACACCACGAGCCTACCAACGTCCACTCTCATTTCCCAGGTGGGTCACTGGAGCCTAACTAGGCACAAAGTCCAGAGTCCAGAGTGGAATATTAAACACTGATGTTGCAGAAAAAGGCCTAAGGCACAGCCAATGCAGTCCAGCACTTTTGCAATCTTGCACTGCTACTAAACTCCAGCATTACTGCTGTCTTACACTAAAAGTGTCACAGCTGAGTCCCCCAAAGACTGCATAGAGAGTGTTTGTTATGTCAGGGAGAAGGTACAATGCAAAGCTTTAGTGAAATGGCCAAGTGAATTAACCTCCAGCTTTTACCCCTCCGAAATACGGCATGTATTAGTTCCTTGTTGGAAAACTGCTGCCTCTATCGCTTGATCTAGGTGCTGTGCGTAGCTCCTCTTGTGAAGGCTGCTGACCCATAGACAGCACTAGGCACTGTAGGTAGCTCCCTGTGTGCTGTAAGGGATCCCTTTTGTGTAAAGAATTCTGCATCCTTCACCAGAGCTAAGTCCTATACGTAGCTCCATGTGTGATGGCTACTGCCCATCCCTGGCACTGGGCACCGTAGGTTGTTCCTTATGTGAAAACTAGTGCATCAATGAGCACTAGAAGACTTAACACGTAGATCATTGTGTGGCAACTGCATATTCTACAAAAACAACAATTGATGGACAGAATGCAGAACAATGTCATATATTCACCCAGTACAGAGATCTGGGCCTAAATCCATCCTTTTTTTTTTTTGCTCACCATGCCATTCCAGTTTGAACCTAGCCATATGCAAATCAGTCTTGACCCTGTGCCCCATGGGAACAGTCCAGGCAGAACTGCCAAGCCAGGTCCTCCCTGGACTGGAAACAAGCATCCTAGGACCGGTTTCGGGCTTTCAGCCCTCATCAGCAAGGATAGTTTGATTCCAGTGGCATGGAGAGCACGGGACTCACGTCTGAGCACACCTGTCCCACTCGGATGACAAATGCAAAAACATGCATACTCGATCCATGGTGCTAGGCTCTATACATATCAATTGGTATTGAGATTATGGCCTCAGTCATTACTGGAAATGTGGAACAAGTGATCCTGAGTATAAAGGTACACAAAGAGACCTGAAAATGATGCTGGTATAAGAGCCAATGATGTGTTCAGCATTGAAAAACAACTGAAGATGCAGCACTTAGACTCTAGGTTAGAAATGTTTCTTTTTGGATACTGCAATCTCCTGATAGCAAGGGGATCAGAATATAACCTTGAACTAGTAACCATAACCTAAAGTGTGAAACTACTAAAGCATTCCCAGCATCCCCCATTATTCATGGGCAAATCTGGCAGTGGAAATCCAGAGGCTTGTTGCAAAAAGTCTTCTCCCTCCAGGCTGGACCCCTATTTACATTCAGAGACTGATTTAGCCAATGGTTCAATAGCACCTTTAAACAACTGGTGCTGTTTGTCTACTGATAGGTACCATAAATAGGAATTACTTTTACAATTTTTTTGTTTATCTTGGGGCCAGCTTGTTAAATCCCAGATTCTCAGCTTGCAATACTCTAGACTTTGTTGTTTTTTTCAACGGAGAATAAAAGGTGGCTGAAAACATGAACAAGTCAAATGCCAATTGTTCATTAAGTTGTGCCTTGATCAATACTGTTGAGCTGATAGTGCAAAGTCTGTATCATTAGTCCCCGTATCATTAGTCCTACAAATGCCAGAGCCCTTGTGTACATGTGAAAAGATCCACTAAACATGATCAGAACGTTAGTGCAAACTGTTCAGACGAAGAGATTTTTCGAAGTTAAATGGCTCTGCCTCCAAACTGGGTTTTTGTAGTACCTCTGATGAGCCGAATAAAAAGGAGAGGTTCTAGTCTCTTCATACCCAGGACAAATGATGGCTTTGTAGTGGGTCCAACTTCCAGTCCAGATTCATGGTCACCGGAGTGAGGCCTGGTAGCTCCAATAGACATTACCAAGTCTCGTATCCTAAGTCCCTCGTCTGACTGTTTGATGTACCAATAGGAACATGGTGACTGTAAAATCCACGCAGTGTGGTAAGTGAGACTCAGGTATGGGTTTGCATTAAGATCAGGCTAATGTGAAAAGGATGCCTGATAATGGGGGTAGGGGACATTTCTTGGGGTGATGGAGGCGACATGTAGTTCCAAATGTAATCCTGTGTTGTTGGTCCCAAAGAAACACGAGACAGAACTCACCATCTGCATTAACTATAGGGGCCAGAATGCTATTTCTTAAATAAAAACTCACCCATTGTCCAGAGGTGAAGATCTAACTGATGTGCTAGTCTTCGTCAGCCTTGTGAGCTCCTTTCAATGTCTCTTGCTGTTATATGCAAACAGCTCTGGTGAATAAAAGGAAGAAAGGAGAGCAATTCTATGCTTCATATGGCTACTGCAGTGCATTAATGCCCTTTGGATTGAAAAATATCCCTACAGCTTATAGCCACTAGCAAAGTAGGGAAGATACAATGTGCACATTCTATACAGGATAGACTGTGTTCCAGGCTAGTCAAGAGGGAAGCGGGACGATACAATATGTGCATTCTGCATGGAAAAGATTGGGTTCCAACCCAGCAGGGAGGGATATCTACAGTATCGAGAAAAGGTGCCTGAAATGCACCAAATCTGGCAACCGCAGTGGACGGTAGTAGGGGTCAGTAGCCAGGTCAGGCATGTAATGGCACACTACATACGCCTCTCACAAAGATGGCACTGATCAACAAGGCAACCATGATGAAAGGAATCAGATATGTTGCATTCAAAAAGTAGACTACCAGAATTGATGCTCTGATGCCATCAATATTAAATAATATGGAATGAACCTGAAGGTACACATCCATATAGATCTTTTTACTCTGATCGCTTGAAAAACTTTGTTGAGGGAATGACATTTCAGAAACCATATTTTTACACAATAATTGTATTCTACGCTAGTACCTTTTACTTGTCAGTAAGGATTAAAGTTGGCAGTCAAAGACCGGTGCAGTAGTTCTCTGCTGGGATCCATACGCAACAAGCCAGAGCAACGACAATAGCAGACAAATGTGATGGTCAAGATGACCCCATGTTTGTCACCGAGAAACACATTGCCTACTTTCAGCCAATGAACAGAAGGCTCCTACTGGGAATATCTCCTCATTGCCCAATGGCTAAGATGGCTAATTCCTAATATTGTGGTCACCTACAATAAGAGCCCAAATTTGCGGGTGAGGGTATTGCTTCCAGACCTCTCTGCGGGTCAGCATAGGGAGGGAGTCGAGACACAGATATAAACCACACTCAAACAATCGCACGTGGTGTCTCAAAGGAGAAGGCTGAAGAGGGAATATGGACTGTCCCAAAACAGACTGCAGCGCAACAGACTGAGCAGACAGGAGCTAGCGATGGATTGTTTACGGTCCAAAAAGAAACTGAAGTGCAGCATATAGAGCAGACCGGGGACTGGAAATAGGCTGACTGTCTCAAATGAGACAGCAGCATAGCAGATAGGGATAGGGGAGACTATGGACTGTCCCAAATGAAACTGCGTAACAGACCGAACATACTGGGGCTGGGAAGGGATTGCGGACTGTCCCAAAGGAGACTGCAGCAGAGAAGGCTGAGACGACAACGGCTGCACAGGGACTGCTGACTGCCCTAAAGGAGACTGCAGCACAGTAGACAGCAGAGAGGGGCTGGAGTGGGACTGTTGACTGCCCCCACGGAGACTGCACCCAACGGATTAAGCAGACGGTGGCTGAGGCAGGACGGTTTCTGTCTGCAGAACACGCTGTTCTCCCACTTTAAACAAGTATATTTTACAAGCATTAACCAAATTAAATGTTGACATTAGTTCTACCAAGTAAACTTTCCAGACGCGCATTAACCCTTGGCACTGTTTCACCCAGTGAGGTGCCATCGCGAAGGAATGTTCCCTTGCCGAGTGCCTTGAACTTTTAAAATCGTGTAACTGTTTTAACTAATTCAGTGCTCTCCATTTTTTTCGCGACGGTGGGGGCGTGACCTTTTATTTTTATGACATGCCTCAGTGTTGTGCTGACTCTGTCATATACTATAGTAATAACATTGTTTTATACAGGGCGTCCTACCATAATTCTTACTGTTTTGTAGCACAATGAATGTAACTAGTAACATGAGGATCTGTTGCCCAATGTTGCCACACACATACATACCCCAAAACCCCCGGACCCCATATCCACGAACTGAACTTGTGAAGATACCAGTATTTCTTTTTTTTGGACTGGAAAGTTGTGCTGGTTTAACAGGTCGGTGGCAGAATATGAATTATGCATACTTCTTGATACAGAGTTACAACAACAATTCCGGGAGCTGCCAAACCTCTCCGTGCCACCTCCATAACATAAGCCGTGTCAAACTAATTTAAAAAAAAGATTTTTAAATGGTGCTAGCATTGTCACTTTGTCATTATGAATTAACTCTGCTGAAGAAGGATAACTACCAGCGGCAGATCGTTCTCCCACCTCGCCGCTAAGACCTAGAACACCCTCCACATCCTCATACGGCAGACCCAGGACCTACTAACCTTCAGGAGGCTACTCAAGACCTGGCTATTCGAGCAGTAGCAGTACCCCCCCCCCCCCACCCAGCGCCTTGAGACCTGCTTTACAAATTTTGTTTGATTGATTGATTGATACCGGGCATGCTAAGTCGCTTCTTGCTCGTGAAAGATCTCCTGTGCAGTGTCCTTCAATCACATTGCGCTATTCAGATTTGAAAAAATAGCCTGTCCAGTATTCTTCAAGACTTATTAGCAATCCAGATTCTGGAAGATCTCCTGTCTCATATTCTTCAATTCCTATCCAAGTTTCAGCTTTGGGAAGATGTCCTGTCTAGCGCTCCATTTGAGAAGATCCCTTTTCTGCTGTTCTTCAATTGCTATTCACGATCCAGATGGCGAAAGATTTCTGCCTGCTCAAATACCTCAATTAATATCCATATTTGGAAAGATCCCTGGTCTCGCATTCTGCAATTGCAATCAATTATCCTGAAGTTTTGGGAAGGAAGCGTTTACAACTCTGTCAGTACCACGCAAGTTGGTTACAACACGGACGTTACATCATCCGCGTTACCACCACGCATGGCATTACATCGCAAGTTGTTTCAACGACTTGCGCTAGGTGGCGTCAACACCAAGGAATGTGTTGGATTTTAAGTCCAACACATTCCCTGCTGTTGCGCTAACTGGAGTCCAGCGCGCCATCTAGTGCAAGTCATAGAAACGACTTGCGTTGTAATGCCATGTGTGGTAAAAACGCGGACGATGTAACGTCCGCGTTGTTACCTACCGCGATGTAATATGTGGAGTTGTAACGTAATATATTCCCTCTGTTTGGTGTTCTTCAATTGCTATTTACGATCCAGACGTTGAAAGATCTTCTGCCTGTTACACTTCAGTTACTATCGTCTATCCAGATTTGGAAACATCCCTGGTCTCACATTCTGAAATTGCTATCAACTATCCAGATTTGGGACGATCCCATGTCCAGTATTTTTCCACTGCTATCCGCTGTCCAGATTTGGAAAGATCCGCAGTCTGATATTTTTCGATCACTATTAACTTTGCAGATTTTGGAAAAACAGAAATCTGTTATGCAGTATTTCTCAAATGGCTATTCACTATTAGGAAGATTCCCTCATGTGATATTATTGAATCACTGTCCACTCTTCAGAGTTGGGAGGATCCCCATCCTGTAGTCGTAAATCGGTATCTACTATCCAGATCGGCAAGTGCCTCTAAATGGTATTCTTCAGCGAGAATTTCCATCATACTGTACACGTTAATCACTATTCGACTGTTGACAAGAGCTTCTGGATAATATGTTTCAATTGCTTTCCACTGCATCATCTTCAACAGATGCTTCTATAAATAATAGAAGCTGGATTCCGCTCCAAGTTAGAATTTGGTGCGCTTAAGCGTCTCAGTCACAGGTTTCACATTGACCTACCTATGTGTTTTTATCTTGTATGTCTTCATGTTGAAGCAGCTGATAGGAGGGTTCAGGCAGAAGTAGTAGGGAGCTGGGTCCCGCAAGTAACTAACACCTTTGCACTGGTTTCACCTGTGCATGGTGCATGGACTGTAGTTCTGGACTACATTAGCGGTCAGTGGTGGAATCTGTATGTCATTCCACATTGCAGACTATCATACCTTTCATCTATGCCAGTGTAGGCAATGTTGCAGAAGTCAAGGCGTACAATCAAGAGGGCTCTGGTTAGGTTCACTCAGCACTGAGGACCTCTTGTAACATGGAAAGTTATAAATCAATGTAGTGTATCACAGCTTGCGGCTAGGGACAAAGGTAGAAGTTCCAAAAGCACTGTTGCCAGCTTGACTTTAGGTCTCCCCACCAACAGGTTGAAGTCTACTTTTAACAGGATTATCAGGGCGTTGATAATAAGTGACACTAAACACAACTTGTCCATTTAGCGTCCACTTAATAATAGTGGGTGTGTTTGAAAGTTACCATGAGAACAATAAGGCCTTCACATGTCAATGGAGGCGGACAAAGGGAGCCTGCTTGCCCTGGTATTTAGTGCAATTACAATTAAATTGTGTTGGAAGAATTGGCGGCACACGTCTGCCAGTAAATACAAGTGTTTTGTAATTAGAGGACGGGTGCAGCAGTGGATACAGAATAGCTGGTTGGCCTTAAATTCAAACAAGCATTTGCAAAGCCAGCAGGTTTGGCCTTGGCAAGCATGGAATTTTAAGATGGTGATCATAATTTTCAAATCATATGTGAACACAAAACGTTCTGCTTATCTGGAATTTTCAAAATATTATTACATGCACCAATCAGGTTTTTGTCCTGTCTTTAGTACTCAATCTGTCTTGGCATCTGTTCTGAACGAGATCCGTCTCCATCTAAACTCTGGAAATGTCACTATTCGTATTCTTCTGTATTTGTCTGCTGCCATCAACATAGGCTCCCACTCTATTTTGCTCCATCTCTTAATAAACGCCATCGTTAAACACTGCTGTTAAGTGGCTCCGATCCCTCTTCTACCTCCTTAACAGTCAAAATATAAAAATCTTCAATATGGGGGATTGCTAGGACGCATTGAGCCCTGTTTGGTTTAATCTGTATATCACACCCCTTTGGCTAAAACCATTAGAGCTACTGGCTTTATTTACTTCACATATGCAGATGACACTCCGTTGATTGTCATTTTTTAAGGAGACTTTCTAGATCTGCAGCCAAGATTTAGGCAATGCATTTCAAAGATAGCAGAGTTGAAGACTCAAATTTCCTCAACACTTTCTCAACACTAAATTCTTCCAAAACTGAAGTCTATTTGGAATTTGAATTAGTGGCCATACAAACTTGTACCCAAACCCTAGCCTACTTCTTTCCACAATAATTTAGGCATCAGTTTTTGTATAATGATATCATTTCAGGCGCATACCTCCCACACCATCTCTTCCGGTGTGTTTGTTCGCTTGAAAATTCTAAAGAAAGCTCATCTCCTTACCCACAAGGGCCACTGAAGACCATAATACAAGCCTCCATCCATTTGAACAATATAAAAATCTTAACCAAATCCTGACTGATCTCAACTAGCCCGATCACTGGGACACGTGTAAGTCCATGGATACCTTCTTAGGTTTAAGGTGCTATACAAGTATTGACTGGAGTAGACTGTGCTGCACTCATGGCGTGAATCGGGAATGGAAATCATACCCTCCTGAAGTAAAGACCTATAGAATTCTTCAAGCCGTGTCTTTAGCCAAATAAGAATGACCACATATGTGGGTGGTGGCACCTTCACTTCATCCAAAAATACATTTCCTCCCACTGAAACTTCTTACTAGGCTGTAAGTCGTCATATTGGTTTGAAATCACAGGTTGTGTTTTGATAGGATGCTCCCACTTTTAACCAGCCCCTCAATAGGGAAATATTAAGGCAAAAGTCCCACCTCACAACTTGGCTATGTTATGGACTGATTGTACTACTAAATATCGAGGCGAAGACTATTGAGGTACCTTTAAATATTTTGTCCACAATATTCAGTGCATATAGAGGAAGTTTATATTTCCTATACATAAATCCACATTTATCTACCTTGACGATACATATATATTCTCAATATACATATATGTGGACTTAGATATAGAAAATCCATACTTGCCTTTCAATATTTTAGATTCGATATTTGATTCTTTATATTTGTTTCCCTCAATGGTCTAAATTTGGTACTCAGGGAGAATACATTTTGAACCAAACCAGTGTTAACTTCATGGGTACGGAAGGATGACTGAATGTTTGTGAGGGAAGCTGAAATAAAATCAAAACCCAAAGTACTGTCCGCGTGGCATATAATTACATCATCACATGTTGAAGATCATACCCATTACAGCAAACGAACCCCTATAGAAATGGAAAAAACTTAGCTTTCATAGCTAATGGTGGGTGCACATTCACAGGTGTCACAACATTACGAAATACAAGCCTGTTAAAAGCAAGACAAAATTATGGAAACAGCAGACATGGACAGAAAACCACAAACAGTAACTGACAGAAAAATAACCAGAAAACACTCTAACCTTATGATATCGGACCAATGCCAAAGTGCAAGAGAGAGTACAACAAATTGCAATAAGTGACGTTTTGCTTATGAAAAACATCATGGCAGGAGCATTAGGTTCCAAGGCATTAAAAACGTGAAAATGAAGAGATGCAAACAACAAATCCACACTCCACAAATGGGAAGCTTCCTGGATAAGCAAACTGAAGACCGTCTAACCAAGATGTCTCAACAGGGACAATGGATTCAATCATTGAGAATCCTAGCCTATCGTGGTTTTACTCACTATCTTTTCTATTGCAGCACCAGCTATTCACTGTCAGCCCATGCCAGGCCCTCCAGCCTTATGTGCTGAACAGACACAGTTTCAGTCTTGACAGTGAAAAAAAGCGAAACAACAACCTAAGCAAAGGAACGGTTAGTTGTCTCTGTAAGACGTGGGCGATTGTTTATATTTTGGATGTGAGTAACTGCTTGACTCACTATTACACAACCTCTCATTACCGTAATTTGATCTCCCTTTGAATGCACTTTTATTTTGCAATGTTATTTCATGTGTAACTACATGTCCGGAGTTAAGCTATGAACTTTTTTCCCACTTGTGTACTGATATAAATAAGCACAACAAAGCTCCCCGCGTATACATTATAGTTTTGTTTAAAGGACCCTTATATTTTAGTTTGAAAGGCATCCTTGTGTTCATTATGGACATGAGCATCCTTTGTGTCTATTTTAGATGCAAGGACAAATTTCATACTAAAATATTGGTGCAAAAAATACAAATGCAGTGAACAACAGCCACTCGCGTTCTGGCCGTTCCGGTGTTAAAATGGTGTCATTTCATGAATTTCGTGTAACAAGGGAAACACAAAATTCATAAAATGACACAAGATTATGCTGGCATAACGGGACTTTCGCTTGGAGCTACCTTTTAGGTTTCGTCTGACGATCCGCTGCGCAGCAGCGTTTGCGCAGGCGAAATCTTTTGAGAACAGTATGTGGCTTTGTCCCGCCTCTCTTCTCCATGGGCTAGCTCCATAAATGGAGGCTAGCCATTGGAACGAGAGAGGCGTCCGTCATTGTCTGAGGCGATTCGTGGGCGTTCCGTACATTTTTTCCCTCTCCGCCCCCTCGTGATCGTCATTGCGGCGGTGGGCTGATGTTGTTTTTTTTTTTTTGCCAAGGTTTGTTTTTGGCATTCCTCCCAAGACGGTGCCCGAAGAACAAGCTGGCCAAGGGCTCCCGGCTCTCGCGGGCCCTGGCCTTCCTGGAGGATGACGAGAAGTCGGTGAAGCTACGCATCTCCACAGCGGAGCTGCCCCCCTGGGTAAGTCGGTGCCTCCTCCGCCCAGCCCGCCCGACCTGTTGCTCTGTTCCAGACTTGTACTGACTCTGGTATTTCTGGTTTCGCTGTTGCACGCGCGTTGATGTCAGGGCAGGTGACAGGAATATTGATCTGAAGTGATACTGAGAAGCAGGCTGTACTTGGACCTGTTTAGGCTAAGGTGTGACTCGATAGAACTTAATTGTATAAGTTTCGGACTCCTACCTATTTCAGAGACTGTCTACTAAACCAGTGCAATCGTTATATCAAAGTGCTTCTGTAGCCCAATTGTTGATGCCGGCCACTATAGTTGCAGTATAGTTATATTGATCCGATAATGAAGGATCTGATCATTGAATATGTTTAGAGCAGTAAGGGCCCTGTTTAGTATTTTCTTTTGGTAGGGCGTGCGCTTGTTTTAGGCTTCATTTCAAGGGGGAGTGTGCTGGTTTTTGATTTCAGACCTGGCAACTCGAGTGGCGAGGTGAGACGCAGTCGTGGTATCTGTGCCTTTAAAGAGAGCACAGACTCTGTCCATGGGACGGCTCGCCTGCCACCTCCACTAGCTGCCCCGGTGTCCCCTTGCAGAGCCTGTGGGGGTTGGACGCCCTGCTGTTGTTGTTAGTGTGGCTGCAGCCCGTGGCCGGTAAGGAACTGCAGCTGTGTCTGCTTTGGGTGGAAGGGGAGGGGGGGAAGATAATCGAGGCAGTATTGCAGAGTGTATTAATTTAGAGGATATACGGGTTATGGGCTTCTGTACGGGCATGGGAGACTTTGGCGGAGACTATATGATTTGGGGGTATATGGTAATTGAGTAGTCAGTGTTCGTTCCTTTATGAGGGGGGTATGCGGTGTTTTTCTTTTGGGAAGTATTTTCGGTAGGTTCCCTGTGCTCTTGTGCATTGTCTACGTTTTTGCGGGATTTGTGTTGCTTTTTAAGGCTATGAGTTGTTTACTTAGAAGTAGTCTGTGTTTTTGTCCGTTTCCATTGGAGAGAGGGTATGCGCAATGTTTTCTTTGGTATGTTTCTGTTCGGGGTGTATGTTTTAAAAGTGTAGGCTTTTATTTAAGTGACGTTTTGTGTGTGTATGTGGGGTACGTGTCTTCGGGCGGGCATGAAGGGTATTGTTCTTACATTACAAAAACCTGCGCACTAAAAATGTATTCTGGTTCAATGATGTGGAACTAAGGAGGGTGACTGCTATGCAGGTATGGGATGTGGGAGGAGGGTTGAGTTGTAGCGCAGGGTCAGTTATGCAGTAGTTCGTGGGTAAAAACGAATGTTATGGTTGGGCTGCGGCTAGCAGGAAGGTAGATGGGCAAGCATGCATGGTATCGGTGTCTTGAGTGGACCAGTCATTAGGGCTACATGCCTGGTTTCATTCGGGACAGTCTATTTATCTGGTAGGTGGAAGATGGAAAGTATGGATTGGTCCTTTGAAAGTAGACCCTACATCCGTAATATCTGTCACGAAGGCTGTGGCTAGCCTGCAGGCTTCTTGGGAAGGAGATGACTGCTGTGGCTGGCATGTAAGAGGTCCTGAGGGAGGTGGTATTCCAATTTCCACATCAGGCATACATGCTTCCTATGCAGGAAGACGACAGGACAAGAGTAAGCATGCGTATGTTGTAGGCGGAGCGATCAGGGGCCAATATATACATGTAGTTCGGGGCCAAGACTTTCATGCATGTATCTTGGTGTCATGATGGGCTTGTTTAATGTTCCGTTCCACATTCTTAAGGGCCCTGTTTGGTGAGAGGGATAAGTGCTTGCTGCTGTCCTGCCACCCCCCACCCTTGTTCGTACTTGCTATCCTGCCTCCCCCCCCCCCGCTGCCGAGAAGTACAGGTCGAGTCGCCCCACATAGTCACACTGCTCAGTAATCGGCAACGTGCACAACTCCAGCGAGGCGCTGGAACTGGGTGTAAGCAGGACTGCCTCCTACTGGCCAGACCCGGTGTCCACAGACGATGGAGGGGTGCAGGCGTATACGGGGGCTCGCCACCCGGTTGCTGATGGGGGACTCCTGCTTCTCGCCGTGTGCTGGTGCTGGGCGCTGCATGGGGGTGCAGAGGTGAGTGCAGTATTATCATTCCATGTCAGCATTTTATTTTCAATAGCGCTTTCTATGACGAACGAGGCTTCGGAGCGCTTTCTAGGGAAATGAGTAAACAGCTACATCTTTGTGTACTTGATTGGTAGAATCTGCGTTTTATTGGGTGTCTGTGGGCAGTATTATGGCATGAAGCAGAGAGATGTGAGAGGGGCAGAGACACGTTTCCATAGTGCTAGAAATACAACAACAGTGCAAGTACAGTGGGGCAATTTAGAAAAATCACATGTACACCATAGTCCCTGGCCAAACCCAGCCTACATTCTGGCCTCGTTAGATACTGAGAAACATCATAATATCTTTAAACACATATGAATAACGTTTTTACAGTGCATAACATGAAGAGAATCACCTCTTGTTGTTCCCAAATGTGCCAGTGAAGAAACACGAGGCACTACGCTGCAGGGTGGTCTGCCCAGGATCATACAATTTGGGTAAACGTGGACGCTGGGATTTGAGCCTAGGTTTTCAGTTGGCATTATTCAGCCACATGAGGTATCTGCACAGTCTACTTTTGTAGAAAAAAAGACATTGCTTCGTGTATTAATTGCGAGATATTAAGCTAATGAAAGTGTAATTGACAATGCCATTTATTTATCTGTCTTCAAAACCAACACATAAATACAAATTTTGTCATTTACAATGCCAATAGCTCTAATTTTTAGGTCTCGCCTGTCAATGCGCATGCGCATTGAGCAGAGCGAGACTATAGGGCTTTAAACAAAGTTTACCTAACTGCGGCGATTTGGTGCTGTGCCCGTGGCTTTTAGGTCAATGCGCTTGCGCATTGACCTAAAATGCGCGTGCACATCACCAAATCACCGTCTGTTCCCTCAGCCGCATTCCTCCCACACCTTTTGAAGTGAAGCTTAGCTTCACTTCAAAGGCCCCGGCTGCTTCACACCCACATGCCGCTCTACCCGCTCCGCCCCCTCCCCTGCCCGCCGTGTCGCATTTCTCCTCCCCCCTCCCCTTCTCTGCCTTCTCTCCGTCTTGTTTTTTTTTTTACCCGCTCCGCCCCCTCCCCTGCCCGCCGTGTCGCATTTCTCCTCCCCCCTCCCCACAGCAATGCCCTCCGCCGTCTCTCGTGTTTCTTTTGACTCGTTTTCGTTAGGGTTGGTGCTGTCTTTTCCTGCTGCTTCACACCACCTTTTGCAACAATACTTGTGTCTTGATTTGGGATTTTATCTTTTTACACCGAGTTGCAATAGGTTCGTGGTGAATTCACATGTTATATTGTTCAGCAAAGTGGATTATTATTATTCCAATCTGTAAAGTTGCAAAACAACCCCCAGTAAGAAACGTGAAACTGTAACTCGGGTCAAGAACTGCATCTCCGTCATTACCGCATGCGTTCATGCTTCACCGTGTCACTGATTAAGGTAAATCAGCAGTTAGCTGTATCTTTGAATTTGGAGCAAAATGTCATTGGCAAACCTCTATTTTTTTTATTAGACTGCATCATCTAAAGAGCTCCTATGCAGAGCGAATAATCATGTTATGCCGCCTCTCCCGATACTAATTTACTGGAAGTTTCTACTAGACAGCTTTGACTATCTATCCCAGCTGATACAATGTCAATCAGAAAAGTGAGCGAGTCACGGATTTTAATCATAACTATTTTTATAACCCTTTTAACAAGACACGGTTTTATGGGCAACTCAACATTTCATATAAAAAAATAGGAGATTAAATTCCTGCTGCTTCACACCCTCATCGTCTACACACACACCTACAAGCATTCCTCCAAGTTGTCTCTCTCTTCAATCATGTGTGTTGTATCCTGCACGAGCGCCGCGTCAGCTGTGACCCCGCTCTGTGCATGTGGACGCTGTGAATGTCCCTGCGTGTGCGCTCCACTCGTGTCTTTCTATGCAGGCTGCCTTCTGCTGTGTGCATGCGTCTGCTGTACTCGCAGACTGTATGGGTGCCTATTTGTGACTATGCCCGCAGGCGTGCGCCATGTTTTGTATACTCTAAGTGTGTGTTCTCTAAAGGAATGCATTTACTGTTGTAGGCACAGTTTGTGTGTACATTCACTTCGTCATCTGCTATGTAGGTATACCTTATGCACGCTGTGTGCGTGAGCCTTCTGCGATTGCCGTACGTGCAGCCTCCTGTGTGTGTTTGCGCCGTCTGCTCTGTCTATCTCACCCTCAACCCCTCACCCTCACCCTCACTCACCCTCAACCCCTCACCCTCACCCTCACTCACCCTCAACCCCTCACCCTCACTCACCCTCAACCCCTCACCCTCACTCACCCTCACCCTCCCTCAACCCCTCACCCTCCCTCACCCTCACCCTCAACCCCTCACCCTCACTCACCCTCACTCACCCTCACCCTCACTCACCCTCAACCCCTCACCCTCAACCCCTCACCCTCACTCACCCTCAACCCCTCACCCTCACTCACCCTCACCCTCACTCACCCTCAACCCCTCACCCTCACTCACCCTCACTCACCCTCAACCCCTCACCCTCACTCACCCTCACTCACCCTCACCCTCACTCACCCTCAACCCCTCACCCTCACTCACCCTCACCCTCACTCACCCTCACTCACCCTCACCCTCACCCTCACTCACCCTCACTCACCCTCAACCCCTCACCCTCACTCACCCTCAACCCCTCACCCTCACTCACCCTCACTCACCCTCAACCCCTCACCCTCAACCCCTCGTCCTCACTCACCCTCACTCACCCTCACCCTCACTCACCCTCACTCACCCTCACTCACCCTCACCCTCACCCACCCTCACTCACCCTCACTCACCCTCACTCAGCCTCACCCTCACTCACCCTCACCCTCACTCACCCTCACTCACCCTCACCCTCACTCACCCTCACCCACCCTCACTCACCCTCACTCACCCTCACTCACCCTCACCCTCACTCACCCTCACTCACCCTCACTCACCCTCACTCACCCTCACCCTCACCCACCCTCACTCACCCTCACCCACACTCACCCTCACTCACCCTCACTCACCCTCAACCCCTCACCCTCACCCTCACTCACCCTCACCCTCACTCACCCTCACCCTCACTCACCCTCACTCACCCTCACCC
Source organism: Lissotriton helveticus (assembly GCF_964261635.1). NCBI lineage: Eukaryota > Metazoa > Chordata > Amphibia > Caudata > Salamandridae > Lissotriton > Lissotriton helveticus. The sequence continues at coordinate 1,975,269,116 of NC_136065.1, read as the reverse complement.
TCACTCACCCTCACTCACCCTCAACCCCTCACACTCACCCTCACTCACCCTCAACCCCTCACCCTCACTCACCCTCAACCCCTCACCCTCAACCCCTCACTCACCCTCACTCACCCTCACTCACCCTCAACCCCTCACCCTCACTCACCCTCAACCCCTCACCCTCACTCACCCTCACTCACCCTCAACCCCTCACCCTCACTCACCCTCACCCTCACTCACCCTCAACCCCTCACCCTCACTCACCCTCACCCTCACTCACCCTCAACCCCTCACCCTCACCCTCACTCACCCTCAACCCCTCACCCTCACTCACCCTCAACCCCTCACCCTCACTCACCCTCACTCACCCTCACTCACCCTCACCCTCACTCACCCTCACTCACCCTCACCCTCACTCACCCTCACCCTCACTCACCCTCACCCTCACCCACACTCACCCTCACCCTCACTCACCCTCACTCACCCTCACCCTCACTCACCCTCACTCACCCTCACCCTCACTCACCCTCACTCACCCTCACCCTCACCCACCCTCACTCACCCTCACCCTCACTCACCCTCACTCACCCTCAACCCCTCACCCTCACTCACCCTCACCCTCACCCTCACTCACCCTCAACCCCTCACCCTCACCCTCACTCACCCTCAACCCCTCACCCTCACCCTCACTCACCCTCACCCCTCACCCTCACTCACCCTCAACCCCCACTCACCCTCAACCCCCACTCACCCTCAACCCCTCACTCACCCTCAACCCCTCACTCACCCTCACTCTCACTCACCCTCACTCACCCTCAACCCCTCACCCTCACTCACCCTCACCCTCACTCACCCTCAACCCCTCACCCTCACTCACCCTCAACCCCTCACCCTCACTCACCCTCACCCTCACTCACCCTCAACCCCTCGCCCTCACTCACCCTCAACCCCTCACCCTCCCCCTCACTCACCCTCACCCTCACTCACCCTCAACCCCTCACCCTCAACCCCTCACCCTCACTCACCCTCACTCACCCTCAACCCCTCACCCTCACTCACCCTCAACCCCTCACCCTCACTCACCCTCACAACACATATTGTGTTACAATAGGTGTCACATTTGCGAAAGATAAAACTATTGCCATTGTAAATAACAAAGCTATTAATTTCGCTATTTTCAAAACAAGCACATAAATAAAAAATGTGTCCTTTACAATACCAATAGCTCAAACTTTCCTAATGCGAGACCTATTGCATTGCTGTGCTTCTCTCCCCTGCTGCACTCTCCTGCTCTCTGGAGATGTGGCCTAACGACCAGAGCTGCCATCTAAGTGACGTAAATACAAAACATGTTGCATTCCAAATGCTATAGGTGTCACATTCGCGAAAGTTATAACTATTGGCATTGTAAATGACAAAGCCATCAATTTAGCAATTTTAAAAACCAACAAATAAATAAAATATGTCATTTACAAGACCAATAACTACAACTTTTCTAATGCGAGACCTATTGCATTTCCAATGCTTGTTTCAAAGGCGACCCATTGCATTGTAAATGCTTGTTTGTATATCTAGCACTTCCCTTTGGTCACCATGGTTTCCAGAGAAAATAAGGCAGCAGAAGGAACAAAAATTGTCAAGGACCCCATGAGTCTTGTTGCCTATTTGAATTTTCCACTTCTTATGCTTACCATATCCCTGCACCAATTATTACGAGGCAGGTGATTGGCTGGGGATGGAGCAAGGTGTCAACCTTGTGAATGGAGCTTAAAGTCACTTTTGTTACCCCTGGAATTTTGATCGTTAATCCGCGCCTATGTTTCTGCCGCAGTCCGCTCATAGTGTGCTCTGGGATACTGGATGACCATCTGTCCTTTGAAGAGCTTTACACGTACAACAAGAGTGGCAGCCCGCTTGTAGCGCTTTGTGGGTGCTGCAAAACACCCTTTACTGTGAATTGGGCTGTACTACCAGTACCCTTATTTGGGGGGGGGGGGGGTAGTGGTTACAGTACATACAGACATTAAACACACACAGGCACAGCTGAACCAGAAAACAAGTGCACAACGAACGGCCACACACATGAGCCAGGCTGTCAACTTCAAAAAATAAACATTGAAGTTTCCTTAAATATTATCCACCAAATAAAGTAAAACACAGTGACAGTGCTTAAAACAAACTCACGGCCATAACACAAGAGGCGCTCCCCAGAGCAGGGCGGCTTAAAGATGCCGCTAATTAGAACAAATGGCAAACTGTAGAAAAGCCCTTCTGACTCAGTACATTCATGCAACCGGAAGTTGTTGCACAACATACACTTCCGGGAGGCCGTGAGTCCCTAGCCCGCAGGTTCCCCATTTAGATGCATTCTTTTCAAAGACACCCAACGCTAGAAGCGATGGCGCAACGATGCATTAAAGGAGCAGAATTTTTAACACTAATATTAAAACGTGAGAGAGCGCAAACTGACCTAAATGTATGAGTGCATCACACTTACTCGTAGTAAGCACAAATCATGAGGAGAAATGCCATGAGTGCTAATAGTATCTGCAATTATATTCTGAATGTATAGCTAATGTAGAGATTTAAGTAGAAGTGGAACTAATACAGAAATGTGTGACACTATATGATTTTATTAGATGTGATTATTCCTGAATCCATGTCGTGTAGCTGTTAAAATGTAAGATGGCATGTGGTTAAACGCAGAATGTGGTAGGCCTCAGGGCCAGAGCTAGAAGGGAAGGGGAAGGTGTTTCTTTTCACGACATAGATGAACTAATGTTTTGGTCATTGCATTAATGGGCCATGATTTATAGATGTGTTTACTGAATAATAGAATAAGAGTATTAACATGCTTTAATTAATGAAGAAGTTGAATGCTATAATCATTATGAGAAATGCTGTAGGCCTGAAATGTTTTAACATTGATTTACACGTACATGTCTGGGCCGAGAAATGTTGCAAATCTTTTTGGAAGTCTATGAGAGTTGGGTTCTTGGCTGCAGATGTCTGTCTGCAAGAGAAAGGGAGGATCCGATTATAAATAATATGAATAGAGGTCTGTTTAGTAGACGGCCCAGACATGGAGGAGGGTTCTGGAATGTTTAAGGGGTATCAGCGGGCCGGAGAAGAGTCTGAGAAGCAAGGTCAACTCCAACGTATGAGGCCCAATACAAAGCAGCATGGAAAAAGCCAGAAGCTACACCACGTGAGGGGCGTCTCACAAGGGGCGTCTCAAATGTTGTTGACTGTTTTGTATTAGGGACAGCACCCCTGGGTGGAGTTAGAGCAGATACCTGAGGACCCTTTAGAGAGCGGATGGGTAGGCAGAGAGGGGTCATGACTGGAGAACTATAGGTTTTCACCAAGAGACTAAGAGTGAGTGACTTCCCTTGGGGGTCATTCACTGCTGACACCTTTGTTAGGTTGGGATTTGGTTAAGTAGGGATACCATCTAGAGCAGGGTAGGGACAGCCTAACCTGTGTGTTTTCCTCCAACTTAAATGAAGGAGAGATATGCGTCAATGCTGATAGCTTTATTATTCTTAGAACTTGTGTTAGTAATTTCCGTTGCTCGTCTGAGGGCTTTCAGAGAGCACATGTATGTAGTTGGACCTGTGTATCTCGTGAATCTCATTCTGAGATGCCTGTATTTGCAGCTTATCCTATCCTTACAATAAACTTTTGAAAGCTAGAAGTTGTTTGTGATCTTTTGGAGTGGGGTCCTTTATTGGGTGAACTAGCTTGGTAACAGAGGCACTTTCTTCCTTCAATGACAGGCAACAAAGGTTCAGTCGACCAGATCGGGGTTTAGATCAATAGTGATAAGGTATCGATCAAAATCTCGCCCTTCCAGTTGGTAGCTATAGAGGATGGTTGCCTTCTTGAGGACGGTGACCTAGGCCAGGTTAGCTTACCCCAAGGCCCCTAGAAATCGATGATCGGAAGAACCGCCCGCTGAAGAAGATCCGGATGACGTGAAACAGAAAAAGCAGCAGTATCGGTCGAGAGTGAGTATAAAGGGTCATGCGTGTTAGATTGCGGTGTTTTTGTATTGTATCTATGTTGTAATGTCTGGCGGAGTTGGAATGTCTGTAGAGTGACTGTGGAACAGGTTGTGAGCGCGCGCAACCGGTGGAAATCTTAAGTTCAAGGAGAGCTTAAGTGGTTCGGGTGTATCGGACACCCAGAGTAATTGTCAAATAGAGTGAAGGGGGTCATGAGGTACCATTGATCACCCGAAAGACCGAGATAGGGGGAACGTAAGAGTGAGTGCGTGAGTAACGGACGCTGGTCGGAGGTTACTGTGTGTGTAAGCAACCTATCAGAGAGACGATAGACATTTCGTCAGTTGTGTTGACAATTACATATAGACTGTGGACGTACAGTCGAGGGAAGTGACCGCTTGGTCGGAAGTAGTCATTTTTCGGTGTATGAATGGGACGCATGCATGACCGGGAGACGAGTTGAGAAAGGAGGGGTGCTGCTGCGAAGCGGAGAAAAGTGACGTCAGGAAGTGTCGCGACGTGATTGGCCGACAGGAGAAAGACCGCGCTGTGATAGGCCAGCTAGCAAAGACGTCAGAAAGTGTCGCGACGTGATTGGCCGACCGGAGAAAGACCGCGCTGCGATAGGCCAAGTTAGCAAAGCCGCGTTAGGATTGGTGGATTGTCATCAGGAAGTAAACAGAGTAGCGAGGCTGGGTATTGTGCGTATAATTATGAAGTGTTTTAAATGGCTGAGAGCGGTGTTTAAAAAAGAGAAGCGGGGATCGGAAGAAGGGGAAGAAGCCCCGCCGGAGGGTACGCCGGCTCGTTACATGGCAGTGAATGTTGGGTTGCATACGATCCTTTGGATATCAGAGTGGAGTAAGATTACGGAAGGAAATGAGGAACTGACGTTCCCGAAGTACGGGACGTTCAGATTAGAGGTGTTACATCGATTAAAATCAGTCATGACCTCAATGAGACCCTTGCCTAGACCGACCCAGTTTGAAGCTCTTGATGCATGGATTAGGGCAGCGCATGAAAAGAATATGAACAGACGACAAGAAAGGGTGAAACGATCGGTAAGGGCAGTGCAGGATGCCAGGTGGGATGCGGATGCTAAAAGATGGAGAGTGCATAACATGGAAGTAAATAAACTGTACCCAGTGTTAGAGGTGCCCGGTAATAAAAGCCCCCTAGAAGAAGATGATGAGAGCGAAACAGAGGACAGCCTGATAAACAGATTACTGACAGACAGGCCACCCCCGTATAATAGAGCAGGGGGAGAGGTCGAGCATAGTGAAAGAGAAAAGGGGGGCAATGCAGGAGAGCATGGACCGCTTCCCAGTTCAGAGTGGGATCCTGAGGCAAAGAAAGAGCTGTCCCAGCCTAGTCAGGTGCAACAGGTAGTCGGGAGGTTTGTGGTACAAAGAGCGCCGGAAACGGAGAGCGCCACATCCTACGCATTACCAGATGCACTACAGGTACCTGTTACCATAGGTCCTATAATATCGATATATGACCAAGAAAGAGCAAGAGGGGAAGAACGGGTACGGAAGGACAGAGAAAGAGCAGGGACGGCAAGGAGGAACGATACGATTAATTCCCCAAGTCAGATGCCGATACCAAGAGAGTGGAGCACCCCGATGCACACAGCAGGGGATCCAGGAGGGGACCCTGGGGGCCCTAGATGGCCAGTGGATCTGAGGGGATCTGGACGAAAATCCTTTCAAGAGCTAAATGAGTACATGGAGAAGTGGGATGAGGCAGTGGAGGCTCACAAGAGCATCATAGCTGCAGAAGCTGAAAGGGAAAGTCAGGACAGCAGAGCTCGGACTCACTGCGGGGCTGGGGAGAGCAGCCCGGAGTGGGACTGGAGAGAGAGAGATAGTAGGGGAGTCACCCATTGGGCCCGGAGTGGGAATAGAACAGACCTGGAAAACGGGGGCCCCGGGAGTGGAGGGGTGGCGTGCCCAATACTCAGTGAAGGGGAGAGGAGAGCGCAAGAGTACAGAAACAGCTTTAAGTGTCCACACTGTGTGCCCGGCACCAGAGAACTGAATGGGAGTTGTGAGAGGTCGCATCATAGTCCCTGTGATGACGGAAATGAGCGCAGCCCAGGGAATATGGGGAACCAGGAAGGATCGTGTCGGATACTGAGCGATACTAGGCAAAGGGAGAGTAGCGACCAGAGGGAAAATAACAGAGAGGCGTACGGTGAAAGGAGAGAAGAAGAAGAGAGTGGGCAGAGCAAGAGTGGGGGTAACAGGCCCGTGTTCCATCACCTTCCAAGATCGGATGGCCGAGCATGGGACCTGGAGAGATGGGAGCAAGGGAGAGCACTCATTAACTCTCCCGAGCCCAAACGTAGAGCTCGGAGTTGGGATGGTAGGGAGACCAGTGAGCCCCCTTCGAAAGACATATTGCGAGCTGAGATAAAAGCTAAGAGACTCGATGTCGCCAGCTTAAGGTCAGACCTGGATGACATGATAGATGGTACCCTGCCTTTAGAAAGAATGGAAATGTATGAGCAGGATGAAATACTGTATATGGCAAAGGACATCACTCGAAAAGCGAGAGCAATCCATGAGAAGTTAGTCGAACTAGCAGGCAAATATATGGTGGACCTGTCAAGAACCAAAGCATTACAGGGTAACCACAGGCTACATTACACAGATCGAGACCTAGATGAGAGGAGAACGATTGGGCTGAAAACGCACATAAGGGAACTGATCACTGGAATAAGGACATGGAGGGCACTAGATAAGTGGGAAGAGAGGTAGTCCAAGAAAGGGACCGTCAGGAGAAGCACGCTTGGTATGACACCAGGAAGGCTGCAGGGAATAGAAGCATACCCTTTGCGTGAAGTCGCCAATGGGAACTATGTGCATGTCCCTTGGAGTAGGGGAGATTTAGCTGCTTTTACCACCTCCTTCCCCAAATTGCGGGAAAACCCAGTGGAGTGGTACAAGCAAGTCGAGAGATTTGTAAAAATCTCAAAGGTCCTATGGATAGATCTGAACACGCTGTTCGACATTGTAGTACCAGGAGATCTGTGGACAGCATGCAAGGTTAGCGCTGAGTGGCCCACAACGGAGCCGGAGAGAGATGCTAAGACTAATGGGCCGTCCGAGATGTGATGGCAAAATTCGAGAGAGTGATGACTTGGCTGAAAGAGAAAGTGCCAATGCAAGACATAGATTGGGTCAGAATAGACCGAACCAGACAGGAACCCAAAGAGACCGTCCACGAATATTACGAGAGATTGCTGAAGGCGTTTAAACAGTATAGCGGCCTGGATGTAATGGATCCAAAAGACATAGGGCAATTCGTGTCCAAGTTCGTCCTGGGACTGAGACCGGATATTAGTTTAATGATTCAGCAACACTCGATTTGTTGGCAAAGTAAACCCCTAGACGAAATACTGAGGTATGCCAGGTACTGCTGTGATGAGATAGACTCCAAGGCTAAGAAACTAAAAGAAAAGTTGATGGTGGTACAGATGCAGGCAGCAGGAAAGGGGGGACAGCAGCAACAGCAGCAAGGAATAGGTACAGGAGGAAAGAAGCAGTACAGTCAGAACAAGGGCAATGAGGAGAGTTCCACCTTTAGACCCAGATTAGACATAGCTGCCTTGAAGAAAACGACTAGGTGCCACCAGTGTAACGAGGTGGGGCATTGGAAACGCGAGTGTCCCTACAATGTAGAGATAGGAGAGCAAGAGATAGAGGAGGAAGAGGTCCAGAGCGCGCCTACAAGAGGGGTGACGCCATACCAGGGAAAGGTGCTCAAAGGGGGGGGGGCTCCTCCCCGAGCCCAGTTCCCGCAACCTCCTCGAGTAGGGACTATGGGTAAGACCTATAGACAGATGCCCCTGTTTGTAGAAGGAGAAGAGTGCTATTATGTGGACCCATTAACCGGACAGAGAGTGGAAAGAGAAGACTGCACCCTCGGGGCAGCCTTGGAGGTGGACCAGAGGGGACCCTATGTCGAAGCAGAAGTAGCAGGGTGCCCCACGACATTTCTGGTGGACACAGGAGCCACTAGATCCACGATCAGATCAGCTGCAGTTCCAGACCTGCCCATGTCTGGAGAGACCATACAAGTGGTGGGGGTCGCAAACAGGAGAATAACCAGCCAATTGACAGAACCAGTACAGGTGAAAATAGGGAAGTACAGCGATGAGCACCAGTTTGTGGTTTGTGATTCAAGTCCTGTGTGTCTGCTAGGTAGAGACCTGTTGTGTAAATTGAATTGTACAATATACTGTACACCTCAGGGAGTGGAGGTATTGACCAATGATGATGACGCAGACTTCAAAGTTCCAAACTCAAGAATATGCGTGGAGCTGTACCCTACTTTGACAGTAGATGAGCTCCCCTGGGACTTGAGAGAGACAGTGGCACCAGAAGTATGGGATTTCACTGGGGAAGAGATAGGATTGGTCAAGGGGGTGGACCCAGTGAAAATTGTAGTGAAACCGCATGCTGAGTTCCCAAGAACACCCCAATATAAATTGACTCCAGAAACGATTGCAGGCATAAAACCCGTGATCGAGTCCATGATTAAACAGGGAATACTGAAAGAAATCGTGGGTAGTCCATGCAACTCCCCGATTATGGGTCTGCAGAAACCAAATGGGAAATTTCGGATAGTACAGGACCTTCGAAAGATTAATAACATAGTCGTTTCGTGTTGTCCAGTGGTACCGAATCCATCAGTGATACTGTTTCAGATTCCATTCCAAGCTGAGTGGTTCACTGTGATTGATCTTTGTCAGGCTTTCTTTTCGATCCCTCTGGACGAAGAAAGCCATTTTCTTTTCGCATTTAAGCTGGAAGGTCGCGTCCTAACATGGTGTCGTATTCCTCAGGGGTATACAGAGAGCCCATCGATCTTTAACCAGCTTTTGAAGAAAAATCTTGAAAGTCTAGTGCTGCCCCAGAAGTCAGTTCTGGTCCAGTACATAGACGACCTCCTCGTGGCGTCAGAAACAGAAGAAGCTTGCAGGGAGGACTCCATTGCTTTGTTAAATCACCTAGCTGCCAATGGGCACAAGGTGTCCCCGGGAAAGTTGCAGTACTGCCTGACAGAAGTGCAGTACTTGGGACACAGAATAGAGAAAGGCAAACGAAAGGTGTCACCAGACAGGATAGAGGCGATCATGAAAATGAATGCGCCTAAGACACAGAGAGAGGTCAGGATGTTCCTAGGGATGGTGGGTTATTGCCGACAGTGGATCGCGAACTTTTCACTGAAAGCAAAGCCCTTGCAAAAACTGACGCATAAGGAGGTGAGCGATCCGGTACCATGGGACAAAGACTGTTTGATGGCATTCCTACAGCTGCGAGAGGACCTGTGTCGTGCTCCGGCATTGGGAATGCCTGATTACAATAAACCATTTTTGCTTTACTGTTGTGAGAGAGAAGGTTGCGCGTTGTCTGTGTTAGTCCAAATCCATGGGAATGCCCGTAGACCAGTTGCTTATTTCTCGGCTACTTTAGACCCAGTAGCCGCAGCGTTGCCCGGATGTCTCAAATCCGTTGCTGCAACGGGTGTCAGCATTGAGAGATGTGAAAATATCGTCATGGGGCACCCGTTAGAGGTGTGCGTGCCCCATTCTGTTGAACTGTTGATGACCAGGACCAAAACACAGCATCTGACCAACAGCAGGCTCACGCGCTATGAGCAAGTTATTCTTGCTGCAGAGAATGTGACCCTCAGGAGATGCTCTGTTTTGAACCCTGCCACCTTGATGCCACTCCCAAATGATATCGAGGATGATGATGAATGTACAGACCATGACTGCCTCGATGTGACTGAACTATGCACCAAACCCAGACCCGACATCGTAGATGAGCCACTGACCGACCCAGACGAAATTTTCTTTGTCGATGGCTCATGTGTAAGAGACGAAGTTGGGCAGTTGAGAGCAGCTTATGCTGTTTGTACAATTACTGGAGTTGTGGAAGCTGGGTGCCTGGAAGGAGTACACTCCGCTCAGGTAGCCGAGATTATTGCCTTAACACGTGCTTGCTTGGCAAGCAATCAAATTCGAGTCACCATATACACCGACAGCCAATATGGTTATGGGGTGGTTCATGATTACGGGCAGTTATGGTCTCAAAGAGGGTTCATGACCTCTTCAGGCTCTCCCATTCGCAATGGAGAGTTTGTGCGCCTGTTGTTAGAGGCGTTGCAATGCCCAGCAGGTATCGCAGTTGTAAAGTGCACCGCACATACCAGAAATGAGGACTTCGTTTCGAAAGGCAATAGATATGCTGATGAAGTTGCGCGGTATTGCGCGGAGCAAGGGTACTCTTTCACAGAGGTGGAAGTGGGTGGAATAAATGTAAGGACTGAATTAGCCATGATATTGGAAACTGTTGATACTTGGGATGAACTGTCAAACATGCAAGAAAATGCTCCTGATTTTGAAAAAGAAACATGGGAAAAGGCAGGATGTGTAATGGGTGAGTCCCATTTTTGGGTCTCAGCAGACGGCAGAGCAGTGTTGCCCAATGAGATGGTGAGTCCAATGGCCAGACTCATACATGGTCCCGTACACTTAGGGAGAGATGCTATGCTGAGAGTGTTTAGACAGACCTGGTACAATCCTAAGTTTAGAATAGCAGCAGAAGCAGTGTGCCAGCGTTGTGTGACCTGTCAGCAGCTGAACATAGGAAAAAGAACACCAGTTGCACTGAGTCACATAGGAAGGTCTGGAGGTCCATTCAATCGAATGCAGATAGATTTCATTGAAATGCCGAGGTGCAACCGCCTCCGCTATGTCCTGGTGGTTGTTTGTGTATTCTCCAGATGGGTTGAGGCATACCCTACACGTAGGTGCGACACCCTCACAGTGGCTAAGTTACTGCTTAGGGAACTCATTCCGCGCTTCGGGGTGCCGGCCTCTTTGGAATCAGATAGGGGAACGCATTTCAACAGCGAGCTTGTGAAGATGATTTGTGCGGCTCTGAACATAGATCAGAAATTGCATTGCAGTTACCGACCAGAAGCCTCAGGAATTGTGGAGCAGATCAATGGCACGATCAAAGCCCGAATTGCAAAAGTGTGCTCCTCAACGACCCTGAGTTGGCCTGACGCCCTGCCATTGGTTCTCATGAGCCTTCGTAGTACCCCAGACAGAAGAACGGGGTTGTCACCACATGAGGTGTTAATGGGGAGAGCAATGAGGCTGCCATCTGTCCCAACTACTGCACTGTTAAATATCACAGATGATATGATCCTGGACTATTGTAAGGGGCTGTCTGACGCCATTCATTCTGTGTCCCTTCAGGTGCAGGCTGCCGAGGTTCCATCGTGCCAGGGCCCGTGCCATGACCTGTACCCTGGGGACTGGGTCCTGGTGAAAAAACATGTGAGAAGAAGCTGCCTGGATGTTCGTTGGCGTGGGCCCTTCCAGATCATCCTGATCACGAACACGGCTGTGAAGGTGGGAGGCCTGCCCAATTGGATCCACGCGTCACATACGCGAAGGGTTCCAGCACCTCTGGAAGAAACAGCTCCTCTCTCGGATAGACGTCCAACAGAGGACCGAGAAGCCATAGAGGGGGCTAGCCAAGCTGTAGAGGTGCCAGCGGCAGCAGGGAACGAGTCTGACCAAGCTGAGGACGGTCAGTACAACAGCGAAACAGACGACGCTACAGAAGGAGAAAGTAGCTGGGAGTACGAGTCAGACACTGACAGGTCTGACAGAGAGCGAGAACAGACAAGAAGAAGAAGGAGTAGAAGGGCACGTGGAGAAGCTAATTGGCCGCAAAGAAGGAGCTCTAGCCTGAGGTCAACTCCAGAGATAACCCTCCCTCCGATATCAGAAGACTCAGACCCGGAAGAAGGTGCTCAGGGCGCTGAAGCACCGGACCGAAGAAGGTCAAGAAGAGTGCGTGTGCCTAGCAGAAGATACTCCACCCCTGAGTGGACATATCTGGCGACAAATGTCTGTGAAACAGGAGACAGGGAGGATCCGAGCGGTGGTGGTGTCCAGTTCTGAGCCCATCATCACCGTGGAAATACGACTGTTGGTACCCGGAGTCGAACAAGAAGGGTCACTAACATTCATGCTCCCCAGACCTCCCCGCCTCAGCAAGTTAAAACATATGTTTCTTTCAGAATTGCAATTCCCCGACTTTGGTACAACGATAACAGCCCATGAAGAGCACAATCTTCGTTTGGAAATACTGAACTTTGCTATCGAAGCTGCAGGCACAAACTTGATAGTAGATGCTTAAAGGACTTTGTAAATAAAGCGAGCAGAAAAAGAAGATTACCTAGCGCCCAGGAAGCAGAGAATATTAGGGAACTTCCCTTGAGTTGATGGAGAAGGGCTAGGGTTGTCTTTATTGAACTGTTAAAGGACTTTTGCGAAGAAGGTTGTCAGCTTCCAGTTGTGTGGATTCTAAAGACAAAAGGATTAAAAAGAGACTGTAAAGGAACGAGAAGAAAAGAACTTTTTGCTAAGATAAGAGAGAGCCATATTGTCTGACGAAATGGAAGCCGGCACCCAGAACCGCAGAGCTAAATGTATAATAGGTACACTAATAGTAGGAGTGATAATATTGATAGCTTTAGTGGTAACAATTTCTTATGTAAAGGGACATGAGGAAGAGGCGAAGGTAACTGATGTGAAATCTGTAGAAACGCTTACACCCATTGTTGCTGGTGAGAAAAGGGAAAACACTCAAGAGAAAGCGTTATTAGCTGCAGAAGCCCGCAGGTTGCACGTAGATGAGTCCCAAGGAGACTTTAGGTCAAATGCTTATGCTAAACTCTTATATGAATACGTGGATGCCATGGAGGTTAAGGACTGTTACGTCTGCATGCAGTTGCCGGCGTCTGTAGATGAAGGCATTAGATATCATCACCTCCCGCTGACATATGGCATTACATGTAGCTTATTGCTTAGTATATTTTATGAGAGAGATAGTTTTGAATACTATTTCTCCAACTATGATTCAGTGTTGCCAGAAGTCCCAAATTATAAGCAGATGAACAAATGGGACTACTGGAAGAGTGAAGACAGATTGGCCAAGTTCTTCATTCCTTGGATTACCTTAGATACTTCACATGCCCGTAGAAATAACCTGACATGCAAAGTGTCAGAAGTCGAGAAGAAGTTCATAGGGCAGGTGGATGATCGTTACAGGAGACAAAAGATTTTGAAAAAATCAGGACAATGGAAAACAGATTGGACCGAGGAAGAGAAGGCACACAAGAGAAAGGGTAGTAGTGGTCCAATAGCTTTAGATAAGACGCAGAGAGGAAAGCTATGTCTTCACCGAGCCAAAACGTATTATGAAAATATATACGTGGGAGAAGTCGACTGTGAACATGCTTTCAATATAGAGTACTATACTAAAGATTTCCTGAAGGGAATGCAAGTGATTCCAAATGTGTATTTTGTATGTGGAAGAAATGCCTACGTGAGACTACCTGACAACTGGTATGGATCATGTTACCTAGCAATTGTCTTCCCCAAAATATATCATGCACAAGACTTAGAGATCATTGAGGGCAAGACATCATCGAGGGGAAGGAGAGATGTAGGAGATGCAGAAATGGTTGGAGATGTCTTTGGAGCTATGTTCCCTCTTTTGGGACTAATCCTTAATGATGTTAAAATTAGACGACTGGCAACAGTCGTCGACAGGTTGTCTGCCAGCACTGCTCAGTCCTTAATGCTGGTAGAAGGAGAGATGCAATCGATAAGGGCTATGGTTCTTCAGAACCGTCTTGCGTTAGACGTCCTACTAGCAAAAGAGGGCGGAGTCTGTAAGGCTTTGAAGGTCCAGGAATGTTGTACTTACATTCCAGACAATTCGAAGCCCCTTGAGAAAGTTATTAGGAACATAACTGATATTCACAAGGAGATCGAAGACTTGAGTAGAGAAAATGTCTGGGAAAAGGTGGGCCACGGAATGAGTGAAGTTGGAGGGTGGATCTCCACCTTAGGCAAAAGCTTTGTGTGGTATATACTAAAACCTATCATCATAATATTGATCTGTGGGATCATATTGTGGGGATTGGTGAGGGTATTCAAATGGTACAGAGCAAGAAGGTCAGAAAGGGCCCAAAGAGAGCAGCTGCAGAGATTGGCTGCCATACAAGATAATCAGTACAGGAGTCTGAGGGCTCTGGAAGCGCAGAGACAAGTTATGCTAGCAATAACTGCAGTTTAAATGTTAGTGATGACCCCGAGAGGTCATCAAAGGGGGGAACTGAGAGAGCGCAAACTGACCTAAATGTATGAGTGCATCACACTTACTCGTAGTAAGCACAAATCATGAGGAGAAATGCCATGAGTGCTAATAGTATCTGCAATTATATTCTGAATGTATAGCTAATGTAGAGATTTAAGTAGAAGTGGAACTAATACAGAAATGTGTGACACTATATGATTTTATTAGATGTGATTATTCCTGAATCCATGTCGTGTAGCTGTTAAAATGTAAGATGGCATGTGGTTAAACGCAGAATGTGGTAGGCCTCAGGGCCAGAGCTAGAAGGGAAGGGGAAGGTGTTTCTTTTCACGACATAGATGAACTAATGTTTTGGTCATTGCATTAATGGGCCATGATTTATAGATGTGTTTACTGAATAATAGAATAAGAGTATTAACATGCTTTAATTAATGAAGAAGTTGAATGCTATAATCATTATGAGAAATGCTGTAGGCCTGAAATGTTTTAACATTGATTTACACGTACATGTCTGGGCCGAGAAATGTTGCAAATCTTTTTGGAAGTCTATGAGAGTTGGGTTCTTGGCTGCAGATGTCTGTCTGCAAGAGAAAGGGAGGATCCGATTATAAATAATATGAATAGAGGTCTGTTTAGTAGACGGCCCAGACATGGAGGAGGGTTCTGGAATGTTTAAGGGGTATCAGCGGGCCGGAGAAGAGTCTGAGAAGCAAGGTCAACTCCAACGTATGAGGCCCAATACAAAGCAGCATGGAAAAAGCCAGAAGCTACACCACGTGAGGGGCGTCTCACAAGGGGCGTCTCAAATGTTGTTGACTGTTTTGTATTAGGGACAGCACCCCTGGGTGGAGTTAGAGCAGATACCTGAGGACCCTTTAGAGAGCGGATGGGTAGGCAGAGAGGGGTCATGACTGGAGAACTATAGGTTTTCACCAAGAGACTAAGAGTGAGTGACTTCCCTTGGGGGTCATTCACTGCTGACTCCTTTGTTAGGTTGGGATTTGGTTAAGTAGGGATACCATCTAGAGCAGGGTAGGGACAGCCTAACCTGTGTGTTTTCCTCCAACTTAAATGAAGGAGAGATATGCGTCAATGCTGATAGCTTTATTATTCTTAGAACTTGTGTTAGTAATTTCCGTTGCTCGTCTGAGGGCTTTCAGAGAGCACATGTATGTAGTTGGACCTGTGTATCTCGTGAATCTCATTCTGAGATGCCTGTATTTGCAGCTTATCCTATCCTTACAATAAACTTTTGAAAGCTAGAAGTTGTTTGTGATCTTTTGGAGTGGGGTCCTTTATTGGGTGAACTAGCTTGGTAACAGAGGCACTTTCTTCCTTCAATGACAGGCAACAAAGGTTCAGTCGACCAGATCGGGGTTTAGATCAATAGTGATAAGGTATCGATCAAAATCTCGCCCTTCCAAACGTGTCAACTTGCTCATACTCCACTGGCTAGAACAAGAGCTTAAGCAATCCTCGGCCTCCAGGAGCTACACTAACCTCCTTGCAGTAGCATCAAAGGGCTACGGACTAGTGATGTCTCTGGACACAGGGCGCATTTTCCAGCGCTCTATTGTATACATACATCAGGCTGGTGGAAACGTGTCAGTGGTCTCCCATCTCTCTTCAGGAGAGGGGGGACAGCAGACTGGCTCTTTGATCAATGCTTGCTCTGCACAGTCCCCTCTTCTTTCCTTCAGACGTCTGAGGAAAACTCATATCCATGGCCTGTGTGAGCTCTCATCCAAAGAGCCATGGCTTCTCTCCATAGCAAGAGGTGTCGGGCGTAGATGGGAGTTCCTTCCATTTGCACTCTTTTCACTTCAAAATAGCATCTAGTGTCCTCACCTAAAGTTCAGACTTAAATTGAAAGTCTTAGGGAGTGGGAGGATCATCCTGTGATCATTCCAATGATCATATCTGGTTAGTCCAACCTCTTTGGGACAAGGCCATATAAGGAAGAGTAGAGAAGTCTATGAAGAAGCAACGTACACATTACCATCTGCCATTTCATATTAAGGGCCCAATTACGATTTGACAAGAATAGGGATACTCTGTCACAAATGTGACGGATATCTCGTCCGCCGTATTACAAGTTGCATAGAATATAATGGAGTTGTAATCCGATGGACGGGATAGCCATCACGTTTGTGATGGGGTAACCCTGTCATCCAAGATCGTAGTCAGGCCCTAAAGCTGGTAGCCACTCAGCCTAGAAAGACGTAATGTTCCAGTTACCATTAAATTCCCACATCGACTAAAAAAGAGACGGAAGGAAGAAGGCCACTGCTACTCACAGTCCAGGTTCTGTGCTGAATATTTATTTGTGTGGTACTTAATTTCACACCTAATTTGTAGCTGCGATATTTTACTGATACTGGTTATGGGGACTGAGCCACCTTCAGACATCATTTTTATTGCAGTACCATCACATATCCCAACTTTACAATCTGGAAAATTAAGTTGGAATTTATGATTTTGCTTGCTTATCTAATGACTGTACATTTGCCTTCTCTGTGGATTTTCCCCCTATATCTTGGGTCTCTTCTCCAGGATGTCGCTTTGGAAGTCGGGATGGCGCTCTAGTTGTGCTGTTTTACACCTAAGTGTAACTGCCACCAGCCTCCATGGGGCTCAATCTCTATAAATCCATGCTTTCCTGGGGAAGGAGCAGTCAAAGACGCAAAAAAAAATGAAAATGTGTACAGCAAGCACAATCGCACTATCTCCCATTACCTGACTGTTGCCAAGGAAACAATTGTATCAAAGAATTAAAGTTGAAAACCTTTTGACATCGTGTTCCCCTTTTAAAAGTGTAATTGTAGTGGCTGCCAAACCATTAGAACGAACATGACCTACAGATATTGTTATGTAGCCAGTAAAAAACACACGCAACAGAAGAGCAATACAACCTCTACAATTTGGATTTCTTTGGCTGAAACCTGGTTGAAAGAAGGCAATAATCCTATATAGATGAATTAGTTCCAGATAACTTCCCCATTATCAACTGATACATAGGTGAACTTGCTAGATATGAACTTAGGTTGCATTAGATTAAAACGAAATTAAGACATCCTTCCAACCCGACCCAAAAATATCAACTCGCAATTTAGGGATAAGAAGTTAAGACGGCCAAGACTGTTTTCTTCGCCGATTGCTTCAGCCAAGCACACAATTTGGCAAAGGAGCTTTACAGAAATCATTGTCGACTTTACGTCTCCAACTGCTTTATAGGGCTCCATCCCCCATTCTAAAGAGCTAAGTAGCTGTCTAGCCAGTTTCTTTGAGGAGAAGACCCAAAACAGCAGACTAAATCCTGTGTTACAATTCTGTTTGGCAAATGTAGCGACTTCGATTCTCGATCCAACAGCTAACGGGATTGTCTTTCTTTTTAAGCCGATCTCGATCATGGAACTCGAAGGAGTTGTTGCCCAAAGCTGTCTGTCAGGCTCCCTGTCCTAACTCTGCTGTGCCAGAATTATTAAGCTTCTCGTTCGGCCCCTCGGTTCTGATCGCTTAAGACATATTTAATTGTGTTCTAATTTCTCGACAGATACCCGCTTTCTCTACAAAACTGCAAAACTCAAGCCACTGCTCAAACATCCTTCACTTTTAGCCAGTGATCTGAACAACTTCTGACCCATCTCAGGGCTTCAATATCTAAGTAAGATACTCAGAAGATTGTATTAGTAAAATTATAAATGCATTGAAGGTAATGGATAGTAAACTCCTCTCAGGCAGGGTTACGCCCAGGCAGCACTAGTGGGTTTGGCATTACCTCGATTATGACTGATTTGAGGAGACTGGTTGAAGGTTGTGGTGTCGGGGTTGTGATTCTTCTAGATATGTCCTCACCCTTTGATACCATAACGGAATCCACCTTAATGACCTGTCTCAGTAAAACTGGAACGCCAGGACTAAGGCCTAAATGGATTGAGTCCTTTGTAAAGGACCACAAACATCTTCTTTGCATCCTTTGAATGCTAAACCCAATACAATCAGCTGTACTGTCACACAGGCCTCGAATTTGTCCCACCTCCATTTTAAAATATGTGTTGCCTTTAGTCACACTGTGAGACTCTATCAAAACTGAGTATTACATGTATGTAGATGATACTTAGCAGATTGGTAAAAAGAAAAGCCTACCAGAACGTCATTGGCCGTGGTGGTAGGTGGATGTCCAATCATTTCTTTACATTAAACCCAACTAATACTGTGTTACTTGGCAACAGAAACTTTTTGATAATTACAATCCATGTCGATGGCCTAAAGTTATGGGTTTCCATCTAATTTAATCAAGTTTAGTATGTAATCTGGGCACTTACAATAACGCCGACTTGCCATTAGAGCCTCGGTGGGAAAGTTGTCCAACACCTGCTCTGATCAACATAAGAACATCGAGAATGTTCTAATGTACATTAATGAGGAACACTACATTCCCATAGCCAATGCCCGGATTCAGTCCAAGTTAAAAAAAAAAATGTATTGGCAGTAAAAACATACAATACAATGATCCATGCATTTAGAGGCAACTTGAATATCAGTTGACATACCTGATCCACATCACATTGTCGACAACATCGTTATACATACATACCTTATATATATATACACAATCTATGTAAATGAATTAACACACGAGGTCTCGAAATTCAGTCCAAGTTTAACTATGGAAATTTCGTTTGTTTTGTCTCAGGATACCCAACAAACTAACGGAAACACTGAAGCAACCCGACATCAGAATAACTTGCCAACATGGCTATAAAGCAAGACACCCCTCCTAGCCTTTAGAATATTTCTCAGAAATGTGTCTTTTTAATCAATTACATTTCTGGGATTTCCCTGCCTTGTTCTTTGTTTTATCTTCATACCACCTTTGCTCTCTTTCTGTGCTCGTGTGATCAAGGATATGATTACATTTTAACACCATTATATTTTAATGGACGTTTCAGCTCAATTAATACATTCATTCTGACCTTGCAATAACTCAACAAAACATAACATAGACTTCTGAGGGTGCAAGAAGCCACTGATTAGATGAGCCACAGATGCAGGGCCTGTCTTTGTGTGGCCCACTTTTGATGTAGTTTCAAAGGGGAGATCCCCAAAGAAAGTGACTGGTCCTCTATGCTGTGCAGCTGCGGCCAGGTTCACTGCACACACGTGGAAGTCAAACAGAGATTCAACAGAATAAACAACAGATTACCTGAGATACTTTGTCAGACCTCATGACTTTCTGCACGTAAACCTTTGCGTCTTAGCTGCCACGACTCTCTTAGGGCCATCACGTGGGCCAGTCTCCAGGAAAAGTCATTAAAGGATTAGCCAGGGTCCTGTTATAGCTGACAGCATGCAGCGACCTACCCTGCGGAACGCCGAGATTCCGAATTTAGGGGTCGATTAGGATCGCGGACGGACTTGAGTCCGTCCGCGACCCCTGAGGAGGAGGGAACGTCCGCATGGGCTGCGGCGTTCCCTCCGATCTGATTAGGATGTGACCGCCAGGGTGGCGGTCACATCCTCTATCTCTAACATTGCGGCGGGTGCAGCTTCAAGCTGCACCCGCCCCAATGTAAAAAATGCATGCACAGCATTTCCGTGCACAAAGCGGCAGGCACCGCGCGGTGCCTGCTGCATTGTGCACGCAAATGCAGGGGGGTACCATAGGTACCCCCCATGTGCACTCACCACCACCCCTTCACCCAGGGGGCCCGCAACGGGCCCCCGAAGTGAAGGTCCGTATGCTTTTCCATGGCGGCAATGCCGCCGTGGAAAAGCATATTTACACACACATCATAATATGGCGGACGGTGTCTCATAGACACCGCCTGCCATGTTATGGCTTTTCCGCCGCGGTCGGCTCCGACCGCGGCGGAAAAGCGGCGGACGGAATTCCAGACCCACCAGCCATCCTAATTTGGCGGTGGGTCTTTGGAGTCTCCGCCGCGGTTTTTCCGCATCCTCCAGGCCGGCGGACACTTCCGCCGGCCCGGAGGATGCGGAAAAACCGCCATCCTAATCGGCCCCTTAGCACGCAGGGATCTAAGGTATAGTGCACAGTAATCACAACACGAGGTGCTACAAACTACATCACACACCAAACCTACCTACAGTGTACAGGAAAGGCAAGTACTGCAAGGAGTGATCAAAACTACAGCAAGGAATGGGCTTGGCTGGGCCAGAACCCCTGCTCTTGCAAGGGCAAGTTCCACCAATGCTATTAAGAATAAAAGAGTCTACCATCTTCACACCTGTGCCACCCAGAAACCGGCTCGTGACGAACAAACTGTTCAACAATAAACATGCCTCAGATGCATCTGTTTATAGACCACGAGTGTCTCTTTCGCTTATTTGTGAATTCTATGTACATTTATCTGGCTCCCTGTAACCACTGCTCACCAAGTGCTGCACCTCTATCGCTGCTGGGTGGAATTAATGGCCATTTGCCTGGCTGCTCTTATACAGTGCTTGCCGAGTGCTGCACCTCTATCACTGCTGGGTGGAATTAATGGGCATTTTCGTGGCTGCCCTTATACAGTGCTTGCCGAGTGCTGCACCTCGGTCACTGCTGGGTGGAACCAAAGGGCATTTACCTGGCTGCCCGTATCCGGCGCTCGACATCTGCTGCACCTCTGTCGCTGCTGGGTCGATTCATTGGGCATTTAGGTATTCAGTGCTCGCCGACTGCTGCACCTCTTTCGCTGCTGCGGGGATCCAATTGGCATTTATCTGGCTGCCCGCATCCAGTGCTTACGAGTGCTGTACCTCTGTCGCAGCTGGGTGGAACCATAGAGCATTTACTTGACTGCCTGTATACAGTGCTCGCCAAGTGCTACAGCTCTGTCGCTAAAGGGTGGATCCAATGGGCATTTACCTTGCCGCCTCTATCTAGTGCTCGATGAGCGCTGCACCTTTGTCGCTGCTGGGTGAAACTAATGAGCATTTACCTGGCTGCCCCTATCTAGTGCTCACCTAGTGCTGCAGCTCTTTTGCTGCTGGGTGGAACCACTGGGTATTTATCTAGTTTCCTGTATCCACTGCTCGCCGAAGCTGCCCCTCTGTCACTGCTGGGTGGAACCAATGGGCATTTACCTGGCTGCCTATGTCCTTTGCTCGCCTTCTGCTGCACCTCTATCATTGCTGGTTGGACTCAATGGGCATTTAGTGGAAAGGTGTGGTGCAGCGGCCAGGGCATCTGATTTCGGAACACAGGGTTCACGGTTCGATCCCCGGCGGCAACTCAGCACCATGTGACTCCAGCCCTCCAGACTCATGACAGCCCCCAGCGCCTTGAGACCAGTAAGAGTGAGTAGTTCACGCTTGACAAATACGGATTTACATTTACCTGGCTGCCTGTATCCAGTGCTCGCCAAGTTGCTGGGTGGAGTTGACGTTCATTTTTCTGGCTGCCCGGAACCGCTGCATGCCCTGGCCAACTCCTCTGTCGTTTAGTCGAACTGAGTGGCACTGCCAACTCTTGTTGGCAGGCAAATCTCTTTTACAAGATTGGCATTGGGCTTTATCCCCAATGGTCCGGTTTGCCGGAGTTTTCCTTTTATAAATCATACTCAGTCACTACTTCTTCAGTTAACCTAATACTTTCCTTCTAAAGACACTGCTCGTTGTTGCCTCAGCTGGCTACTGCATCTACCCAATAATTTGATATCTGGTGCCTCCATCACCAGATGGTGGCTGTATGCTCACATGATCGCTGCATGATGCATGTGCAATCATCTGCATGACTGACTAGATGACCGACTGCATAGCCTCTTAAGGACATGTGGTATTACAGACTGTGTAACAGCCTGTGACAGCTTTACATAACAGATTGCATGGCAAACTACTTACAAACAAATGTCTCTAATGTTGCAAGAATCCCCTCAGAGTGGCGGGATAGCCATCTGATAAGTGCTTATCTCCCAAACAAGCCTTTCTAAACCCTTCCCACATTTATCCATCCTCGATTCATCCGATACCTCGTACCCCTCCCTAATCCACTTCTAAAGACTCTTCCCTCCTCCATTTCTCCTTTACTCATTCCACACCTCCTCCTACTCATAGGATCCCCAAATAAACACTTTCTAGACCCTTCCCTCTTCTATCCCTCTACTATCCTGTTCCATCTAACTAACAGACTCACATGTCCACTGCTCAAATTAATTTCATATTTCCCTATGCTATAATTAACCACTAATACTTTTTGTGTTCCAAAGTAGCGGGCTACTCGTAGAAAAGTGCTTTGACGCCTTGTCAGCGGTAGTAAACGCTGTATTATTGAAATTACGATTAAGCGAATCATCGGATGTAGAATGTGCCATTTAAAGTCTTATATATAATACATGTATGCAGCACTCTCAGCTACAGCATGCAACGATTAAAATTACCGCATGCAGCCATCCAGTCTAAGGCATGCAGATAAACCATCTAGAGCATCCAGAAATCCCAAATACAGCATTCCAAATCTCTAAACTAGTGCGCAGTGATCCCAACTACAGCATGCAGAGGTGCCAGCTACATATCCAACAATCCCAAATACAGCATTCCAGCTATCTAAACTCCAGTGTGCAGTGAACCCAACTACAACAGCAAGTGGTGCAAGCTGCAGAATCCAGTAATCCCAAATAAAGCATTCCAGCTCTCTAAACTCCACTGTGCAGTGAACCCAACTACAACAATCGGAGGTGCTAGCTACAGCATCCAGCAATCCAAAATACAGCATTCTAGCTCTCTAAACTCCAGTGGGCAGTAAACCCAACTACATCAATCAGACGTGCAAGCTACAGCATCCAGCAATCCAAAATACAGCATTCCAGCTCTCTAAACTCCAGTGTGCAGTGATACCAACTACATCAATCAGACGTGCAAGTTACAGCGTTCAGCAATCCCAAAAACAGCAATCCAGCTCTCTAAACTACAGTGTGCAGTGAACCCAACTACAACAATCGGAGGTGCAAGTTACAGCGCCCAGCAATCTCAAATACAGCATCCCAGCTCTCTAAACTCCAGTGTGCAGTGAACCCAACTACAACAATCAGAGGTGCAAGTTACAGCGCCCAGCAACCTCAAATACAGCATCCAAGCTCTCTAAACTACAGTGTGCAGTGAACCCAACTACAACAATCAGAGGTGCAAGTTACAGCGCCCAGCAATCTCAAATACAGCATTCCAGCTCTCTAAACTCCAGAGTGCAGTGATCTCAACTACAACAGGCACAGGTGCCAGCTACAGCATCCAGCAATTCCAAATACAGCATTCCAGTTCTCTAAACCCCACTGTGCAGTGATCCCAACTACAACAGGCTCAGGTGCCAGCTACAGCATCCAGTAATCCCAAATACAGCATTCCAGCTCTCTAAACTCCAGTGTGCAGTGATCTCAACTACAACGGGCATAGGTGCAAGCTACAGCATAAACAATTCCAAATACAACATTCCAGCTCTCTAAACTCCAGTGTGCAGTGAGCCCAACTACAACAAACAGACGTGCAAACTACAGCACCGAGCAATCCCAAATACAGTTTTCAAGCTCTCTAAACTCCAGTGTGCAGTGATCTCAAATACAAAACGCACAGGTGCCAGCTACAGCGACCAGCAATCCCAAAAACAGCAATCCAGCTCTCTAAATTCCAGTGTGCAGTGATCTCAACTACAGCAGGCACAGGTGTCAGCGACAGCATCCAGCAATCCCAAATACAGCATTCCAGTTCTCTAAACTCCAGTGTGCAGTGATCCCAACTACAACAGGCTCAGGTGCCAGCTACAGCATCCAGTAATCCCAAATACAGCATTCCAGCTCTCTAAACTCCAGTGTGCAGTGATCTCAACTACAACGGGCATAGGTGCAAGCTACAGCATAAACAATTCCAAATACAACATTCCAGCTCTCTAAACTCCAGTGTGCAGTGAGCCCAACTACAACAAACAGACGTGCAAACTACAGCACCGAGCAATCCCAAATACAGTTTTCAAGCTCTCTAAACTCCAGTGTGCAGTGATCTCAAATACAAAACGCACAGGTGCCAGCTACAGCGACCAGCAATCCCAAAAACAGCAATCCAGCTCTCTAAATTCCAGTGTGCAGTGATCTCAACTACAGCAGGCACAGGTGTCAGCGACAGCATCCAGCAATCCCAAATACAGCATTCCAGTTCTCTAAACTCCAGTGTGCAGTGATCCCAACTACAACAGGCTCAGGTGCCAGCTACAGCATCCAGTAATCCCAAATACAGCATTCCATCTCTCTAAACTCCAGTGTGCAGTGAGCTCAACTACAACAGACACAGGTGCCAGCTACAGCATCCAGCAATCCCAAATACAGCATTCCAGCTCTCTAAACTCCAGTGTGAAGTGATCTCAACTACAGCAGGCACAGGTGTCAGCGACAGCATCCAGCAATCCCAAATACAGCATTCCAGCTCTCTAAACCCCAGTGTGCAGTGATCTCAACTACAGCAGGCACAGGTGTCAGCGACAGCATCCAGCAATCCCAAATACAGCATTCCAGCTCTCTAAACTCCAGTGTGCAGTGATCTCAACTACAACAGGCACAGGTGCAAGCTACAGCATCCAGCGATGCGCTTTGCAGCATTCAGTCAGTAATGCAGAGGTACAGATGGTAGCAATTAGGTCTGGGCGAAGCACTACACTACGCTTGCGTAGTTTGTGAAGTTTGCGCTACTTTACACTACGCTAACTGCACGTAGCACAGTGCAAACATGCGTAGCGTTGTGCAGCAGTCATTTTTTGCTTGCTCGCAGTTCTCAACGTCAAGTTGGCGACCGCGAGCAAGCAAAATGACATGCCGGCGAGACTTTTTCCTCGTTCGCGATCAGCAACATCAAGTTGCTGATCGCGAGTGTGGAAAATAAACCTCCCGGCGAGATTCTCAACTTGGGGAGGTCAGGTTTCTCATTGCGAGTGGTCGCGTATGCTCGCGACCGATTGCAATGAGAAACTACCAGTCCGCGTTGAGAAAGCTGCCGCTCAAGTAAAAATCTATTCGAGCGGCAGAAAACTACAGCTCACACTAGTGAACGCAGGTGCATTGTACAGTGTTCACCACAGCGTGCAGTGATCCTAGCTATAGTATGACGAAATCCCTACAACAGCATCCAGCGTTCATAAACACAGTTCAGAGATACAAAATAAGACAAGCAAGATTCCAACTACAGCATATAGCCAGGGCCACCGGAACTATGCAATTGTGCAGCCGCAGCGGTTTTATTTCTCCATAATTATAGATTTGCTGCATTTGCCACATAGTCCACCATCTGCTGCATAATCTGCAAATTTTAATTTAAAAAAAGTGTTTCTAGCTCAAACAATTCAAACGTTACTAAAGACACAGCAACACGTGTTGCTGCGCATTGGAAGGCCCTTTCCAAAGGCTGGCTGGTCACTTTCTGTTGGTTATTGCTAAATTTAGGTGTTAAACTGGTACTAACGATGTGCATCCAACGCGCAGACAGTGTTAACAAGTGTAAAATTGAGAAAATAAGGAATTCTATCACAAAATGTGCCGCAATACAATTCATAATTTGCCTTTGCTTGCCACATAATTTGGCCCTCCCCTGCCACATAATTCCAGTGGTCCTGCAAATAGAGCGTCACACTACAGTACACAGCAATCCCATTTACACCACGCAGCAACCTAAACCTCAATTTGCACCATGTAGCAACCTAAACTAAACTTCACTATCCTAAAGCAACTCCATTGGCTGCCAATAAAGCATAGAATTTGTTTTACGTCTTTCCTTATTGCTGGGGCGGATTTTGCCTTTGAGTGGAGGAGCATCGCCCGACAAGCCCCAGAGCTGGAAAAAAAAAAGTAATAAAGTTTATGTCTTACTATTTTATTTTTCAGCAACCTGCAAGTGTCAGGACAGGGTGGGGCAGGTGCTGCTGAGTGGCAGCAGCAGGGAGCTGTGTGCTTACAAATGTGCATGTCTCTGTGGCTGGCCATCTTGGGTCGGCCAGCCAGACATTTGCATTTTAAAGTTCTCTAACCCAGCTGTCTTAGCCGGCTGGGTTAGAGAATGCGCTGACCTCCAGTGCTCTTAGCAGCGCTGAGAGAGCCTGCTCGATCCAATTCTGGCGCTGTTCTCATGCTGTGAGAGCAGCGCCAGGATTGGGTAGTGCAGTTTTCCTGGTCCGGCGCTTCCAGGTGGAGAGAAAACACCCAAGGGAGAACAAGGTCGCGTGGCAACTTAGAAAGGTAAGTCAAATTGTCTTTTTTTTGTGTGCCCTGCCTCGCGACCCTCGGTACAAACCTGCCTTATTGTCCATAGGATTCTCCACAATGTTTTACCTACTCGAGTAGCTAAATATTGTAGCGTGCATGCTCCCACTCTTAGGCTTCATTTTTATGGCACATTTGTTCTTTCAGTGTCTAGAACTAGGGTAGGCTCTTTTTAGGGGGCGTACCTATTTGTATGTTCTATGTTCTACCTATACGTATGCTGCCACAAAGGAATGGAACCTGCTACCTTCTGAAATGTGAAGCCAAGTGTTGATTGTTCATTTCACAAGAGTACTGAAAAATATGTTATTTAAGATAGCTTGCAACAGCTAGTGCATTGTATTTGTTAGGTTATCAAGAAGCTATGGCATACACAAGATTTATAAATAAACAAATTATAACAAACAGCAATTGCAATTACAGAAGGCAGACATTCAAATTACAGGGTGCAGCAATCAGAACTACAGCAAACAATGATTCCACCCAGCGAGGTCAACTACAGTATCCAAGGGTCCAAACTACCGCATTAGCTGATCCAAACTACAACACCCAGCAATGTAACCTACGGTATCCTGCTGTCTGAATTACAGTATGCAACTATCCCAGGTAGAGCATGCAAAGATTAAAACTAAAGCATGCAGCGATACCAACTATCATGCAGTGGTCCTATTTACAGCATGAGGCAAACCAAACCGAAGCATGCGATGAACCAAACTACAACAACCAGCTAAGTAACCTACAGCATCCCGCAGTCTACATTACAGTATGCAGCTAAGCCAGGTAGAGCATGCAAAGATTAAACCAAAGCATGCAGCGATACCAACTACAGCAAGCCGAGAACCAAGTTACGTTATGCAGTGGTCCCTTCTACAGCTTACGCATTCCCATAAGGCAACCATGAGGCATACATTCATGAACTTGCAAATATACAACATTACAGTTGGAAAAACTAAATATTAGCCATTTTAAACAATACTGCTGTCTAATATCAGCACTTACAATATTACCTTAAGTCCCTACCTCTATATTTTCTATGGGAGTGTGTTTCAGTACCAGTGGTAGGCCATCTGTGGTGCTGCTGGACTTACTCGAGCTCAGAGATAGGAGTACATCTGCTTCTGTTTTGGTTTTTGTTTGGCTGAAGTAACTTTAGATGTGCAGTTTGTGAACAGGAATGGGCTTCTTCATTTGTGGGTGGATGCCTATCCCTCCCTAAACCCCTCTGACTTATTTGTGTATGGCTGGGTTCGAACTGGAATGGCATGGGGAGCACAAAAATGATGGATTTAGGCCCAGATCTCTGTACTGGGGTGAATGTATTACATTGTTCTGCATTCTGCCCATCAATTGTTCTTTTTGCATTTGAGAACCCCACCACAGCATCCAGTGATCCGAGCAACAGCTCCCAGCAATCCCACTACAGCATTCAGAGATCCCAACCACACCATCCAGGGATCACAGCTACAGCTCTCAGCAATCCAACTACAGCGTGCAGAGAACCCAATCACACCAACCAATAATCACAAATCAGCACCCAACAATTCAACTACAGCATGCAGAGTCCCCATCAACAGCAACCAACTATCCTTGCTACAGCACCTAGCAATCAAACTACAGAGTGAAGAGAACCCAACCACAGCATCCAGGGATCCCAGCTATAGAATCCAGGGATCCAAGATGACCCTTCAGCAATCCCAATGACAGGCTGCAACTGTACAGGGGTCTAGTGATCCAACTACAGCATTTTGTGATTCCACCAACATCATACAGGGCCAAATGCATCAAAGGGTTTGGGCCATTCTGTGTCTATGGGAAAATGTGTTGATGCATACGACCCCTAGTGATTTGTTACTGCACCCATGATCCAACTGCATTATGTGGTGATCCCAATTACAGTATCCTGCTATCCCTTACAGCATCCAGCAAATCACTTGTTTCCAGCTATGCCAATAACTGCATCCAGCTCAGGAAACTGCACCATCAACTTATCTAAACTGCAGTGTTCAGACACCTAAACTACAGCATGCAGCGATTGCACCTACAGCAAACTGAACTATGGTATGAAGCGATCCCAAGTATAGCATTATGGGATTCCAACTACAGTCCCCAGCAGTCTAAGTTACAGCATGCGTCAATCCAAGCAACAGCATGCAGCGATCCAAACGACATCATGCAGCAACAGCATGCACCGATTCAGCTACACTATGCGTCAATCCAAACTACAGCATGTGTCAATCCAAACTACAGCATGCAGCGATCCAATTGTCAGTATTCAGCTGTCTAAGCTACAGCATGCACCGATTCAGCTACACCATGCATCAATCCAAACTACAGCACGGGTTAATACAAGCTACAGCATGGGTTAATACAAGCTACAGCATGTGTCAATCCAAGCTACAGCATGTGTCAGTCCAAACTACAGCATGCAGCGATCCAATCAACAGTATCCAGCTGTCTAAGCTACAGCATGCATCAATTCAAACTACGTGGTACAAAAGGGGAGTTGTTCGCCATAAGTTGGCAGGGTATGCTCAGACGGGAGTCCCTTGCTCACTTTGCCACTGGATTCAAGCAAGCCGGGCTGAAGACGGCTGAAATGCCAGAAACCGGTCGTCGGAAGCTTGTTTACGGTCCAGGGAAGGCATGGCTTGGCAGTTCGGGCTGGACTGTTCCCATGAGGCACAGGGTCAGACTGATTTGCATATGGCCATGTCTGAACTGGGGTGGCAGAGTGGGCTAAAGAACGGTGATGGATTAAACCCAGATCTCTTGACTGGGTGTGAGTGTTTGATTGGTTCAGATGCTCCGTCCATCACCACCCCCTTTTGTACCACTCAATTCAAAATACAGCATGCGCCGATCAACTCAACAGCATGCAGTTTTGTACTACAAAATCCAGTGATTGCATAGATCCAAACTACGGATTCCACTATTCCATCAGCAGCATTCAGTGATCACAAGTATAGAGCACAGTGATTCTAACTTCAGAATTAAGTGGTCTAACTACAACATGTAGCAGTGCAAGCATGAAGCAATCCACTGCAGTCTCCATGATGCAGCTGTAGGATGTGTAGATGCCAATTAAAATATCCTGTTATTTGCTACACCATCCAGTGAAACACTACAGCACCAGCAATCAACAAACAAGAGCATCCTGCTCACCAATCTATGCATCAATAGATCTAAACTACAGCATGCAGCGATCTAAACTACAGCATAAAGTAACCTAAAAT
Source organism: Lissotriton helveticus (assembly GCF_964261635.1). Taxonomy (NCBI): domain Eukaryota; kingdom Metazoa; phylum Chordata; class Amphibia; order Caudata; family Salamandridae; genus Lissotriton; species Lissotriton helveticus. The sequence goes on along the minus strand of NC_136065.1, from coordinate 1,975,239,459 downwards.
ACAGCATGCAACGATCTCAATCACAGCATGCAGTGAATCCAGCTACAGCATACAGCAATCTATCCGACAGCATGCAGCAAACTCAACTACAGCACACAGCGATCTCAACTACAGCATGCAGCGATCTCAACTACAGCACGCAACGATCTAAACTACAGTATAAAGTGACCTAAAATACAGCATGCATCGATCTCAACTACAGATTGCAGTGAATCCAGCTACAACATACAGCGATCTAACCTACAGCACGCAGCGATCTCGATTACAGAACGCAACAATCTCGACTACAGCAGGCATCGATCTCAACTACAGCAGGCATCGATCTCAACTACAGCAGGCATCGATCTCAATTACAGCAGTCATCGATCTCAACTACAGCAGGCATCAATCTCAACTACAGCAGGCATCGATCTCAACTACAGCAGGCATCGATCTCAACTACAGCAGGCATCGATCTCAACTACAGCAGGCATCGATCTCAACTACAGCAGGCATCGATCTCCACTACAGCAGGCATCGATCTCAACTACAGCAGGCATCGTTCTCAACTGCAGTAGGCATCGTTCTCAACTACGCCAGGCATCGATCTCAACTACAGCAAGCAGTGATCTACACTACAGCATGCAGCAATCTAAACTACAGCATGCAGCGATCTAAACTACAGCATACAGCGATCTAAACTACAGCATGCAGCGATCTAAACTACAGCATGCAGCGATCTAAACTACAGCATGCAGCGATCTAAACTACAGCATGCAGCGATCTACACTGCAGCATGCAGCGATCTACACTGCAGCATGCAGCGAAACACTACAGTATCCAGCTATCCCCACAAGAGCATCCTGTTCACCAATCTATGCATCAATAGATCTAAACTACAGCATGCAGTAACCTAAAATACAGCATGCATCGATCTCAACTACAGCATGCATTGAACCCAGTTACAGCATACAGCGATCTAACCTACAGCACTCAGCGATCTCAACTACAGCACTCAGCGATCTAAACTCCAGCTTGCAGCGATCTCAACTCCAGCTTGCAGCGATCTCAACTCCAGCTTGCAGCGATCTCAACTCCAGCATGCAGCGATTTCAACTCCAGCATGCAGCGATTTCAACTCCAGCATGCAGCGATCTCAACTACAGCACACAGCAATCTAACCGACAGCACGCCGTGATCTCAAATACAGCACGCAGCGATCTCAACTACAGAACGCAGTTAACTCAACTACAGCACGCAGCAATCTAAACTACAGCAGGCAGCGATCTAAACTACAGCAGGCAGCGATCTAAACTACAGCAGGCAGCAATCTCAGCTACAGCCGGCAGCAATCTCAACTACAGCACGCAGCAAGCGCAAGTACAGCACGCAGCAAGCACAAGTACAGCACGCAGCAAGCGCAAGTACAGCACGCAGCAAGCGCAAGTACAGCACGCAGCAAGCTCAATTACAGCACGCAGCAATCTTAGCTACAGCACACAGCGATCTAAACTACAGCATGCAGCGATCTAAACTACAGCATGCAGCAATCCCCACAAGAGCATCCTGCTCATCAATCTATGCATCAATAGATCTAAACTACAGCATGCAGCGATCTAAACTACAGCATGCAGTAACCTAAAATGCAGGATGCATCGATATCAACTACAGCATGCAGTGAACCCAGCTACAGCCTGCAGCGATCTAACCTACAGCATGCAGCAATCTCAACTACAGCACGCAGCGATCTCAACTACAGCATGCAGCGATCTCAACTACAGCATGCAGCGATCAAAACTACAGCATGCAGCGATCAAAACTACAGCATGCAGAAATCTCAACTACAGCACGCAGTGATCTAACCGACAGCACACAGCGATCTCAAATACAGCACGCAGCGATCTCAACTACAGAACGCAGTAAACTCAACTACAGCACGCAGCGATCTCAACTACAGCACGCAGCGATCTCAACTACAGCACGCAGCAATCTCAACTATCGCACGCAACAATCTCAACTATAGCTCGCAGAGATCTCAACTACAGCATGCAGCGATCTCAACTACAGCATGCAGCAATCTAACCTACAGCATGCAGTGATCTCAACTACAGCAGGCAGCGATCTCAACTACAGCAGGCAGCGATCTCAACTACAGCAGGCAGCGATGTCAAATACAGCAGGCAGCGATGTCAAATACAGCAGGCAGCGATCTCAACTACAGCAGGCAGCGATCTCAACTACAGCAGGCAGTGATCTCAGCTACAGCCGGCAGTGATCTCAGCTACAGCCGGCAGTGATCTCAGCTACAGCCGGCAGCGACCTAACATACAGCAGGCAGCGATCTAACCTACAGCATGCAGCGATCTAACCTACAGCATGCAGCAATCTAACCTACAGCATGCTGCAATCTAACCTACAGCATGCTGCAATCTAACCTACAGCATGCTGCAATCTAACCTACAGCATGCTGCAATTTAACATACAGCATGCAGCGATCTCAACTACAGCACGCTGCAATCTCAACTACAGCACGCAGCAAGCTCAACTACAGCACGCAGCAAGCTCAACTACAGCACGCAGCAAGCTCAACTACAGCACGCAGCAAGCTCAACTACAGCACGCAGCAAGCTCAACTACAGCACGCAGCAAACTCAAGTACAGCACGCAGCAAGCTCAAGTACAGCACGCACCAATCTTAGCTACAGCACACAGCGATCTAAACTACAGCATGCAGCGATCTAAACTACGGCATGCAGCGATCTAAACTACAGCATGTAGCGATCTAAACTACAGCCTGCTATTCCATGCAGCAATCTAAACTACAGCATGCAGCGAACTGAAGTATAGCATGCATTGATCTCAACTACAGCATGCAGCGATCTAAACTACAGCATGCAGTGAACTAAACTACAGCATGCAGAGAACAAAACTGCAGCATGCAGAGAACAAAACTGCAGCATGCTGCAATCTAAAATATAGCATGCAGCGAACCCAGCTACAGCATGCAGCCATTTAAACTACAGCATGCAGCAATTTAAACTCCAGCATGCAGCGAACCCAGCTACAGCACTTTCAACTAAAGCATACAGTTTTCTAAACTACAGTATTCAGTGATTCGAACTGTGGTCTGCAGAGATTCAGACTACAGCATCTAGTTACCATATTTACAGCATCCATTGAGCACAACTGCAGAATGCAGTTATTCTAAACTCCAACATGCACCAATGCCAGCTACAACAATCACAACTGCAGTGTGTAGTGATGCCAACCAAAGCATCACGGAGTCCCAACTACAATATCCAGCTAAAGTGGGAGCAAAGGTGATACAGATTATCTGACTCCAGTAAAATACTGCAGTATACAGGTGCGACTGGTGTCTCATAGAACATGCTGACTGCAGCATTTAGTGACAGGTGTAATAAAGATTATAATGACTGTAGCATATTATACACAGAGTGGGGGTGACACCAAGAATACTGACCGAAGCACAGAGTAGAGGGCTGCAGTACACACACCTGCACTATGCATACAGATGCTACTGTCTGTAGCACAGTGTAGAGTGCTGCAGTATAGGCAACATGTATAATGGGACCCCCTCAAATGAATAATTTGTGGCCAAGGAACAGAGGGGAATAGAAATACACAAAATATGAGAGACGTTCCTTCAATGGCCATATACATCAATAATGTGTATGCATCTCTAAATGTCCAGATAGAGTGACAGTAACAAGTTAATGAAGAATACTGATTATTCAAAAATTGTGTTTATTTTTCTTTTTTATATATATATAAATTCATATAAATACTGTTTTGAATTAGAAAATTACATAGAAAATCCATCAAATAATTACAAAGGATCACAAATCATATGTTACAATCATATAAATAAACGAAAATTAATAATACCCCTAGGTAACAATCAACCAAGCAACTCACTTACGTGCTACCAATCATACCACAACCATACCACATACTAAGATGAGGAGAAGGAACTGGATTCCAATTAGCTAGATAACAACGCTAATACTATACAAGGGCCACCAGATGTAACAGTCGGCCCCTGCTGCAGGTCTACGCGCGTTTCGGTGGTTCAAGCCACCTTCATCAGGACCTTGTACATCATCAAGTGCAGATACCAGGGGATCAGAACAAACAAGGAAAAAATTACCTAAGGAAAAAGGGGAGAAAACAAGTCTGTCACTCCAAAATACACAAAGATTATATATACAAAAACATTAAGCATTCACTGTTTAGGCAAGACTCTGGGAGCTCATCAACGTGACCATAGAGAGAGAGTCCTACATCTCACAAGAAATATTTCTATAAGTCTGACTCTTCACAAGAAACGAGGCAAAGATTCACCAAAACTGTGACAAAAAGGAAGACATTATTTTAAAAGGTCAATAGTAACCAATCATTCTTAAACCCTATTGGTGATCCCTACGTAGGCAAGGATAAGATTACAGCCAAAGATTTACCATATATACAAAAAAGAGAGAGAGAAGTGGGTCACAAGGCATAACCTGATCTAGTTCGAAGAAATTTAAGCTAATAGTGACACATCATGGCACGTAATGATATACTTACACTGTAATATACGGGTATCTTTTCAAAGGGAATATATAGTCAGTAAAATCAAGAGTAAGATGAAATCCAGTGCACAGCTTCTGCATAAAATTAAAAGAGGGCCTTTAGAATAAAGTTTGCTCAAGGGACTGGCTGAAACTCATGTATATTCCACAATTGGAAAGCTTACCAATGGTTCCACACACGATGGAAACAGGGAACAGAAAAGCTAGAACGCTTCATATAATGGATTGAATAAACAGACTGTTCCGTGTTGCTGGCTGCAGAAAAAGCATACAAGGCCAGGGGGTCATACTTGGTGTGAGACATATATGGAAAACACCAAGATTTGTGTAAATGCCTCCTAACAGATCACTCCTCATTTAATGCTGTTAATAATCAGGTTAACCGATTGACATACCCAAATAGTCGCAGGATATCCGTGCTGATAATGGTTCTCAATGCATCAATATCTTTGGTATTTATCAAAACGAGTATCCCAGTTAAGTAAGGGCGGCGAGGGAGATAATTTCTGTTGCATCTCGATCTAAATATGGGTGAAAAAAATGTATAGGGAAATCCTCTTAGTGCCGGTACCGGTACACGGTTTGGAGATTTCTAAACCCTAGCAACAAGTAAATAAGCTTACTTCTGAGTATGGTCAGTAAGCCATCCGTAGGTAGGGTATAGTTTCCAACACCAGCGACCCTGAAAGTTAAAAAGAAGTACGGGCGTTAAATGCGTGCCGCATACAGCAAGGGTCTACTATGGAGGAGTATGCGCTGTTACTTGCAGAAATAACATCGGCCAAAAACACATACCAAAACATATTAAAACATATGGCGGTCCGAGCCCCGATGAAGAATGGTGACTTCGATCTACACAACTTACACAACCCCCGGGTGCGTGCGCGTTTACAAGAAAAAGGAAGAACACGTCGGTAGCGAGTGGCTCATTTGAACTCGACAGGGCATGTTAACAACTTGGACAAGTCTAAACCCATATCGCTAATGTGAAAGCGATAACTATTCCAAATTCCTACATCCAAAAAAAATATATAAGACTCTAGCTTGCTTACTTGGTGTTTCGCAGCGGTGCGACGTGAACCCTCTACGTCGGAAGAAGCCCTCAGCGGAAGATCACAGAGGCCCGTCATGTTTTAAAGCTTCCGCGATAGGTCCTAAAATCACGCGAGAAGTTTCCAAAGACGCGTAACAGATAGTGGGAGTCTCCCATCATAGGCATAGAAAGAGGACTGCAAGATAGCGTCCATCTCACTAATGCCTGACAATAAGGGCCGATCAAGCCACAATTATAAGCATGCCAGAATATCAGGTCAACACGCGCAACAATAAAATTAAAAAATTAAATATATAAAGATACTAAAGAAGTTTGAATCAAAACATCTATAATTCAAAGGAAATGAAAAATACGTAATAGTTTAGAAGAGTCTCCCATCAAAGACAGGGACAATATACTATACAAGAAAGAGAAAAGACTCCCAAGTAGCATCCATCTAACCAGTGTGGAATCATAAGAGATGGAGTAATTCCACCATCTAGATGAGATGGGAAAGATTGAAAAAGGTTTCATGGATCAAGTAAATAACATGTATCATTAATAAATCAATGCATGTCAGAAGTCAAATTCACTAAAGAGAGGGAGGTAGAAATCCTATATGGTACACTCCCTACTGAACCATTTGCTACAGTGAAGGCTCCCAAAATGAGGGGGCAGAATATATACTCTAGGTGTTCCATGTCAGATGCCCAAGGTGGCACATGCAGAGTTAAGGCAAGGGTTCATTACTTGGTCACATACCAGGATAACTCTTCATTTAACCCTCGCTTGACGCTATCCAAATGGTAAATCCAAAACGTTTCACGTTTTTTACGCGTGATTTCGCTCGATTGTCCCATTTTAGTTGTAACCTTTTCAAGGATAGACCATTTGATCTCATTCTCTCCATGAGATTTCTCAATGCAATGTTGGACTAATGGAGCTGACAACTTGTTGGTCCTAATAGCGGACTTATGTTCGCTGAAGCGGACGCGAAACTCACGACCCGTCTCACCAACATAAGCCAGACCACAGTCACAGAATAGAATATACACGATGTTGCTACTGCGACAGTTTGTGAGAAAGCGCAGCTTGATCTTTTTATCATTGTAAGTCACTGTGTCAGATGTAATCGCTGAATCACAGGCGTGGCAAGAGCCACATCTGTGATTACCCATTATCGCAGGAAGTCCAGTAATAGAAAGCTGGTTGTTCAATTGAGAATTTCTCGAGGGGGGTCTGGCATGAACCAGCATACTCGTTTTGATAAATACCAAAGATATTGATGCATTGAGAACCATTATCAGCACGGATATCCTGCGACTATTTGGGTATGTCAATCGGTTAACCTGATTATTAACAGCATTAAATGAGGAGTGATCTGTTAGGAGGCATTTACACAAATCTTGGTGTTTTCCATATATGTCTCACACCAAGTATGACCCCCTGGCCTTGTATGCTTTTTCTGCAGCCAGCAACACGGAACAGTCTGTTTATTCAATCCATTATATGAAGCGTTCTAGCTTTTCTGTTCCCTGTTTCCATCGTGTGTGGAACCATTGGTAAGCTTTCCAATTGTGGAATATACATGAGTTTCAGCCAGTCCCTTGAGCAAACTTTATTCTAAAGGCCCTCTTTTAATTTTATGCAGAAGCTGTGCACTGGATTTCATCTTACTCTTGATTTTACTGACTATATATTCCCTTTGAAAAGATACCCGTATATTACAGTGTAAGTATATCATTACGTGCCATGATGTGTCACTATTAGCTTAAATTTCTTCGAACTAGATCAGGTTATGCCTTGTGACCCACTTCTCTCTCTCTTTTTTGTATATATGGTAAATCTTTGGCTGTAATCTTATCCTTGCCTACGTAGGGATCACCAATAGGGTTTAAGAATGATTGGTTACTATTGACCTTTTAAAATAATGTCTTCCTTTTTGTCACAGTTTTGGTGAATCTTTGCCTCGTTTCTTGTGAAGAGTCAGACTTATAGAAATATTTCTTGTGAGATGTAGGACTCTCTCTCTATGGTCACGTTGATGAGCTCCCAGAGTCTTGCCTAAACAGTGAATGCTTAATGTTTTTGTATATATAATCTTTGTGTATTTTGGAGTGACAGACTTGTTTTCTCCCCTTTTTCCTTAGGTAATTTTTTCCTTGTTTGTTCTGATCCCCTGGTATCTGCACTTGATGATGTACAAGGTCCTGATGAAGGTGGCTTGAACCACCGAAACGCGCGTAGACCTGCAGCAGGGGCCGACTGTTACATCTGGTGGCCCTTGTATAGTATTAGCGTTGTTATCTAGCTAATTGGAATCCAGTTCCTTCTCCTCATCTTAGTATGTGGTATGGTTGTGGTATGATTGGTAGCACGTAAGTGAGTTGCTTGGTTGATTGTTACCTAGGGGTATTATTAATTTTCGTTTATTTATATGATTGTAACATATGATTTGTGATCCTTTGTAATTATTTGATGGATTTTCTATGTAATTTTCTAATTCAAAACAGTATTTATATGAATTTATATATATATAAAAAAGAAAAATAAACACAATTTTTGAATAATCAGTATTCTTCATTAACTTGTTACTGTCACTCTATCTGGACATTTAGAGATGCATACACATTATTGATGTATATGGCCATTGAAGGAACGTCTCTCATATTTTGAGTGCTGCAGTATACACATTAGGTGCGGTACATATAATACCGACTGCAGCATAGTGCTGAGTCTTGCAATATACATAGACTGGATGCAATACAGATAATACTAACTGTAGCGCAGTATAAAGTGCTGCAGTATACACGCAGTGGGTCTGATAAATATAATACAGACTGTGGCACCAGGCATCAGTATACACACAATGGATGTGCTACATATAATGCAGACTGAGGCACTGTGCAGCAGTATACACAAAGCTGCAGTATACATGCCTATAATATTATTTGTGGCACAATGTAGAGAGCTGCAATATACACACAGTGGGTCTGATGCATATAATGCGTACTGGGGCACCGTGCATCAGTATATACACACAGTGGATGTGCTACATATAATACAGACTGTGGCACCATGAATCAGTATACACACAGCTGCAGAATACATGCTGGGGTTGAGTGTTTGTATTGTCAACGCTCCGTCCATCACCACCTTTGGTTTTTCTTTGTTCGCCCTAAGTTGGCAGGGTATGCTCAGACGTGAGTCCCTTGCTCACTTTGCCACTGGAGTCAAGCAAGCCCGGCTGAAGACGGCTGTAATGCCAGAAACCAGTCCTGGGAAGCTTGATTCCGGTCCAGGGAAGACATGGCTTGGCAGTTCGGGCTGGACATGAGGCACAGGGTCAGACTGATTTGCATATGGCCATGTCTGAACTGGGGTGGCGGAGTGAGCTAAAGAAGGGTGATGAATTAAACCCAGATCAGTTGACTGGGGTTGAGTGTTTGTATTGTCAACGCTCCGTCCATCACCACCTTTGGTTTTTCTTTGTTCGCCCTAAGTTGGCAGGGTATGCTCAGACGTGAGTCCCTGGCTCACTTTGCCACTGGAGTCAAGCAAGCCCGGCTGAAGACGGCTGTAATGCCAGAAACCAGTCCTGGGAAGCTTGATTCTGGTCCAGGGAAGACATGGCTTGGCAGTTCGGGCTGGACTGTTCCCATGAGGCACAGGGTCAGACTGATTTGCATATGGCCATGTCTGAACAGGGGTGGCGGAGTGACCTAAAGAACGGTGATGGATTAAACCCAGATCAGTTGACTGGGGTTGAGTGTTTGTATTGTCAACGCTCCGTCCATCACCACCTTTGGTTTTTCTTTGTTCGCCCTAAGTTGGCAGGGTATGCTCAGACGTGAGTCCCTTGCTCACTTTGCCACTGGAGTCAAGCAAGCCCGGCTGAAGACGGCTGTAATGCCAGAAACCGGTCCTGGGAAGCTTGATTCCGGTCCAGGGAAGACATGGCTTGGCAGTTCGGGCTGGACTGTTCCCATGAGGCACAGGGTCAGACTGATTTGCATATGGCATGTCTGAACTGGGGTGGCGGAGTGAGCTAAAGAACAGTGATGGATTAAACCCAGATCAGTTGACTGGGGTTGAGTGTTTGCATTGTCAACGCTCCGTCCATCACCACCTTTGGTTTTTCTTTATAATAGGGTTAGTGGCACTGTGTAGAGAGATGCCGTATACACACAGCGGATGTACTACATATAATGCAGACTGAGGCACTGTGCATCAGTATACACACAGCTGCAGAATACATGCATATAATATTGTTTGTGGCACAGTGTAGAATGTTGCAGTACACACAGTGGGTGTGATACATATAATCAGGACTATAGCCCAGTGCAGCAGAATACACACAGCTGCAGAACACATGCATATAATATTGTTTATGGCACAGTGTAAAATGCTGCAGTATACACACAGTGGGTGTGATGCATATTATGCATACTGTGGCACGTGCATCAGCATACACACAGTGTGTCTGATACATATAATGCGGACTGTGGCACAGTGCAGCAGTATACACACAGCTGCAGAATATATGCATATAATATTATATGTGGCGCAGTGTAGAGTGCTGCAGTATACTCACAGTGGGTGTGATACATATAATGCGGACTGTAGCCCAGTTCAGCAGTATGCACACAGCTGCAGTATGCATGCATATAATATTATTTGTGGCACAGTGTAGAGAGATGCCGTATATACACAGTGAAGTGGGTGTGATGTATATAAATGTATACTGTAGCACTGTGCATTAGTATGCACATAGTGGATGTGATACATATAATACAGACTGTGGCACCGTGCATCAGTATACACACAGTGGATGTGATAAATATACTGCTGACTGTAGCACAGTGCAGCACTATACAAACAGCTGCAGTACACATGCAAATATTAGTGTTTGTGGTGCAGTGTAGAATGCTGCAGTATACACACAATGGGTCTGATGCATTTAATGCTGTCTGTGGCACAGTGCTGCAGTATACACACAGCTGCAGTATACATGCATTAAATATTGTTTGTGGCACAGTGTAGAGTGCTGCAGTATACACACACTGGGTGTGATGCATATAATGCATACTGTGGCACCGTGCATCTGTATGCACACAGTGAATGTGATACATATAATGCTGACTGTTGCACAGTGTATAAGTGTCTACACAGCTGTAGTTTACATGCATATAATGTCTGTGGCACAGTGTAGAATGCTGCAGTATACACACAGTGGGTGTGATAAATATAATGCTGACTGTAGCACAGTGCAGCAGTATACACACAGCTGCAGTATACATACATACATTTAATATTGTTTGTGGTGCAGTGTAGAATGCTGCAGTATACACACACAGTAGGTCTGATGCATATAATGCATACTGTGGCACCGTGCATCAGAAAACACACAGTGGATGTGATACATATAATGTGGACTGTGGCACTGTACAGCAGTATACACACAGTTGCAGTAGACATGCATATAATATTACTTGTGGCACAGTGTAGAGAGATGCCGTATACACACAGTGGGTGTGATGCATACGATGCGTACTGTGGCACCGTGCATTAGAAGGATAAATATAATGCGACTGTAGCACAGTGCAGTAGTATACACACAGCTGCAGTATGCACACAGTGTGTGTTATCTATATAATGTGGACTGTAGCCCAGTGCAACAGTATACACACAGCTGCAGTATACATACATACATTTAATATTGTTTGTGGTGCAGTGTAGAATGCTGCAGTATACACACACAGTAGGTCTGATGCATATAATGCATACTGTGGCACCGTGCATCAGAAAACACACAGTGGATGTGATACATATAATGTGGACTGTGGCACTGTACAGCAGTATACACACAGTTGCAGTAGACATGCATATAATATTACTTGTGGAACAGTGTAGAGAGATGCCGTATACACACAGTGGGTGTGATGCATACGATGCGTACTGTGGCACCGTGCATTAGAAGGATAAATATAATGCGAACTGTAGCACAGTGCAGTAGTATACACACAGCTGCAGTATGCACACAGTGTGTGTTATCTATGTAATGTGGACTGTAGCCCAGTGCAGCAGTATACACACAGCTGCAGTATACATGCATATAATATTATTTGTGGCACCGTGTAGAGTGCTGCAGAATACACACACTGGGTGTGATGCATATAAAGCATTCTGTGGCACCGTGAATCAGTATGCACACAGTGAATGTGATACACATAATACAACCTGTGGCACCGTGCATCAGATTACACAAAGTGGATGTGATACATATAATTCGGACTGTAGCACAGTGCAGCAGTATACACACAGCTACAGTGTACATGCATATAATATGTTTTATGGCACAGTGTAGAATGCTGCAGTATCCACACAGTGGATGTGATAAAATAATGCTGACTGTAGCACAGTGCAGCAGTATACACACAGCTGCAGTGTACATGAATATAATATTTTCTGTAGCACAGTGCAGTGTTCCCATAGACACACAGCTGGCATCGTACAGAATATACACACTGTAGCACAATGCATAGTACTGCATTATACATACATATAATAGTATATAATACCCGCAGCTGCCATGGGCGGTGTTTCCTGAAGACGAGGTGCAGCACGTAGTGGTGGTGCAAATTACAGAAAAAAAGCAAAGCCTGAATCTGACCTCTCATCATCAGAAGGGGAGAAATGCAGCCGGCAAAATTATTTTCTTTGCCTGAAAAATCTTGCACCATTCCTGCCAGTTTCCTATACTCCAAACACAATAGAAGGGAGCCGAGAATCATATCTTCGATCCGGTACACAGATCCCAGGTATGGAGTAAAAATAGAGCTCAGACAGTACACTGTCCACTCCTGCTCCTTTTGCCCTTACCCTTGAATAGTTACACACCTACTCCAGAATCCTTCATTCTAGGATTAACTTTGGGTAAGAATAGTTGATGTTATCTTGACTTCGGAGAGACTTACTTCAAGGAACTCTACATATTTATATTTTTGCAAGGGGAGCCCATAAATAATCCCAGACGTGGGTCCCTTGCTCACTTTGCCACTGGATTCAAGCTAACCTAGCTGATGAAAGGTAATACCCAGAAACCGGTCCCAGGATGCTTGTTTCTGGTCCAGGGAGGACCTGGCTTGGCAGTTCGGGCTGAACTGTTCCCATGAGGCACAGGGTGAAGACTGATTTGCATATAGCTGGGTCCAAAACTGGGGTGGCATTGTGAGCAGAAGAATGATGGATTTAACCCAGATATTTTGAATGTGAGTGAATGTGAGATTTATTCAGCATTCCATCCATCATTTGTTTGCGTATCACATAAACATAGTAAGGCAGAGCCCCAGTGGAGGGACGATTTATAGACATAGCTGCAGTGTTTTCTGGAAGCACTCCATGGAACAGAAAAGGACATTTATTCCCTTTATTTATTTCTTGTTTATCCGAGATTAAACATACTGCAAAAGTCACATGCTTCTCAATGAGTTAATATCAATAAAAATACCAAAGTACATAATCCGAGAAACAATCCTGAACCAGCCATCACAATTTATAAAAGTTTATAAAACATCTTTAGGCCCTGTGTATGAATCAGGCAGAGAGGGATTCCCATACGCAATTCCACACCTCCTGGTATTGCGTGGGCCGATTTTTCCACACCCAGTTTCCAGAATTTGGGAAAACTGGACCCAATTTTACTGTATGGTAATTCTGTCCTGTAAAATTGCATACAGCTTTGGCCCCAGCAGCAGGCCAGCATCTTACCCATTTTTAGGTCTCGTCTAGGCAGCACTTGCTCTCTTCGAGACAGGTTGTGTGCAGAATATGGGATTTAAAATCCGCCCAGCACTTCTGATTGGTAGGCCTGCCTTTTGGAAATTCCTTTACTGTGGTTGGTCAATAGTGTTCATCTGTCCAACCTCTACATGATTGGTTCCCGCCCGTGGGACAGCACCGATTGTTTCTTTTGGTTGGCCATCGCTCGCCATCTGTTGCCTCCCCTCTCACATTATTGCTGCCATCCTTCCTGGTTTTCTTTGCAGTGCTTGTTTACTTTTGTAGCAATTGTGGCACGCCACACTTTAGTTTTAAACATCTAAGCTAAAGCATGGAGTGCCGCAATTGTTACAAAGGTAACTCAATTTTAACAAAAAATTGGCAGCCGTACAACTATTTTTTTCTATTAATTGACTTTTGTGTTAATGGCGGCACCCTGCGCTTTAGCGTCAAACATCTAAAGCGCGGCAGGCCGCCATTGTTACAAAAGTCCATAAATAGATAAACAAAGGTCGGCGGACACCACATTTCTTTTTCATTTATTTACTTTTATAGCAATCGCAGCATGCCGCACTTTACTTTTAAACATATTAAGATAAAGTGCGGCATGCCACGATTGCTACAATAGTAAATAAATAGAAATACAAATGCAAGCAGAAGCCACATTTCTTTTCAATTTGTTTACATTTTTTTAGCAATCACAGCATACTGCGCTTTTCTTTTAAACATATTAGGCTAAAGCACAGTGTGTCACGATTGCTATAATAGTAAATAAATAGAAAAATAAAGGCAGGTGGACGCTGCATTTCTTTTCCATTTGCAAATCCAATAGCTCTACATTTAACTAATGCGAGCCCTATTGCATTGCAAATGCTTGTTGTTTTTTGGCAGGGGGAATCAAGTAATTCTTCACCCTGCCAGAATTTAGCTTCTGCTTCCCTGAAGAAAAGAGGCTATGCCCCAAGGCAATTAATCGACTAAGAAGCAAGCGAACAGGACAATAAATTCAACCTATGGTAAGCAATGGGTGGTCTTTAAGCAGGGCCTCTTGAATTAAATGATTCTATAGCCACAATGTTTTCTGCATAATTATGAATTTGCTGCAATCACTGCATAATACATTATCTGCTGTATAATCTGGCGATGTGCTCCGTGCGCAGAGGAAAGGTTGACTGCTCATCTTTCAATTGCTTATTGCTGTATTTGGGTGTTCAATTGGACACATTTGTGCTAATAAGGTGAAATATTTGCCCAGGCAGTGATACCATGTATACAATTTACGAAATAATTAAGTAATGCTATCACAAACCGTGGCGCATTACGATGCAGAATTTGCCTTTTCTTGCTGCATGATATAGTCTATCCTGCTGCATAATTCCAGTGGCTCTGGCTTTAAACCCACCGTAAATCCATTCTGAGCTGACAGTAGGTCTTTTGAAACTAGATATCATGCGGCTGTCTGGTAGGCTAGACCAGAAAATCAGCAAGAGAAATTATAATGAATAACAATAAGGTAAATGTGGCTTTTAATTATAATAAGAATAGATCTAGTTATGCATCTCCTTGTCTAAAGTACTATACAATCAGCCTAAATCGTCTATATGTTAGTCTCATTAAATTTATTCCCAACATTCAAGTCAATGCTGCAGGATTATCACACAGTCATCTGACACTCAACCAGTCGATCCAGCTCTCACATAAGCTGCAATAATGTTTATATTTGCCTTTCAAGGTGACTTGGAGTTCAGCCCACATCCAACAGAATATCTGATGGTGCCCGACTAACCGAGAAGAATCAACACAGCAGCAAAGCTACAGCACCACCCGACACCCAAGAGCAATGTGGCCCTGTAGACACGGAACCTCTAATGTGATCACCTGGCTGCTATTGGCACCCTGCCCCAGAAGGGTAGATGGGTACAGATGGAACAAGGCTGTATGCCTTGGGACACAGGTCGATGCAATGGGAGGTGTCACCAGCAGGTCCCTGGAAGAGGATACCTCAACTGCAGCTTCAAGGTGCCTAGTGTATTGCCTGGAGGCGGAGGTTTGCTGCCTTATCCTTGGTGGCAACGAGCCACTGGTTATCTTTAGAAGGAACACCATAGGAAGATGCCTGGAGGAAGAAAAGGCGGCTTCCTTCAATGTTTGGGTTCAAACATCAACACCTTTGAAGAGCTTTGCCTAGCGCCTCGTGTAAGAAGAAGGATGTCCCATCAATACTGGTCTTGTGGCCTCATTTTTGGAAGACAGCCTAAGATGACCCTATGGATAAAATACCTCCTCATGAAATATTATGCAGAAACGTCTAGTTTTATCGTAAAAGAAATATATATTGTGTTCCTCACTTTATCTTAACAGTGTCACTCTCAGTCTAGTTGTGTTGAGAATCCCTACATCTACTGCAGAATTAGTGTGATTACGGTGTTCAGGGTGGATGTTTACATTTTCGGTTATTGGTGCATTAAATGTGCCCTATACTTTGTGCCCGGGAACTTGTACACCATTAATGCACTGCCATTGTTGTGTTCACTTGTACTTCTACTGGTTCAGTTGCACTCTCACACACCTTGGGAAAGGAGAGGACATCATCTTCAAGACCAGCTGCATCACTAACAAGGATACCAAAAACAGCCTACTTGACCAAAAAGTTAACCACTTCAGAAGGACAAGCCACACCCGAAGCCTGGGCATCACCAGACTGGAAACACAAAAAAAAAAACTTTAAAGAAAATAAATGAGACAAAACGAAAGACAGATCTTCCGCGTTAAAATCAATATCAAGAAATGCCACCACCCTCCGGCAATTCAGAAAACACCGAAGACTCCCCTTTAAGACCCACGATCATCTACCACCCACCAACTACCAATCTCCACGACCATCTACCACCAACCAACTATTGTCTCTGATCATCTACCACCCACCAACTATCAGTCTCTGCGATCTTCTACTATCCTCCAACTATCTCTACAATCATCTACCACCCGTGAACTATCAATCTCTACAATCATCTACAAACCACAAGTATCAATCTTTATGTTCATCTACCACCCATGAAGTATCATTCTCTATGATCATTTACATCCCACTACTATCAATCTCTTGAATCACGCCACAGGTCTCCTGACCTTGATAAGCACTCGTTGCCTTCTAGCAACGCTTGCGTTACACAAGTTCCATTTTATACATACAGAGCGTGGGTACCCTTTGAGCCAATATTTTAACTTTTGGCACACTGCTGGGCAGTTTGATACAAGATCTGTCCTTTTGCTTGCTTATACTACAGGCACCTTTGGGGCTTTAATGCACGGCTAAGTGAAAGGATGTCATGAACAATGAGTGGTCAAGTATCTGAACACAGTGATCAGGATCGCCCATTAGGCACTCGTCTTGCCGGGCTCCAACCATTAAAGTTAACACAAAAAAACATTTAGGACATTGGGAAACAAATGCCAGACAACCTATTTTTCATAACTGAACAACAATTGCCCTACGCTCCTCCCAGGAGGTAACTTTGTTGAGGTGGGCATATGGTCTCATGCAATTCACCTGGGAAATATAGTTAGAAGGGAGGTCACGCGCAGTGCTAGGTATAAAAAGCTGGGAGAGTATGCAGGGCTCCTGAGCTGAAGGTGGACATGGAAGGGGAAGTGGTGCAGGGTCTCAGTTGATGACAGCGTGGGAAAAGAAGGGGTACGGGGCCTCTCAGCTGGAGATAGAGCTGAACTGGAAAGTAAAGCAAGGAAGTAGGAATGGGATGCAGTCCATGGGACGCTTAGCTGGGGGTAGAGCAGTAATGGGATGATAACAGGGTCTCTCGACTGGAAGTATAGTAGGTATGGGAGTGAAGCAGGGTCTTTCAGCTGGAAGTAGAGTAGGTATGGGATGATGCCGGGACTCTCGACTGGAAGTATAGTAGGTATGGGAGTGATGATGGGTCTTTCAGATGGAGGTAGAGCAGGACTAGGTTGATGCTGGGTCTCTCGGCTGAAAGTAGACTAGGTATGGGAGTGAAGCAGGGTCTTTCAGCTGGAAGTAGAGTAGGTATGGGGGTGATGCTGGGTCTTTCAGCTGGAAGTAGAGTAGGTATGGGAGTGAAGCAGGGTCTTTCAGCTGGAAGTAGAGTAGGTATGGGTGTGATGCTGGGTCTTTCCGCTGGAGCTAGAGCAGGTATTGGCTTATGGTGGGTTTATCAGCATGAGGTAGAGAAGGAATAGGGAAGACGCTGGGTTTCTTGCCTTGATATAGATAAGAAACAGGGGTGACGCAGGGTTATTCACTTGGCAATAACGCAGGAACGTGGTATGTACGTCTCTCAGCTGGAGGTAGAGTAGGGGCAGGAATGATGCGGGACCTGTTACAGTGGAGGTAGGGCAGGATTGGGGTATGTACAAGGTCTCTCAACTGGAGGAAGAATAGCGACAGGAATGATGCAGGACCTGTTACGGTGGAGGTAGGGCAGTGATGGGGTGATGCAGGGGTTTCTCAGCTGTAGGTAGAGTAGGGACAGTAATTATGCAGGACATGTTACAGTGGAGGTAGGGCGGTGATGGGGTGATGCAGGGGTCTCTCATCTGGAGGTAGAGATGGGGCAGTAATGATGCAGGACCTCTTACAGTGGAGGTAGGGCAGGATTGGGGTATGTACCGGGTCTCTCTGCTGGAGGAAGGGTAGAGACAGGAATGATGCAGGACCTGTTACGGTGGAGGTAGGGCGGTGATGGGGTGATGCAGGGGTCTCTCAACTGGAGGAAGGATAGCGACAGGAATGATGCAGGACCTGTTACAGTGGAGGTAGGGCAGTGATGGGGTGATGCAGGGGTCTCTCATCTGGAGGTAGAGATGGGGCAGTAATGATGCAGGACCTCTTACAGTGGAGGTAGGGCAGGATTGGGGTATGTACCGGGTCTCTCTGCTGGAGGAAGGGTAGAGACAGGAATGATGCAGAACCTGTACGGTGGGGGCGGGCAGTGATGGGGCGATGCTGGGGTCTCTCAGCTGGAGGTAGAGTAGGGGCAGTAATGATGCAGCGTTTCGCAGCTTGAGGTAGAAAAGGACCAGGGTGAATGCAGGGTTTCTCAGCTGACGGTAGAGCAGGTATTAAATAAATGCAGGGTTCCAGCTTGATGGTGTGTGTGGGGGGGCGGGGGCCTGAGATAGAACCTGGTGGTAAAGCAGTAATGGGGTGATACAGGATCTTTCACTTGGCAAGGTAGACTGAAATAGTAGGGTAACCCACGGATGAGAATAGTGACCCGTGTAACCTGCAGTGTGGAGCTGGCGGTACAGTGCTTAGTTCAACCTCAGCACATATCATCCCCCCCTCCCCCCCGTGAAGAGCGGTGTGTGCTAATGTTGCTGCTGCTCAGAACCGGGTATGCCACTACAGAACAGTATTATTTTCAGTTACATGGTGCTCGAGCCTTCCGCCCGGTTTCGTCTCTCACACTTTCTCCCTCACTTCGCTGCCCCTCGCTCTCTTCCGTTCTTTACCGCATCGCCCTTCCCGCCTTTTCTTTCCAACGACCACCTCCCTGCCGCCTTTATCAATATCTTCCATTTGTCTCCCTCCCCCACCTGTTTCTCCATCTCTCCTCCTTGTTACGGTCTCCCTCATTCGGCCTCCCCCACCCCGTCTCTCCTATCCCCACCTCCCTCACCCGGTCACCACAAATCTCCCCTTCTGTCTCCTCCCCCTCGCCTGGCCCAATCATCACCCCTCTCCCCCCATTTCCCCATCTCCTCTCCTGCCCACTTCCACCCGCCTCCCTGGATCTCCGGCATGCCCTCCACATCGCTAGCTCCTCGCTCCTTTTCCTCACTTGTCCTCTCCCACCCTCTGATCTGTCTTCTAGAGCTTGGATCCCCCACGTCTAGGCGCTTTGTTACAATTCCCCTGACTACAAACACAGGCGCCAGCACCTTACCTGGCCGAGCCGGTGACAGGTAGGGACAGTCGGAGCTCCGAGAACAGGCAATTCCTGTTTGTGCAAAACTTTATCTACCTGCCTGGCTCTGCCTGGCCCCGCCCGGCCGGTGACATCACCCCGGAGACGCCGTTTTTTCCTCCCCAAGGGAATTCAACAAGGAAGCAGGGAGGTGTGGGGCAGGCTGCGTGCAGAGCTAGGGCGCGGGATATTATTAACTACTGAACTGGCTCCTACCTCCCCTCCCACGGATCCTGGACAGCGGCCCGGCACCTCGCGTAACCCTCCGCAGGCAGCACGTGGGGGCGCCGCGAGGGACAGCTCGGGCCTAGCGCCAAGAGACAAGAGGTCTGAAGTTGAACTACAGGGGGCAGGTCGTTAATTCTCAGGTGCAAAAGGACATTGCCTCTGTGCGTAAATGGCCACGTGCCAGCGACCCTTTACTATCTACGCATGGCGTAATTACGCGCGCTGATAAATGGCGCATAGAAACGTTGGCAGCACCACACAGGACCGTGCAAAGGCATTTTGGTCACAGGTCCGTCCCACATATGGAATCTGCTTATGGACCAGTATTCTTTAAGAAAAAAATTATGAATCCCTGCACAGCCATCATCATTTCGTGTAGCCCACTGCCCCGTCAATGCCACCCTCGCCAAACCTATTAGAAGCGGTTGCAAAAGCGCCCGCGATGCTTTACGAGAAGCGCATCACAAAAATGGTTCGTGACACCGTATTACCAGGAATATATAGGAAGCATATAATTTTTTTTCCGTGTGTGATGTACGTCTGTTTGGCAGAGGTGTATTAATTATTCTGTTAGCTGGGCACAGAGGAGCAAAACCTTTTTGTTTTGTGTTTGCAATATGGCGTTAACTCCTGAACCACGCCGCTTCGGTTGTCGCTCCTTGAACATACTACTTTTGCATATGCAAAATGCATGATTTTGCACATGCATTTGCAAACTGAATGATCCAGGGTAAACTGAGAGTAGTCTTTGCATAGCCCTGAACTTCACGAGTAAGCCAGGACTGCAACAAGGAAGTACGTCACACATACTCTTGCAACATTCTTTGTGAATCGTGAAACTCGCAGTTTGCAGAAGCGCACCAATTCCTGCCTGGCCCCGTGTTATTCTCTCGCATGAATCACAAGTATGTTGCGCATGCGCAAGCGGGGCCTGTTTGTAAATGCAAGTTCATTTGCAAACAAGAAACAATGTTGTTAATGGGCTGATCAGACTGGTCTATGCATAGAGCCAATGTAAATGAGCCTTTTATTCAATTTTCGGACGTGATATTTCCATAAATGCTACACCCGTCTATCTCTAACTGCGAAGACTAAAAGTTTAATATTCGGTGCTTTTTTTCAGATGACTCGCCTTAAAAAAGCTATTGGTTTAAGAATCCTAACACCGCTTGAAGGAATACAGCCTTTGTTTATCACTGTGTAATGTTTAACCCAGTGGACTTGTGGAGAAGCAGAAAGGGTGTAATTGTGCAGAACCCTTTAAATCACAGTGTGTTTGATTTGTTACAGCCCAGGAGCCCTTGCTGCTGGGGCCAAGAGGGGTCTCGTGCACAGAGCTCCTAAATTAGATAATGCTCCATAAACAACACAACCTCTGTAAATCCAACCAGCTTTTTGCACGTGGCATGCTGCCAGATTAGTGGCTGTATTAGAGCGCCTAGAGGGACCGTTGTGCACCGAGTTTTCATGTAACTGAATATATTTAAGTCCTTCTGCTCAGGTTTTTCAGTTAAGTGATAACAATAGGCAGTGGTGATATTTTCTTAAATCACCTCTGTTACAGATCCGAAACAGGCTTATGCTCCAGGCACCCTACCATGCAGATGCAGTGCCTAGTGGCGGCCAGCCCATCTTTCCAGGCATGTATCACACATCCAAAGTGAAGCCATCGCCAAGTTAAGCTGTCCCTTGGATTCATGTTACTCCATATGCATGGAACCCAATGCCAACTAGCAGGTCTTTCACAGACATGTCATGCTATATACATGCAAACCTTTTTCCTTTCTCTATCCCTCCACTATCCTTCTCAATTCAAATAACTGACTCATATCCACCACTCAAATTACTTTCATCTTTTCATTATACTAATTCATCACTAATCCTTGCTACTCGCCGAAAAAGGGTTACAACAGCTCGCCAGGGGTAGTAAGCACTATATAAACGCAAAAACAATACAATACTGGTACAAAGCATCTCCCTCACAGGCATTTTACATACAAATACATAGAAGTCAATGCTAAAACAACGTGTCTTCACATGCATGCTACTGTATAGATACATGGAATTCAGGGTGCAACCAACCAGGGTATCGCAGGCATGAAGCATAAGAGAGTGTTGCAGATAAAGGGCGGGGTCTTCGTGAAAGAGCCTAGAGCAACTTAGGTAGGATGTACGCTCTTTATTCTATGTTAGGCCCTTAGGTTACAACAACAGCAGGTAGGTACTGTCAGGGCTGCAGCCAACTGTTCCTGCCTTCCACAGCAGGCTGCACTCCAACATCATTCACTCTCAGTGTTCTAAACACCGGCATTCCAGTACATCATTCACTCTTAGCGTTCTACACACCGACATTCTATGACATCATTCACTCTCAGCGTTCTACACACCGACATTCTATGACATCATTCACTCTCAGCGTTCTACACACCGACATTCTATGACATCATTCACTCTCAGCGTTCTACACACTGACATTCTATGACATTCACTCTCGTTCTACTCACCAACATTCTATGACATTCACTCAAATCATTCTAAGCACCAACATTCTATGACATCATTCACCCTCATCATTTTACTCACCGACGTTCTATGACATCATTCACTCTCAGCATTCTACACACCAACAGTTTATTACATCATTCACTCTCAGCATTCCAGGCACCAGCTTAGACATACAGGGAAAAGGGACAAACAAGACACTACACACCCCCCTTTCGTTCAAACTGCAAAGCAAAGAACAACCATTCTTTTACATTTGAATTACAGAAATAATCAGTCACAAACACTCGATCTCCAACACGTTTTGCTTACACATTCACACAGCAACCTGTAAAACATTCCAATATCCACAGAAAACATAAAGACAACAAATAACAGAAACTCTGCAATGGGTCAAGACTGGAGCCTCCCACAACTCATAATGTCAAAGAGAGACAAGACAACAACTAAGCTGTGACTACCATTGCACAACATGCCAAGACGTTAAAGTCACGTGACCTCTTTGGCCCTTCCGCCACGTGTCTGCTCATTCACAATGAACCATACTGCATTTATGCATGAAGGAAATGTAATCACAGACAGTCAGGTGGCAGCCAGGGATTGGAACCCACCAGCTCCTGTGACAAAAGGTTTACTGTAATCCCTAAGCACCCATTCCAGGCACAAACCCCAGAAGGACCACACACTCCATCACACACACACACTCAAGTGCAGCCTAGCATTCCAACATGCCCAACTATCAGTCACACCAGCAGGCCAGACCTACATCACCAAGAGCCAGGTCGAAGAAAGCACTTTGTGCCTGATTTAGAGCTTGGTTGACAGATTACTTAATTAATAATGTACCCTCTCCACCAAACTGAAGGTTTTGCTTGCCTCATTTAGAGTCAGGAGGTCATTTTATATATCGGACTACTCCATCTCCGCTGCCAACATTAAGCTCAAATAGCCCCACTGAGTAATGGCCGTCGGAGGATTTCCCATATGTCCACCCGCTCTATTTAGAGTGGGCAGACAAATGGTAGTTTCTAGTGCCTGTCACTTCCAGGAAAAAACCTCACATTCAGAGCCGGTGAAAACTGCTTAATGTACGCCATGGCGAGGCAGTTGATGCTTTTTTTCCCCAAAACAAAATCCAGGTTTTGGATTGCTTTTTTGAAAATGACAAAAAGTTTAAAGTTTCCCATGTGACAAACTTTCAATGCATTCATATGAGCCACCGTGAGGACAGTTCCTGGAAATTGAAGAGATGTCCGCTGGGCTGGCAGCATCTCTAAATTTGGCCCTCAGAGTACCCTTGCCATGGCAGGAGTAAAGTACTACGCCACAGCAACGGTGCACAATCCATCCGCCAAACTCTAGGTCACACTCTTAAACTGCACTCAATGCCACGCCCTCCGGACACTGCACCAGAAAATGTCATGTCTTCCGAACACAACGATGACAGCCTCCAGTAGACGCATACTGAAATTTTGATACAACATAGCAATCAATAGCAATCAAAAACTATAGTCCAGCAGTACCATCATTGACCTCAGCCCACACCAGCAGAAAAATAATGACTCACCTACAAAATATTAGAACTAAGTCAAATACTCTCATTTAAGCACAGCACTGACTGAGTTCATGACACAAACTGAATAAAAGGCACCACAAGACAATCACAAGTGTCCTCTGCCTCCTGTAACACACACCTGTCAAATCTTCCCAGAGCACACTAATGTGAAACTTGTGGTTATCACCCAAAACACCATGGGGTACTTCATTTCGCCATATTTTCACTGCCCAGGGTCCTTCCCCATGCAACCTCTTCTCCCACATCCCATTCATGCAGTACTCCCCAATGCAGCTTCTCATACAGGGTGCTTCTCTTCCCCAGCTTAGCATCCCCCATATAACTTCTCATGAGAGTACTACACTTCCCCACCTTGGCATACCACAGAATACTCCCTCATAAACCTCTACAGATGGAGTGCTGCTGTTTCTTCAGTTCTTACCAAACACATGCAAGTGTGCTACACTCAGTGCTTGAAATGGAAAAATAGAAGTGCAGGTACTCTGTAGCAGAGTACCTGCTTGTTTCTGAGAAGTGCCGGTACTCTCCAATTAAAAGTATAGCATTTCTCTTGAGAAGTGCCGGTGCTCTCCCTCCCAAAATAAAAAAGTGCTGGTACTCCGTACCGGACAGTACTGGCCCATTTAAAGCACTGGCTACACTAGTATCCCTTACGATAGGTTACTGTTCTTCCCCACACCTGCAGCACTTGGAAACGCGCAACAGCAGATATCTACACAACAACACGCACATGGCTGCTACACCCTCTTCTCCAAACTGCTAACTAAGCCTCATGTGTAGCCAAAAGTAAATACTCACACTACTCCAAAAACAACCCACAGGTGGATACATTAAATTTCCACCCATGTCTCGCAGCTCTAAGCATTCAACAAATCAAACCCAAGAGCAACCTGCAATTCCAAAACGACAGAAGTCTACTTACATGGCAACTTACTAACCTGACCCATGCATCACCAATACGATGTATAGGGCACATGGCAATATGGAAGAATCACCAACCAAACTTTTCCCCAAATCTAATAAAACTTAGTGGGAAACAAGACACATTTGTTAAAGAGACACACAGAATAATACCAACCCATGACTGCTAAATAACTCCACTGATTACATAGCATTTTAACTTTGCAATTTGCAAATTCCAGGCAGGCGGTGTTTCAACTTTCAATGACTTCAGGACACAGTATATCCTCATACAACAGTCTCATTTCTGTCTCCAGTGGTGTCCTTGGAGATAGTCTTAATTCTATTTCTAAATTAACCAGGATGCCTGGGGTATGGCTCCAGACCTATCTAGATCAAATGTCAGCTCAATACATTCCTTCATGAAGTCAAAGTCTACATAACCAGCTCTTCCACTCCAACACCCAGCTCTGGAAACCCAGACACTGATGAGCCTCTTTCAAGAGCAAGCTGAGATATGCCCCTAAACACCACACACTCCTCTTCCAGCCCTGTTAGATTTGTACAGTAAATTTCCCATTTAACTGGTGCTGTGCATTGTCGGAAGACCTCTGTCTATCATCTTTAACTCTGTGCCAGCAGGAGCCGCGCCATCTCTTTTGGTCACTTCACTTGTGATGCTTGAAGACCTCACGTTATCCTTCTCAAACTCGTTCAGGCATCATGCGCTCCTCGGGGTTCTAGCTTGTCATGCGGCGCACGGCCCTCTAACCATGCAGGCAGAGCTTATGCCTATCGACAGAGTAGCGACTAACTCGTGAACGACATATGAACCCGGAACACATATTACTTGAATTCAGATAGAACAATATTCAATATTTGCATTACGCGAACACCAGCCGAGCACACAGGACCCTCCAGAGTCATGGACTAGCCTGTGCCACAGTCACCTTAAATAAGATATCATACTGGACACTCACCAACACGTCTCCTTATGCAAGCGCCGCTGGTGAATGTATTACTGCCCAAAGCCCCATGGGTCATTTCAGAGTCATGCTGAGTTGAGTGCAAAGGAGATTTCCTGCCTCTTCACGCTGTCTCCACCACATTATCTCCACAGCATTGTCTCAAAACCACTATCCTTATAACAATGCTTCCAAAGCATTGCCCTTAAGCTTAGGACAATACACTGGGACACATCACCTCAATTTATAACTCTCCTTGCCATTGCCAAACCTTGACCACCCCCTCACTGGTCTCCTTCTGCCCTGCAGCAAGTGCTGACACCACTTGACGATGGATTTGTGGGTGGGTGGCCCCAGACTAGTCCGCCATTATCACAGGGCTAACTTCCTTCTCATGGCTGGCCTCCTCTCCTGCAAGAAATGGCCCCCAGCTGACACCCCTGTCTTGCTGCATCTTCACACAGGTTCTTAAGAACTTATTGTCAACATATTATGGTTGGCGGGCAGTGTCTTCACACAGAATCTCGGGCCCAAGCTGCCTGTCCCACACAGACATGTTCCATACAGATGTGGGCAATTTATGGTCCAACCAGGCTTTACCTCAAAGGCATGTTACATAAATATACATGGAACCCAGGGCTATACCATCATGTTCATCAGAAGTATGCTACTGTCCAGATGAACTGAACCCAGTACCTACCAGCTCATTTCTCTGGGTGTGTATCATAAAACAGAGTTAAGGAATCTAGGGCGAACCCAACCTGTCCATTGCAGTTATAGTTACCATACAGATAGAAGGAACTATACAAGGTGCAAACCAACTGGTCTCTTGCAGGCATGTGTTCTGCTGGTATAGGCCAAACTGTCCCTCTCCGGCATGCTAACGTACAGATAATCGAGGGCCCAGTGAGACAGTTTCTCATGCATGAATTATATGGGTAGAAGATATCTGGTACCAAACCAGTCTGTCCTTTACAGGAATGTGACATGCAGATGTACAAAATCTAGGGCCCAACCAAACTGTCCCTCCCAAGCATGTTACATTAAGATACCCAGAACCTAGGGATAGACACTACCTACCCTGTTCCTCTCAGGCAGGCTACTGTACAGGTACTAAGGATCCGGGCTCATCGAGACTTTGCAGGCTACCATACATATACAGGAAATACAGGGACTAACCAGCCCATCCTAAAGGCATGCATGTTGCTGTAAAGATACAGGGAATCCACTGTCAAGAGCCTGACCCAAGAATGCATTGTGCTGTACAGATACAGGGAATCCACTGTCAAATCAGCCTGACCCAAGAATTCATGACACATACAGATACAGGGAATCCAGGGACTAAAAAGCCCATCCTGTAGGCATGCATGGTGCCGTACAAGTACAGGCAATCCACTCTCAAACCAGCCTGACCCAAAAATCCATTGGGCACAGGGTCAAGACTGATTTGCATGTGGCGGGTCCAAACTGGAATGGCAACAATGGAATTAGGCCCAGATCTCTGTACTGGGGTGAATGTATGACATTGTTCTGCATTCTGTCCATCAATTGTTCCGAGGGGGCAAATGTCGGAAATGATTTGCCTCAGCTGTCCTGTTTTCCAGTTCCCTCGCTGGAGGAATTTTGTACCCTGGCCAACGGCGTATCCTCAGGGTCGCCGCTCGATCCAATGCCTCATAAAATCTGGAAGGCTTTTCAAGACGAGCTATTTTCCCCATTGCATTCCATCTGCTGCCAATCATTGACAACTGCAACAGTTCCGGACAGTTGGAAGATGGCAATTGTAACACCTTTGTTGAAAAAGGCTTCTTTGGACCCTCTCTGCTCGGCCAATTATAGGCCGATTTCGCTATTACCATTCGCGATAAAAATTCTTGAGAGATGGGTGACAAGGGCCTTATCCAACTTCCTGGAAACTAATCTCTGCCTGGATGCTGTTCAATTTGGCTTCAGACCGGCTCACGGTACCGAGACTGCCTTGGTCACCGTGCTGGACGAGCTACGAACGCGGGTCGACAGGGGCAAGTCTGCATTTTTAGTGCTACTTGACATGTCGGCCGCGTTCGACACGGTGAACCATAAAGTACTACTAGGCCGTCTTCGGAGTGCGGGAGTGAGTGGTCTGGCTTTGAATTGGCTAACGTCCTATTTGGATAATAGGCAACAAGCTGTGGCACTACCACCTTTTCGATCAGCCACTCGGCTGGTGAATCAAGGAGTCCCTCAAGGGTCGGCAATTAGCCCAATCCTATTCAACATATATCTCCGTCCCTTGGTAGCACTGATAAAGTCATTCGGCATATCAGTCATCAATTATGCCGATGACACTCAGTTGCTTTTTTCTTTTGAGGGACCGGAGACAATATCAAGGGACTCTTTTCACCGCTGCATGTTGGCAACAGCAGCATGGCTGCGAGCTAACTCATTGCAGTTCAATGGGTCGAAAACGGAGGTACTGTACTGCTCCTCGGACCGAATTTCTCGTACACTACCGGCTGATTTTTGGCCATCTTTTATCCCGGGTTCGGTGGAGGCGGCAGAATCGGCTCGCAATTTGGGAGTTCTGTTCGAACCCAACTTGCAGCTGGATGCTTCCGTAAATAGGACGGTAGCGACATGCATGGGCCTGCTTCGTGCGCTTAGGAAAATCTTGCCACTTCTTCCCCGGGGCTCCAGAGCAGAGGTAGTGCGTAGTTCCATCCTCAGTAGGTTAGACTACTGTAACGCACTACTTCTGGGAGCTCCGAAGATCCTGGTCCTTAAACTCCAAAGGATTCAGAATATGGCCGCTAAATTAGCCTTGTCTCGCCCGCGTTCCTCTTCTTCATCGGCAGCGCTTGCCGATCTTCACTGGCTTCCGGTCCAGCAGAGAATTGCATTCAAGGCCTCGTGCCTTGTCTTCAGGGCCCTGCATGGACTGGGACCACTACCCCTTCAGAGTCTCTTTTCTTGGTATCAGGCTACCAGACCTCTGAGATCCTCCTCGGCGTTCCTGGTTAGGGTCCCCAGGATACATAGAGTGAGGATGGGCGGACGTGCTTTTAGTTTTACGGCCGCCAAGTTGTGGAATACTCTTCCTCTGACATTGAGGAGTAGCCTTGATCTACTCACTTTTAAAAGGGACTTAAAGACCCATTTGTTTCCAAGGGTAGTGTAGTTATGCAATAGATGGTTCTGGATCGATCTCAGCGCCAGGATGCCCTTTGGGTGACAGCTGCGCTTAACAAGCAATAAAATACATACATACATTGTTCTTTTTGCATTTGTCACCCAAGTGGGACGGGTATGCCCAGATGTGGGTCCCGTGCTCTCCATGCCACTGGAGTTAAGCTAGCCTGGCTGATGAGGGCTGAAAGCCCGAAACCTGTCCTAGGATGCTTGTTTCCAGTCCAGGGAGGACCTGGCCTGGCAGTTCGGGCTGGACTGTTACCATTGGGCACAGGGTCAAGACTGATTTGCATGTGGCTGGGTCCAAACTGGAATGGCATGGTGAGCACAAAAACGATGGATTTAGGCCCAGATCTCTGTACTGGGGTGAATGTATGACAATGTTCTGCATTCTGTCCATCAATTGTTCTTTTTCCAAGAATGCATGGGCATACAGATACAGGGAATCCACTGTCAAACCACCCTGGCCCAAGAATGCATGGCTCCGTACAGATACAGGGAATCCTCTGTCAAACCAGGCTGTCGCCAGCCGTAAATGCATGGTGCCGTACAGATAAAGGGAATTAACTCTCAAACCAAAAAGCAAGAGTAGAGGAGGAGCACAGTATTTATACGAATATACGGTTCCATGGAACACTAGTGTCTCATATCTCCCAAAACACACTATTGTAGAACAACAATCAAACACTTCTTAAGTTGAAAAGAAACAAGAGAGATTCCTTTCTTATGTTGAATCAGTATCTTCTTTCTTTATTTGTAAATCTTCTTCACATAGCATATACTCAAAAATATACAGCCTACTCATTTCATCCGAAACTCATGGGGCTTCTTCAAGGAAAAGCTTAAGTGTAGACTATCCTAATTCGATGAGAAGAAACAAATTTGCTTGTTTCGCTACAATTGCGTTTGATTCGTAACATTTCTCCAAAAGGGATATATTCAATGGTGCTCGTTGAATGGCGCTGCTTGCCTGTAGCATGATGTTGCATGCTGTAGGTTTGCGATAAAGGGTACAGTGGATCTTATCATCTTTAATGTAAAACATGACATCCAGGAAAGCTATCCTGGTATTGAGACTATTCATAGTAAATTTAACATTCCAATCATTATCCTTCAAATATTTGAAATATTCCTCCATCATAGCAAGGGACCCTGTCCATATTATTAAAATGCCATCAATATAGCATCCTCAAAAATGGACAAATTCTGTCCATTGGGACGCCTTCCGGGCCCAGGCATGCCTCCTCTCAAACCAACCCATAAATAGGTTGGCGTAAGAGGGAGCAAACCTGGAGCCCATGATACCATTGTCCTTCATATAAAAAATAGTTGTTTGTCAGAATAATATTAGACATTTCTTTCAACATTTCTAAATGTTCAAAAAAATCTGCACATCTGGTCGATAGAAAGGAATCTGATGCAACCAGACCCAGACCCTTCTTTATACATGTGTAAATACTCTCCACATCTAATGTGGGAAGAGGTGTGGCGCCGCGGCCAGGGCGACTGACTCCGGAATCTGGGGATCACGGTTCGATCCCCGGCACTGGCGGCAGATTAGCCCAGCACCATGTGACTCTGGGCAATAGCTTGCTTAATCTTCCCGACGGCCCCCAGCGCCTAGAGACCCTAACGGGTGATTGTGCGCTTTACAAATGTGGATATTATTATTATTATTATGTTATGAACATCATATGTTCCTGATCCCATGTTACATCTTAAAATGTTGGTAAAATAACCACAGTCTCTCTCACATATGATGGCAAATTGGCAACAAAAGGTTTCAGATAGACATCCACAAACTCAGAAATGTGTTCGGTAGGTGAACCAATAATCCAAAATAATGGGTCGGCCTGGAGGGAATGTTGCTATTTTATGTATTTTTAGGAGCATATAGAGGCACAGATATCTGGGATATTCTATTCTGAGATATCTATATTCTAAGTCTGTCAGGAGACACGAGTCATGCCAATGTGCCAATTCATCATTTATCAGAATTTTGACCACTGGAATAGGGTTGATACACACTTTTTTAATAGCAAGTGAAGTCATTTAACTGTCTACTCACCTCTGTTTGATATTGTGAACGGTTCATCACAACCACATTGCCCCCCCTTGCCCACCTTTCGAATTATTAAGGAATCGTTATATTTAAGCTTGTTTAACACCATAAACTCATGTCTGATAAGATTTTTCTTCAAAACCCTTTTATTGCATGTTGCTCTAGTTATATCCTCCAATGCATATAAATCATTCATAACCTGTTTGTGAAATATCTCGAACCCATTAAACAGTGTACTTTGTGGATCAAATTTCGATTTGGGCCTCAAATTGCTATCACTAACGAGATCAGGTTGTATCTGCATCTCACTAAACAGTTCCTTGATGTCACATTCCTCATCAAAAGAAAGCATACAATGAACATTTTTAACATCAGAAATGGTCATGTCAGATAATTCGGTACTTTTATTGATGTCATATATTATTCCATGGCCCATACAGACAGAGGGAATCCACTGTCAAACCAGCCTGGCCCAAGAATGCATGGCACCGTACAGATACCAGGAATCCACTGTCTAACCAGCCTGACCCAAGAATGCATGGCGCCGTAAAGATACAGGGAATCCAGGGCCTAAAAAGACCGTCCTCTAGGCATGCATGGTGCCGTACGGGTACATGGAATCGACTGTCAAACCAGCCTGGCACAAGAATGCATGGCACCGTACAGATACCAGAAATCCACTGTCTAACCAGCCTGACCCAAGAATGCAAGGCGCCGTACAGATACAGGGAATCCAGGGCCTAAAAATCCCATCCTGTAGGCATGCATGGTGCCATACAGGTACAGGGAATCCACTGTCAAATCAGGCTGGCCCAAGAATGGATGGTACCGTACAGATACAGGGCATACACTGTCAAACCAGGCTGTCACCAGCCATACATGCATGGTGCTGTACAGATACAGGGAATTCACTGCCAAACCAGCCTGACCCAAAAATGTATGGCGCCGTAAAGATACAGGGAATCCACTGTCAAGCCAGCCTGACCCAAGAATGCATGCATGGTACTGTACAGATACAGGGAATTCAGGGCCTAAAAATCCCACCCTTTAGGTATGCATGGTGCCATACAGGTACAGGGAATCCACTGTCAAACCAGCCTGGCCCAAGAATGCATGGTGCCATAGAGATACAGGGAATCGACTGTCAAACCAGGCTGTCACTAGCCATACATGCATGGTGCTGGTATAGATACAGGGACTTAACTGTCAAACCAGCCTGACTCAAGAATGCACGGTGTCTTACAGAGCAGGGAATTCACTGTCAATACAGGCGGTCACCAGCCATACATGCATGCTGTTGTACAAAGGGAATCCGCAGTCAAATCAGCCTGCTCCCCCAGCCGACCCCAATTAGGCATGCATGCATGCAGTTGTACAGACACAGAGAATCCACCGTCAAACCAGCCTGGCCCAAGAATGCAATGTGCTGCACATATACAGGGAATCCATTGTCAAGCCAGGCTGACCCTAGCCACACATGCATGATGCTGTACAAAGGGAAGCCGCAGTCAAACCAGCCCGCTCCCCCACCGGACCTCACCTAGGCCTGCGTGCATGCAGTTGTACAGATACAGGGACTCCATTGACGATCCAGCCTATCCCCAGGAATGGATGGTGTTGCACGGATACAGGGAATCCGCATTCGAACCAGCCTGCCACTCCGGTCATCCATGCTGCCATACAGTACACTGTCGAACCAGCCTGCCCCCCAGGCACGCATGCTCCATGCACATACAAGGAGTCCACTCTCGAACCAGTCTGTCTCCAGGCATGCTACTTTACAGACACAGGGAACCCTCAGCGAGGTAGCCTGCTCCCCACAGGCATGCTACTTTACAGATACAGGGAACCCTCAGCGAGGTAGCCTACCCCCCCCCCCCCCCAGGCATGCTACTTTACAGACACAGGGAACCCTCAGCGAGGTACCCTGCTCCACCCAGGCATGCTACTTTACAGACACAGGGAACCCTCAGCGAGGTACCCTGCTCCCCCCCAGGCATGCTACTTTACAGATACAGGAAACCCTCAGCGAGGTAGCCTGCTCCCCCCAGGCATGCTACTTTACAGACACAGGGAACCCTCAGCGAGGTAGCCTGCTCCCCCCAGGCATGCTACTTTACAGACACAGGGAACCCTCAGCGAGGTAGCCTGCTCCCCACAGGCATGCTACTTTACAGATACAGGGAACCCGCAGTCAAGGCATTTTGTCCCCCAGGCACGCATGCTTCCATGCACATACAAGGAATCCACTCTCGAACCAGTCTGTCTCCAGGCATGCTACTTTACAGATACAGGGAACCCTCAGCGAGGTAGCCTGCTCCCCCCAGGCATGCTACTTTACAGATACAGGGAACCCGAAGGCGAGGCAGCCTGCCCCCCACGCATGCCTCGTTACAGATAGAGGGAGGCAGCCTGCCCCCCACGCATGCCTCGTTACAGATAGAGGGAGGCAGCCTGTCCCCAGGCATGCTGCCGTGCAGACAGTGACTGCACTGTCGAACCAGCCTGTTCCTCCAGGCACCCTGGGTACATTTCCATTCGGTTGCTGAATCACTTCACAAAGGTGCATATTTAGGGATGGCTCATTCCATATCCGCCGTGTGTCACTCATCGTGAGTGATTGTCGTTCCTATTTCGGCAGTCCTAGGCGTGTCCCGCCTGGAGCTGAAATTTCTCAATATGTTAGTGACAGGTATGCGCCTCACGCCTGACCTGGTGCTTTTCGCTCTGAAGATGTCGCCGACCGGCTGCGCTCGAAGGCGTCCAGTACTTCTCAGCCATAAGACATCTCACAGGCAGAACCAGCATTGCTGGGACTCGAACCTGCAGCCTTTGGGATTTTAATACATTCTCATACTGGGATTTGCACCTGGGCCCTTGTGCGTTTTCAAGACATTTCTGCTGCAGTTCGGACCTTCTCCAATCCATATAGAGACCATCATGCTGGGATTCAAACCTGGAACCCGTGGGCATGTTCAGAGGAAGCCATATTGGATATGCAAATCTGTCATCGCGTGACCCTCACATGTCAGATATTCAAATGAACGACACTGGGGCCATTTACACAGCCATCATGCTGGCATTTGAACCTGCAACCCTTGGGCTAGGGATAAGGGTATCTCCAGCGCATAGGTGGTATTTAATTTTTTTTATGCAATGGAAGTAGATTAAGTGATTTATTGAGGTCAGTCACAAGAGGTTCTACCTATAGAACCGTGAGGGCTGAAGAGACATTGTGACCAGTTCCATTATGAGGGTAACCCTCACTGACACGATGCACCAGGCCCATGGAAAGGAGTAAAAACTTCTATATCCCCCTCAATCTTGAAATGGGCACATATGGGGGGTCTAACTAAATTACTGATGGTACATGGCTGGGCGACGCAGTCCTACTGTGGGTGCTTGATCCATGTCAGAACCCTTTTCAGTGGGCCACGGGGCAAGCCGGAGTTACTGGGCCCACCCGTGAGGATTGAGGCTTTTTACTCCTGATGTCCCCGGGCCCACCTGCTATGGATCCTGCTGAATCGGGCCAAGCACCCCTTCTGCACCAGACTCTCAGTTATCTAGCTTCAGACGAGCAGTCAAGGTGCCTTCGAGGGGGAGCGCAGATAGAGATCAGAGAACACGACTCATAACTCAACGTGCAAGAGGCGCGAACAATAAATCAATATCCAGTCAAATACTTTTTTTTATATATAAAAAGCAGTACTCTGAATAAAATTCTACATTTTCAAAGGAAAACGACATTCAAAAGCAATAACACAACCCCCCTTAAGGTCAGGGCTCTACTAGTTTTCAGGCCACACCGTGTCCCACTAACTGTAGAGCAACAGGTTCGATGTTATTCCCCATTCACTGCTTGCCACATCCAGGTAATGTAAACTATTAGGCTGTACTCAAGAGTTCTCCCGCTCTGACTCCTTTCTGAAATTCAGTCACAAGAGTCTAAGGGGTCACAGTACCAATCGAAGTATGTTGCCCGGGCCCAAAAGGCCCGGTTCACTTACATACCTGCTCTGGTGGTGTGGAAACTCTCAGTAGCGCAGCATAGTCCTACTCAGGATGATCAAAGTCAGGCTGCACTCGGTCCCAAGCGGCAGCATCCGGTAGATGCAGACACTCTCCCCCAAGCCACGCTACCGGCTGGCTTTAGCAATCGAGGTTGTTCCAGCTCTGGTGATCGTACAGTAAATCACACTTCCCTTCGCAGGGAGGAGTGGTAGATCTCTTTGCACTGACGGGGCTCCGGTAATGTCCTTCGATCCTTAGGGTTCCTTTAGTGCAGTCCACAGTATGCGCACTGGACCCACCTTGGTCATAGCAGCACTTTTTTTCGGTCCCAGACGACGACCTGAACCCTTTGCCTCATCGTCTCTGGCAGCCCCTCCTAGCTTTCTGGGCCATAGGGTCACCACTATGGCACTCACAAGTCCGGTCACGCTGACCTGGCACTGATGTTCAAGGTGCCCCTCGCTCCTAGGGCAGCCCCTCCTGCACAAGGTGGTCGCCCATTCAATCCAGTGCACAGGCTATAGCCCAATCGGAGCAGGAATGGATTCCTCACACCCTGTGCAGGAATTCCTCATGCTAGGGCTCCCCCCTGTACCTTGCCCCTACCAATGCTCTTCTCTTCCTCACAGGGCACACTGGTCTTGGCGGGTAGGAAGATGCTGCTGTTCCAGGCTCCAGGTCAGGTGGTCTTGGTTTCCCTGGGTAATGTCCCCACACCCATCAAAGAGACTAGCAGTCCTGGTCACAGGCAGACGTCTCATTGAGTTTCTCCTCCTCACACAGTCTATCTGGCTGCTCAGCAGATGACAACGTTTGGGGTCTCAAACTCCCCTACTTATAGTCCTTTTCCAGACACAAAATGAAATTTGGTGTCTGAATCTTTGAAGTTTTACATTGGAGTTCTGCTTCTATGTAATGGACGTCTTTCCCCTTTCTTCTTCCTCCAGAAGGGCTTCTGTCACAGCAGGCAGGACTCCGAAGCTGATTAACCCACAACAATATTTCTGGGAGTGACCAAAGTTCATGCCTAGATGTCAAACACAGTGACATGTGCATCAAAAGGTTAATCTTGGGTTCCCAGACCTACTCTTTATAATGTCCCTATCAACCACATCTCTCTCTTCCAGAGATTTGTCCAGGCCCCTTCCTTGTGATCTATCATTGAATCAAAGATAGAGGGAGCCAGTCTTTCCCTTCCTCCAGTGCACCTCCCTCCCAGCTTACAAGAATGCAGCAATACACCAATCTGTCAGGGGGATTTCTCTACTCCTCAGGTTTTCCATCAGGCAGGCCTGGGCTTCCTGAAAGGGAACCCAAGGTCGTCCATGTAATGTACCAGTACATTGCGCTCAGTGTACATCCACAGCACACTTACTCCACTATTATCCTCATGTATTATGCCACCACAAGCATAACTATATGCAGCAAACACATTCAGTCTGTTCACACTGTTCACTACTGCAGCCTTTTGTGTTGTACCAGAGTGTGTTATTCCAGAAACACACACTGCCAGCATACACACATTTACCATGCATGCACTTTACCATACTTTATCCCTAGTGTAGTGTACTTCCTGCAAGTACCCATGCACTCAGCACATTTCCATCACACATGCGCTTCCACATATACCTGATGTAGGCCAGGGTACATAGCAATGGAACTTTTAAAAAGGAGAGTGAGCCTGGAGACCTCACTCCAGTGACACAGGGTGAAAGGTCCAGTTCACTACTACTGAAAACTTCACAGTATGCTGCCACCACTGCGCTTGTGCTGCTTAACTCCTGGGGAAGGTGATAGCATTCCACCACTATTAGGGCAGTGCTTTGGGCATCCCTGCCGGGCCAACAAGACCACAATCCTGGAGATAGGCCCATGTTATGGCACACATGCATGATCCATGTTCGCCTATGACAAAAAAAATCAACATTAGGGATTCAGACAACAGTTTAGTTGGGCACTCAGGGCAGGAGTACAAGTCTCTTACCATACAGAGGACTTTTACGTCCAAACAATCGTCATGTCCAACAAAATGTCTTCGAGCTGGGTCTAGCCAGCAGGTCAACATGGCTTATGGCCAGCTCCTTCCTGGAAGTGACCTCCATGCTGATTCAGTCACCCAACCCTTGCTCTCCTGATTCTTGACACACATTTTCAGCCCAACTTCTTGCAAAAGGGTTCTAGCATCACTTCAAATCCTAGACCTAACTCTGGCCTTCAAGCGGAGTAAGAAAGCAAAAATCAGAGCTCAGTCACTGGTATGTCTGTATTTATGTATGTATGTAGTATTTGTGTATCGCAAACCTAGCCAGAAGACAGTGGATGGCTGTACAGGGCAAACACTCAGGAAGTAACTGGACACGTAGCCAGTTTAGGAAGCATATGTGTACTGCAATGTAATCCGGATGTGCATCCTCAACTCAATTCTAACTTGAAGCAGTTCTGTGGCGGGGCGGATGGATACTATATTTCCATTCTACATCCTGGGAGCAAAGTTCGAAAAAGTTGGTGCCTTGTTATTTCTTTTTCACTCAGTTTGTAGTCTGATGGTGCCCTGGCTGCAGGTGGGCGAAAGCCACCAGAGATGGTGAGCTTGTCTGCAAGATAAGTGGGGTGCTGGTCATGATGGCTTTGTAAATGATGCAGCTGGTTATGAAGATGGTGCAAGCTGGCAAGGGGAGCCAACAGAGTCCCATCAGGATGGGAGGTGATTATATTTCCTTGGGCCGTGGATGAGATGTGCTGCGATGTGTGAGATGCCATTATGAGGGCCAGAGTGGAGGCCGGAAGGCCAAAGAACAGGTTGGTGGTACAAGGGCTTGAACACCAGTTCTGATGTTATGTTTTGGAAGAAACAGTTTCACTTTCTTTAGATGAGAGAGCTGATACCAGGACATCTGCTTTTTGCCAATGTGTCCCTAGAGGGCAAGGTTGTGTCAAGGGTGAATCCAAGGGACTTTGTGTTCAGTGAAAGTTGGGGTTCAAAGCCTTCAAGGTTCATGTCATTGAGCCACGTTTCTGCTATCTATATATATAAAAACGAAAGTATGTCCTTTTGTCCTTTATGCATTACTACACCATTCATCCGATCGGGATGAAACTTTGGGAAGTTGTTGAGTACACTCCCGCGAAGGTTTCTGGCAAAAAAAAAAAAAGTTTTAAAAGTTGTTGAGTACACTCACGCAAATGTTTCTGGCAACAAAAAAAAAAAAAGAAAAATGTGTTAAAAGTTGTTGAGTTCACTCACGCGAAAGTTTCTGGCAAAAAAAGGAAAAATCTGTTAAATATCGGCCCACAGGCCCCCCAGGGCCCTCATAATCTTTCCAATACTGAACGTTTACAGTTTCCGGTGCGACTCGCTTTTGCAATGGCCATCAACAAAGCACAAGGACAATCGCTGCAAGTGTGTGGACTAGATTTGGAGAATCCGTGCTTCTCACATGGACAACTGTATGTGGCCAGCTCATGTGTCGGAAAACCTGATTTATTTGTGTACGCACCAGACGGAAAAACAAAAAATACCGTGTATCCACAAGCACTCGAATAAATAGTCCGAATTTAACCAACACTTTAAAATGTTTTCCATATTAAAAAGAATAAGTTCGAATAAAAATGACACAATGTAAATTGAATGTTATCATAATAGGTTTCCTTAAATTTCCTTTCTTCTCAGATCACAGCAACGCGCGACAGGTAAGCTAGTTTATTATAAATCCCACTCTGGCCTGGTGCTCCTTCAGAAATCCGATTGGAGATGACGATTGACGAGGTGGAACAAGTATTCATTCTGTCTCATAAGGTCCTGGCAGGAAGCTATGGTCACCCAAAGCCAAGCCTCAGCTTAAAATGCGAATACGCTTCTGATAAAAAAAGAGAGTATCCTCATATGGCAGCAGGTTGTCACATTCACAAAAAAGGAAATACACCACCTGAAGTGGCCCCAGCTCTGTTCACAGCTTTCATCACATCCTTCATAGGATTGCATTAACTTTACACATGGTCTGCCAGCCACACAACATGCTCTTATCATGTCACACACAGCACACCTGTAGAGTTGTTACAAGGAAGATGTCTGAAGGCCCTCCTTCCAGGGTATAACTGTACCCTTTCGAATGGTATAGATGAAAGTTCTTGGGGTTAATCAGCAGCCACCAACCTTGCACTCTCTCTTCAGCCTGGAACGATGTAGGAGGAAGCCTCCCTTGATTAGGAGTGAGTATACGTAGGAGCTGGAGGTTGACCCTGCCCAATAGAGTATTGTGCTCTGCTGGTTCAGGGTGTTTAAATAATAATGCACTTGGTGTGGACTCACTGATGGGTGAGTCCACAAGAGAAAGAGTCCAGCAGGGTACAAAGTTTCTGAAATCAATAATCTTGTGTCACCTGCACATACATGGCTCCTTATTCTTTTTAAAAACAAGCATTGACAAAGCCAATAGGTTTCGTCTATGTGACTTCTGTTGGTTTTGTCAGTGTTTTTGGGACATGTTGCACAGTAGCGCGGACTGCTGTGCAACATGACTTAACTTTTTTTTTTTAAGCGGTATGACGCGGCAAGCACTGACTGGGTCAAAGCACTTTTTTTCCCTTCAAGACTTATTGTCTTTGCTTCTTGCAATATGTGTAAAAACAGTGCAAAGTTCCAAGAAACACGAGGGAGGTACAAGAGAGGGAGCTTTAAGCCAGACAGCAGCAGGAGGGAGGGCGTAGGGGGGTGGGAAATCAAGCATGGACAGCGGGATTAGGGAGGGTGGGGGGATGCTACATCAAGCATGGACAGCAGGAGGAGGATGGGCGGGGTGTGATAAATCAATCACTAATAGCGGGAGGAGGGCTGGGTTGCAAAGCAAGTGCAAACAACAGAAAGAAGGAGGGCGGGGTGGGAAAGCAACAGTGGACAGTGGGAGGAGGGGGGTAGGTGGTCAGAAACAATGGACTGTGGGGGCTGGAAAGAAGCAACGGACAGCAGGAGGAAGGCAGGGGAAAGCAACATGAGGAAGGGAGCAGAAGCAGTGGCAGGAGGGCAGGGGTAAAGGAGAGTGACTTCAGAGGCATGTACTCCGTAAGAGTGCATGTAAAAAGTAAAAAAAGAGCACCTGCAGGAGCCTGCGGCCAGTGGAAGAACACTGACCGCAGACAGGAAGCCATACTTGGTCAATGCTCCATGGCAGGGACACACACATGAAGCTCCAGGAGGAAGCCAAGGTGAGTACAAGGCTCTGACCAAGAAGATGGAAGGAAACAAGAGTGACGTCATAGCCAACAAATGGTAAGTAAGGGGCAGGCTCTAAGCCCGTTTTAAGCTTTTTTTAAATAACAATAGATTTCCCTGATAGTGCATGCGTGCTGTTCATGCGTCAACTAATGAACACATGAAAACATCTTCTCCTTCCAGGAAGGAAATGGAAGCAGTACTGTACTAGCATCACAAAAAATCAGAGTAAGTATAACACAGCATTGCAGGTTTGAATACCGGATATGACGGTCCCCGAACAAGCCCAAGGATCACACCTTCCAATATCCGATAAAGCTGTCTCTGAACAAGTCCAATGATCACCTGCTCTAATATCCGATATAGCTGTCTGAACAAGCCCAAGGATCACAAGTTTGACTATTTGATATAGCTGTAGCTAAACAAGCCCAAAGTATGCCAAGTTCTGATTCCACCATGACGGTCTCTACAAGGGCCCGAGGAGGTCACTTCCAGGAAGCAGATGACCATGAGCCACAATGACTTTGCTGACTGGGACATCTTGTCTGACATGAGGATCAAGCACCCACAGTAAGGCTGCATTGCCTCAACCAGCCTTGTACCATCAGTAATTTAGTCGGACCCCATGTCTGCTCATTTCGATGCTGAGGGGGATAGAGAGGTCTTTACTTCTTTCCCCAGGCCTGGTGCAGCGTCTCAATGAAGTTACCCTGATATAGGAACAGATTAAGGTCCTGATTTAGATTTTGGTGGATGGGTTACTCTGTCATAACGGTGATGGATATCCCGTCCGCCGAAATATAAATCCCATAGGATATTCTCTGGCGAAGTTAGAAAAGTATTATAATGCCAGCCAGGTTAGAGAAAATTGGGCAAAATCCAAGGTTATGCTGTTTGCAGGGAGAAAACAAAGGTGTGGGGCTGAAGGTGAGAAAGTCAGGG
This sequence comes from Lissotriton helveticus, assembly GCF_964261635.1. NCBI lineage: Eukaryota > Metazoa > Chordata > Amphibia > Caudata > Salamandridae > Lissotriton > Lissotriton helveticus. The sequence goes on along the minus strand of NC_136065.1, from coordinate 1,975,198,559 downwards.
GCGTCCACAGGTATTACTGTGAGAAATCATAACTGATGATAGATATTTGTGGGCTATGCTACTCAGCTCAAGAAAGCAGCTCATTAAATTTACAACCCATGAGCTAATTATCTTAAAAATAAAAGGGTTTCCCAGCCCAGTTACCACTCCCACTCACTAGTGCCTCGTTGCAAGGATATTTACCAATTAAGAGCTCCAATTTGGTGCCTTCAAATTGAGAAAGGTTAAGTTAATTATGAACAGTCTCTTCGGATAGACCTATTTGGTTTCAGGACTTGCTCATATAATTTGGAGTGGTAGCAGATTCAGCGCTGTAAATTCGCGAAAACTCCAGTGTCCTGTTGTTTGTGTTTGACATCTGTAGATCTGAGGGATCAGGAATACTGGGACAACTCCAGAGGGACAAACACGGTGAACATCTCTGCCAAGGTGGATACTTGGCTACAGAAGCTGGCGTTGTCAGAAGTTATGAAGGATGGCTCTTGTGCTCAATCCAAGTGTAAGCATCTAATACAAACAAAAGTGTGGGATGGTGTTTCGTCCAGGATCTAGAGCTCCTACAAGCGAAAGAAACTAGTTGTTCTGTAGTGTAGTTCCTATTATCCCAATAGGCTCTGCGCATTGGAATAATACCTTCAATAGTATAGGCCTAGACCAGACGTTAACTAGGTCTACTACTGTCGATATTAGACTTAAAGTTTTGGGTTTGCCAGCTAGCTCAGAGTTCACTAGAAACTTTCTCGAATAGGCAAGGAGGAGTTGAACCTCCCTGGATAGACAAGAAGGGATTTAGTTTCTGACAACCATAGAACATGACAACTTTGCTCTCCCCTAATCAAGAGTGTATCTCGAGAGTCGTGTGAAAACAAAAGGCAATTTATTTTACTCAGTCAGTACGTGCATTCTTAGTCTCATCAGATTGTAGAGAAAAGGAAGAGACGGGCGTGTTCAATAAAAGATGTTATTTATTGATCAGTCTCTTTTCTCGTACAAGAGAAATGGATCGATATTATTGCAATACTTATGGTTAAGTAAAGTGCATACATTAAAAGCAGAAGTATAAAATAATACTGTAAAAACATTGATATGGTTTCTAGGCCATATGAAGGTTTAAAATGAATAAGATATATTACATACACATATACATTTGACTAATCGTACTCAACTGGTGTTTCTAACTACGCCTACCCCGTGTACCTGACCTAAGTCTAATGCGTGGGCGGGAATAGAAAGTTACAGTTTAAGTTAAGTTTGTTTTGCCAAGTGACTGACTAAAGAATTCTCTGCAAGGGGTTATTCAGTTCTGTACCTGGAATCTAGGATGGATGAGGGATGGTATCTCTCGTCTCTGGTCTCGATATTCCAGGCTGCCTGCGAGGGCTACCCGGAAGCGCCGGAGCTGGATTTCTCGGCAGGAGAAAAACGGCTTCTCGTTCTCAGCGCGTCAGGAAGGCGGGGCTGCGCCAGCGGGGTCTGCTCTGCTCTGGGCTTCGGCAAGTCTGGCTGCTCCGTCCTCGTCACCACCGTGTGTCTTTGCATAGGGCAATATCGGTAATATTTATACCTTTAAGGTGCCGAGATTGACGTAAGGATGGACATAGATACGTCAATAAGGATGTCATACAACCAGGTCGTTAGCACATTCTTTTGCTGAAGTTCTCGGTGAAATCAAAACAATGGCCGCAGGGTTTTTCCCAAGGTGTCATAGGTTTGATTTGTTTTGAGAACTCCGTATGCCTTATCAGGGGCTGGAGGAATATCGCTTGTCTAATTAGATGGCAAGCGTTATGACCGAATCAGATAACACGCTCCTGTGCCGTAGTGTGGCTTTATCAGATAACGGTTCCTGCATCATGGGGGTTTTCTGCCTCATGGGATGGCTGCTAGTTAACTTGTTAGTTTGTTAACCAGAATAGGGTCAGGAATAGGGGGATCGATACAGAACCTATAGGAATACATCACACCCACTCCACGCTAACTATGGACATATTTACTAATCTATGCATAGTAAAACATACTGTAGAGTATCGTGTATACCGCACCACCCCAAAATACATAAATGCATTTCGAAATTATCGAATATACGGAAAAAAAAAGCATTTATATGTATTGTATGCACTCAAGCTGTGAAATAATGCTAAAGTAATCACGCATTTGTATACATTATTGCTAAATGGTATATGAGAATTTACACATGAAATGGCTCTTAATACAGAAAAAAAGTTTCGAGACCATTCCATCACAGAATAAAATAATTATGAACATACCAGCGGGCAGCTAATGTCTATAAGCTATCTAAAAGTAGAAATCTTAGTTCTCTAAGAATAGTTCTTACTTTAAGCAGAAGATAGTGTCCCGAAAAATATGCAAAAATATTTTGGGGCTGTTGAAAAAAAATTGCTGTCCGTGAACTGGAGGGAACATTGTTCATGGTATTTTGCTTTTCTAGTTGAAGGTCAAAATCAGGGAACGCCGTGTACGAGCTTGCTCAAAAGTCTCTATTTCTGCTCTGGTGAGAACATCATATCATTTAGACTCTCGAAAAAGTTGTCAACAGCTTCCTGGGAGAGTTCCACTAACTCGGAAATAGGTGTAACCATGCATTCATGCGCATGATTGTCTCCATTGACATTCCGATTTGGATTGCTGACAGAAGGTCGTACCTGATCGATGCTGCTTTCATTTTGAACCTCACTACCCCTTAATCGTAGTGGTGAAGCTTCCACGAATGCCGTCATCAGGATTGGTAGCCGTTGAGGGCAGCACAAAGCATGAGCCTTTGTTGGACTCAACAATGTTTCTGCATCCATTGGCGCATCCGATTGTAGTGTCAGACAGGTGTCTAACACGCATTCTTCTCCGCATAGCAGGCACCTTAATACAGGTAAAACACATCGTTGCCACATTGGTCGAAATGATAGAAACCAAGTCATGTTCAGGTCTCTAAGCCGGGATAGTCCCAGGATTTTTGATATCCGGTCCCGGTATCCAATGGCTAGGATTGTTTCTTCCCTTGTCGCAGGTGTTTTGTCTGTGACATGGTTTGCCATAACGAAATATAAGGACTAAGAATAGGATTCCTGCAATTAGTCCTAAAATGAGGGGAAGTCCGCCAAAAATCGAATGGACGAAATCTGGAAAAATACCCAGTATGGCTTTGAATGGTGTTAATGCCATCGAAAATACTGTCTTAAATACTTTTGAGACTCCACTGGTATCAGAAATATTTAAGATTTCATTCAGGATTTCTGCGAAATGTATGGGGGAATTAGTCGATAACAATGAATGTATCTCTGCAGTCGTCCTTGCGACTAGGAGATCATACGTTTCTTTTGATGACGTGAGCCTTGTCGGCGTCTGAAGAAGCACTGTTTTCATTCTGCTTAAAGTATCTATTCGAATAGAAGTAATTTTCAAGTTGGGCCATGCCCTTGCCTCCCTGTCTGGAAAGGAGCTGGGGAACAATAAGCGTCCACAGCACTTGACCTTCGCAGTCGTAGTTACGAGATAAGGAGTCCCGGGCATAAGACTACAGCATCTGCGGTCTACAATTAGAATGTAACTCCCATTATAGAGTCTTTGAAAGAATGGTTCTATCTCTGTAGCAGGTGTGCCTAGCTGGTGACATGAAAGGTTATTTGAGTTTCCTTCACAGGCTCCATGCAAACTAATTCCGTTACACAGAAGTGTACCGCTTAGTGACATCGCACAATTATCGCCACTAAGAAACACTTTCTGTCCTTTATTACTGACACATGCATGTGAATAGGGCAGGTTCCATGTTGTTTTAATGTACCCTTTTCCCAATTTTTCGTACATGCCAGCCTGTATATATTTCTGGCAGTATTGAAACCTGAAGGTTGAGATTGGAATATTAATTATCCCATGTATTATCCATTCACTGACAGGTCGTTCTGACATTGTCACTGGTAATCTTTCGAGTTTTTCAATGCTCAGGATTGTATAATCAGCACCCTTCTGGGCCATACTGATTTGTTTATCAGTAAGGTTAAAGATATTGAAAAGTGACGTTGTGTTGATTAAACGCCAAGGCACATAGCCTGAACGCAGATTTTGTAACGTCCAGCCAAGCTGTACAATAGAACACAATTGAGACTGACCGTGTTGTAACAACAGTAAGTCTTGCGATATTATGTCGATTGCTGAAGACACAATGCTGTCCAGAGAAAAAATTCTGGAGGACAGAGTCATTAACCCATTGTCCACTACAGAAAGTGATTTTTCCAAATTAATACGGTCAATTTCCCGTATTCTTTCTGCTGTCTCAATTTGAGTAACCTTCCAGGCCTCGTTGTATGCTGCATATACAGAGGCTGCTATGAAACGTTTCTGACGCTGTTTGCGCGGTCCCATAATGAAATCACGCAAGTCAGCACCATCAGTAAGTAAAGTTAGGTGTTGCTTAATTTCTGCCAGTGTGGAAGTCTGTAGCCATTGAAGGCATAATTTGCCCACACTGTAGGTGGTTATTATTCCTGGGTGTTGTCTTTGGGAATATCTAGGGTCTGGCCTGGTCATTTTGAACCCCTGTGTTTTGTTCAGGAATCTGTCTTGACAGTTATTAGTATCTGTGGGCCAGATCAACCACTGTTTCCAATCAGGATGTGTTCTGTTTTGGTTTAATACATAATTTACGTCTATCTCTTCGTCTGTGGAGCTATTGCTGTTAAATGTTGGTTTTGGAATAGACGGTTTGTTTAAATCTTTGATTTTGGCTAAGCCAAGACAGGCAGTTTGTTGAACAGTGTCATTTAAAAATATAATTTGTTCTGGGATCATGCAGGCTCTAAACAAAGATTCTATACCCTGTACTTGCCATTCTTTTGTGCCCCAAACATTTTTCAATTCAACATTTTTGTCCCAATAATCAAAACCAAAAGTATTCATTTGTTCAAAGAAAGAGTCTGAATATATCAATTTTGTGTTGGTTATCATGGTCTTTGTCCCTGTCTTATTTGACAATTTGAAATAAAATGTTTCAGCATTACTTATGTTAAACCCTGAAAAGTATGAATATTTGTCTTAAACGGTTCTTGAGCTTCCTTTTGGAGGGGTTGCACAATGTTCCCATTGATTAAAATGTAAAACATTTCTAGGTTGTGCAGATCTATGTAGAAAATGGTTACCATAGTGGTTATAACAGTACATACTATCATAATTTGTCGAACCCTGCAAATAATCATGTTTGGTAAATTTAGCAGACATCACTAAGTCAGACATCATATTGTTTATACTTTCAAAGTCCCAATCATCAGCAAATGTGCTTGGTTTTACGAAGTCACTCAATGAGATTTTAATTTGGTGTGGATATTTCAGGATTTCAACCGGACCATAGATTTCGTAGTCAGTGTTGTCCCATGCTACCCCACCCGGTATAGGATTGGCTGTGAAGTTGACTGAAGAAAGTTCTCTTTTCTCGACGTGTGAAAATGTGTGTGGTTTGAGGATCAAGTTGATTTTCTGACTTGCTGTGTCCATTTTAGCATATTTTCCCTCAATGAAGCGTCCCAATGTTAGTATCATGATGAGCCACAGTATGAGGATAAATGCACCAAAACCCACCCAAAATTCAATCCATGGAGAAATCAGATATGTTTCTTTCAGTTGTTTCAAAAGTTCTTTAGCTTTATCTATAAAGGTTTTTGATGATGGCTGTGTTTTTGATTCAGTGAAGCCTTCAGAGGAATCATCGAAGTTTATGAAGTAGCCGGATGCAGTTCTGTCTATTGTTCCAATTGTTTCAGGATTACTGTTTCTTGCATAGTCGTTTGTTACTTCATTATAGGTTGGTGTGTCTCTGCTAAATGTTTTTATTTGGGTGTTCAGAGGTCTAAGTTCCATTGCATTGTTGCATAGTCCTTGTTGTTCTTCTGTAGGCGTTTCGAATGTGATTAGCCTCTTTGTTAGGACCTCTGTACTGGTAGCAAACCTTGGTGTTCTGCTACTCATGGGGAGTCCACTTGGCCTACTGTTTGTTATCGGCCACATGATTGTGGTTTTACCAGGTCGATGGATACAACTCGGTTCTCCTTTTTACCAGCAAGCGGCGGTAGTACAACTGATCTTGTCCCGTTGATAGACAAGACAGGAACTGCTTTTCTGTAAGAAGGCCCAAATTCCTTCTTTACCGCGATCTTTTCTCTGACTAGATCCCCGACTTTTGGAATCCAGACAGGTCTTGCTGGGACAGGTGGTGGTTCTTCAGTGGTTGTTGGCTGTTGTTTCAACTTTATGTTGCTCAGGTCTTTTCTTGTTGCGTTTAAGTCCTGTAAAATAGCCAAACGATCTTTGATATCAAAGCTTTTTTCCTTTACCACTGAAGTCTGACTGTCAAGGTCAGAGATTAACATCCTAGTTCCAAATAATAATTCGTACGGACTGAATCCCTTCAGAGAATTTCTTGGCAGGTTATTTAGACTACGTTGGACACTTATTAGATGTTTGACCCACCCAGCTCCCGAACCTAATATCCTTTCCGTTATAGATTGCTTTATGCCTTGGTTTTTTCTTTACACCATCCCGTATCCCTCAGGAAGGAAGTGAGAAGATTCCCGCTGTGCTATGCTCATTTGGCCATATTTCCCCTCAGGCTGGAGGGCTAGAGTGAAACAATGGTCAAACGTAGCATGCTCTTAGCGTATATGCCATTTAGACTCGCAAATCTTTGTATAACAGTCCAGACGTCAGCCGAGTGCTGGTGATCTACATTATAAGTGGAAACTAGCCTGTATATGTTAATCGCAAGCCTTGCTTTTTACTGTTGATTTTTTCTGGAGTGACACGACACGGTATTACACCGTTTCTCTCACCACTGCGATTCCTGTTGCAGTTGGGGCACTTTTTTACAAACATGGTGTGATGCAGGCTCATGCCTGGCCACCAGTACCTTGATTGTAATTCTTCCAGAGAATCTTTTAGTTTGAGGTGTCTGAGACCCTCGCCCATATGTGCGTCTGCGATTAACAAGTTTCTCCTGTCCATGTTTGGAATCACTCTATCCCCCACTCCAGGGATTCGAGCAAAAGGGACGGAGTTTGCATCGATTATGTATGTATAATTGAGTGGATAGTTGATCGGTAGCGCCGAGCAGTCGCCTTTTAATGACGTTTTCACCGCCAGCACTGTTTCACCGTCAATATACTTCACTGTACGCTTTTTTCGAGCTACGGAAGCCGATTTAGATGCTTCCGCTGTGGCTGTTTCAGCCAATGAATTCCCTGCAACGTGAACGCCATCACGCCGATGACTCAGTGAGTGTGTCACGTGAGTCTTTGGTAGTTCTTTTTGTAAAAGAGCTATTTGTTCCCAGAGCAGTTTCTGCTTTATTGTTGCATCTGTGTCATCTTTGTAACCGTTTTGAATCCATGTCTGCAAATCCTTGTTATATGATTTGACGCAGTAATATGAATCGGACACTATAAGTGTCGGGAATTCGCGATCCGCATTATCTAGCGCCATTTTCAATGCTATTATTTCAGTCTGTTGTTCTGAATTAGTTTCTACTGAGTGTGTTTTTGTTAATAGAGGTCTTAGTTTACCTCCGCGCCACACTTCTTTTGTAATCTCACATGTGGGGTTGTATGCTTGTTCTCCCCAAACGGAGGGTTGAGCATGTCCGTCTGTATAGATTACACAAGCGTATTGTCGTAAGGGCAGAATGTCGATAGGCAGAGGGAATCTTCTTTCATATTCTAGATTTTTCAATTCCTTTAGTTCTGGATCAAAGTAGTAGTATACTTTGTCCGTTGTAATTGAATTCACCCATTGTATCCATTCCGGATTCAATGTTGTTGTTGGTAAATTACCCGGGGTTGTTAATGCCTCAAAGGCCGATTCTGCTGTTCTGACTGTGATATGTCTACCGTCCGCTTGATCTTTTTCTCTAGCTATTGCGGTTTGAACTGCATGAACAATGTTTTCCTTAATGCTGAATTTCTGTTCAGCTTCTGTGTACAAGTGTGATTTGAATGCAATTGGTACCTTTTCTCCCTCATTAGAGGTCAGGTATGTGAATCCGCATCTTCCTGGGATGACTCGAATCACAAGATTGCGTGTGTTATCACGTGTTTCTAATTTTGTTTTAATTAACATGTCTGTTTGTAAGGATCTTAGAATTTCTGTGTGTATTTGAGTCCAATTGGTTCTTTTAAAATCTGGTTTTATTAGATCATAAAGGGGTTTGACCCTTTCTGCGTAATTTGCAATGTATGTTCTTCCGAAATTTAGGAAGCCTAGAATTGACTGTAGGTTTTTTAGTGTTCTAGGTGCTTGGGGTACGGCACATTTCTCTAGGAAATTGTCAGCCAGGCTTTTGCCTTCACTTGATAATTCATATCCTAAGAACAGGACTGTCAGATGGGCAATTCTGGATTTTTTAAAGTTGAATTTGTAACCCTCTGCTGCGAACCCAAGTATTATGGTGTTCACTCTCTTCAAGTGAGTCTCCAAGTCATCATCTGTTAAGTATATGTCGTCGACATATGATAATGCTTCGTCGTCATATGTTTGTAGTAATTCTGTTACTCTCGCTGAGAATACTCCCGGGCTGTTCTTGTACCCCTGGGCTAACCGACAGAATTGTTTTTGAGTGCCATTTATTGAGAATGCAGACAAATATCTGCTCTCTGGTGCTATGTTTTGACAAAAGAATCCATTAGAGATGTCTAATGTTGTTTTGTATTTTTTGCGCACTATGTTATTCATTAGTGCAGCACTATGCGAGTTTTGTACTGCAAACGTTTTGCAACATGAGTTAAGGTGTCGGTAATCCAAAACTAGACGATATGAATTATCTGGTTTGGAGACCGGAAACAAAGGGTTGTTCATTTGTGAGGTGCAAGTTTCAATCACCCCCTGGTATTCTAGCTGATCTAGGATTTCTTTTACCTGTTTTTTAGCTTCTTGCTTAATTGGGTACTGCCTCTGTGCAGTAGGTTGTGATTTTAACTGGATTTTGTGAGGAGGAGAGTCCTCATCCCATCCTACGTGATTTTTATATAAAGCAGGAGCTAGGGCTACTGCCCACTTTCTAGCAAGTGTGTATTTTTTATGAATTGGGATGTGATTTGAGAAGGCAGGCATAATTATTTCTTCGCCATGAGGGCACTCCCTGACAAACTCTGGTGGCCAGTCTTTTTCAGCTAGAAGGATGTCATAGCCCTTGGAGAGATTATCCCAAAATAGTCCCCTTATTTTTCTAGTCTTATCCCCCTCTATACGTAAAGTTATTTCATATATTTTGTGAGGTTTGCTAACTCTGGTGTCTGCAGTTTCCACTTGAAGATATTCATTCGTGTCCACTGTCTCCAGATGATTCATAAGGACTTTGCGAGCTATGCTCACTTCTGCTGCGCTGTCTAGCATTGTCTGAGCCCATTCTCCGTTTTTCAGTTGTGTCCTCAGTATTCTCGGCATTGTTGACTACCTTGATACTAGCTACCTTCTTTTTTGGAAATTGTAATTTCTTTTTTAGCTGAGCAGGTTCCTTGTCTTTGGACTTGGTGTGCTCTTCTCTTTGTTCTGATCGTCCTCTTCTTTCCGATTTCTGCGAGGAAGTCTGAAAAGATTGAGAGGGACGTGTATCAATGTCTTGATATCTATCATGCTTCTTTATATTATTCCTATTTCTAAGGTTATATCTTTTCCCAGAGGGGTCACTTTGGGGTGACCTGTGTCTTTGGTTCGGAGATTTTTCTCTCCGCCGAGGAGACCTTCCTCTGGACTGGAATTTCTTTTCTTTAGGATTGGATTGTTTGTTTCCATCCCAGCTCTTTTTTTGTGATGTTGAATTATTATTAAAAAATATTTTTTCAGGACTTTCAATCAGTTGTGGTTTTACTGGTATTCCACCTAAACTATCTCTACCTAGTTCCTCATAGGATTTTTCTATGATTCTGGCTATTTCAGCTGGTTGGTCTGCTATATCTGTCTCCTTTAACCTCTGGCGGATCGCCACGTTTGCTGCTTCTCCCTTTATGTTGGCTAATAATATAGCCGAGACCTGCTTGAAGTCTTTTAGTAATTTCATACCAAGAGTTAAAGCGGGCTCTGGACCATATTCGTCTTGAATTTGTTTTAGCACATCTGGTATTACCGAAATGGATGGAACACCGTGCGTTTTTGTGTAGATGGAAGCAAAGACTGTACCCCAAGTGTCACAGTCCTCAATGTGTGGTGCGATTCCCATTGGAAGACAGATAGTCAGAATCCTGTGTTTTTCTAACGGGGTGGTGTCTGGAAACACTGCCTCTATTTGGGTGATTTTTTGTGCTAACCAGAATGGTATTTGTTCCCGTTTAGCTGGTACTTTACCTAGGCAGGATTGTATGTTCTGTGGTGTAATTTTATTTGTGTTCCCCTGGTGAGGGGTCAGCTGTGGAATTTTAATTGCTGGTTGAATTGTTGAAGTCCGCATCACATATTGGACTAATTGTCTATGTAATTTTATTAATTGTTTCAACTGTGTTAACAGCTCTGCTGCAGACATCCCATTGATGTCTGGATGTGGTGTGTATCCGGCTAGGACCGGCCACGTTGCTCCTGGTCTACCTAAAGGACCGAGCCTGGTGATGTGATTATTGTGTTTTAGGGCGCCATTAAATAAGAGCAAAAGCTCTTGAAATTTAAGTGGTACTTCCACCTCCTCGAAAGGAGTGTACTCTCCAGGAGGTTCCTCTACTTTGTAATAGTGGAAGTACTTTGTTACAGCATTTGCTGCTGGAAAATGTATCCATGAATAGTATACCTCTGTCTGCCGATATTCGTGTGCCTCAATTACGAATATGACTGTACCACCTCTAGGTGTCAGTCCATTTTCTATAAGTTTTAAAGTTATAGATTTCCTCTTAATGACCGGGATGAGTATTATATCCTGGTCTGCGTCTAGCAGTGCAGCATCAGCTGCTGCGAGTTCAGTTGCTAATCTAACTGCCTCTCTTTCTCCTTCACTGTCTGACATTGTACTGTCCAGAAGGTTATTTTGTTTGTTTGCAGATCAGGTTTCTTATGGAAACAAAGATTAGATGCACAATATTTTGGAACGGTTTATCCTTCAACGTTGACTAGACCAAGTACCATACATAGGAGTTTCCTCCTGCGAGGTTTGGCGGATATTACCTTTCACCCACTCCAGACGTCTTTGGAGTATTATGGGAAAAGGGGTCTGAGTGAGAAAGCACGACTGAGTTACTCTAAATGTCTTACGTTAATTTTATCGCCCTTCCAAACGCGTTGGGCGCCATGTAGTGTAGTTCCTATTATCCCAATAGGCTCTGCGCATTGGAATAATACCTTCAATAGTATAGGCCTAGACCAGACGTTAACTAGGTCTACTACTGTCGATATTAGACTTAAAGTTTTGGGTTTGCCAGCTAGCTCAGAGTTCACTAGAAACTTTCTCGAATAGGCAAGGAGGAGTTGAACCTCCCTGGATAGACAAGAAGGGATTTAGTTTCTGACAACCATAGAACATGACAACTTTGCTCTCCCCTAATCAAGAGTGTATCTCGAGAGTCGTGTGAAAACAAAAGGCAATTTATTTTACTCAGTCAGTACGTGCATTCTTAGTCTCATCAGATTGTAGAGAAAAGGAAGAGACGGGCGTGTTCAATAAAAGATGTTATTTATTGATCAGTCTCTTTTCTCGTACAAGAGAAATGGATCGATATTATTGCAATACTTATGGTTAAGTAAAGTGCATACATTAAAAGCAGAAGTATAAAATAATACTGTAAAAACATTGATATGGTTTCTAGGCCATATGAAGGTTTAAAATGAATAAGATATATTACATACACATATACATTTGACTAATCGTACTCAACTGGTGTTTCTAACTACGCCTACCCCGTGTACCTGACCTAAGTCTAATGCGTGGGCGGGAATAGAAAGTTACAGTTTAAGTTAAGTTTGTTTTGCCAAGTGACTGACTAAAGAATTCTCTGCAAGGGGTTATTCAGTTCTGTACCTGGAATCTAGGATGGATGAGGGATGGTATCTCTCGTCTCTCGTCTCGATATTCCAGGCTGCCTGCGAGGGCCATCCGGAAGCGCCGGAGCTGGATTTCTCGGCAGGAGAAAAACGGCTTCTCGTTCTCAGCGCGTCAGGAAGGCGGGGCTGCGCCAGCGGGGTCTGCTCTGCTCTGGGCTTCGGCAAGTCTGGCTGCTCCGTCCTCGTCACCACCGCGTGTCTTTGCATAGGGCAATATCGGTAATATTTATACCTTTAAGGTGCCGAGATTGACGTAAGGATGGACATAGATACGTCAATAAGGATGTCATACGACCAGGTCGTTAGCACATTCTTTTGCTGAAGTTCTCGGTGAAATCAAAACAATGGCCGCAGGGTTTTTCCCAAGGTGTCATAGGTTTGATTTGTTTTGAGAACTCCGTATGCCTTATCAGGGGCTGGAGGAATATCGCTTGTCTAATTAGATGGCAAGCGTTATGACCTAATCAGATAACACGCTCCTGTGCCGTAGTGTGGCTTTATCAGATAACGGTTCCTGCATCATGGGGGTTTTCTGCCTCATGGGATGGCTGCTAGTTAACTTGTTAGTTTGTTAACCAGAATAGGGTCAGGAATAGGGGGATCGATACAGAACCTATAGGAATACATCACAGTTCCTACTGGTGGCTTTGCCAGAATGGAATCATGCTTCGTTATGGATTTTCAGCTCCTGGTTACCCTCACAGGTGACTAGTAGAGCTCTACAAATCTACTGATTGATTGATTGATGTACAACTATATGATAGAGGCAAACCATGATGTGTCGGACTGGATAACTCCTTTTTGATGGGATATTGGGTACAGCAGAGGGCTATCCAATGAGCAGAGTGACTGCCATTAGGCTCTGGCATCAAGAGCCTGTTCTTTTCTTCTGGGATCATATGGATGTCCTTTAGTCTTGTCCTTGATTGAATGAGCTTTGTAAATATTCACCAATTTATGAAAGACATATTAAAGAGGGGAAAGTCGATTCAAGCAAGAATGCACTGCAGTTCTTTTAAGACAACAGAAGTTCTTTTAAATGTAAGTAAAACACAGGATGGTGTATTCACGAAAAAGTACAGTATTCCTTTTGTGTGTTGGTTATTTCCTTCATTAAAAACCTTATATTGTCTTGTCATAAAAAACAGCCAAAGTTACAGCCAACGCGTTTCGGTCAGCTAAACTGAACTTCATCAGGGCTATAAATAACACATAGGAAACATATATCAAACATAAAACATATAAATAACATCTTAATGACACATTATACCGTATAAGGACAGAAGTTCTTTTACATGTATATTCGAACATCAATGTGAATTTATTATGCTTCATGGAACTGTGTTCATGGTTTATTTTGTGACAAATGTACTCGTGTTGTTTTGTTGGCAAATAGTAAGAGAACAGGATACTTGCTGTAGCCATCCCTATATTTCACTCTGGTTCTAGAGTATCTACCTGCCAAATATGCATCCTTGTGTCAGGGGTACAGCACTGACTATTAGGAGGAACGGTATGGATTGTCAGACTAATATCTTGCTTCTTTATCTCATTATATAAACCCATTTTCCATGGTATTTATTTATTTGCATCTGTACAAATGCTAGCCATCTTTGTCAACAAAAGAATGATGAAAGTCTGAATTGACACTGCTTGAATTCAAATATGGGATCTGCCACTACAACTGTATTCTACGTGCAGGAATACTAACACCTTGGCTCTGTGAGCAGAAGGGACAAGTAGATCCCAGCAGAAGGTGTATTAACCCTTGAGCTATCCAACTAGGATTAAAACATGTAACCTGAAGGGTGTAGCCAGACGCTGCAGCAGAAGCGCAACCATCTGAGCTAAGGGATTGGAAAAGAAATGTGTGAACTGTTGGTTTCACACAAATAATTCTTCATATGCACAACTAACTGAAGACATGCTGCTTTCAGGGCCTTTTCATATAGCACACAGAGTACTTCATAGACCTATAGGGCTGAATGGCTTCTTTATAACAAATTCTAAAAGGTGCTATACATAAATATTTGCAGTATGCAGCCCAAATACACATAGTTTGAATACTGCCCAGGGCCGTAGCCAGAAGTTTATGTTTTGGGGTGCTTGGCTCCACATAATGACACAGGAGGGTTCGGGGGTGAGAAATAGTGGTTTCTATCTCTAGAATCTGTTTAAAAATATACATATAAGTTTGAGAACTCATTTGAATTTTTTAGAGTATGGAATCCCCGGCCAAGGTTTCTGAAGGAAATGGGTGACTAATGGTTAATTTTAAAGCATGCTAGTGAGAACTGAACCTAATGTACAGACAGTTTAATAGTGGGTTGTGGCTTGTCCCAAAGACTGCTGGAAACATTTGCGTCCAGTGTTTCGACTTAACCACATTAGGCCAAAAACATTACATAAAACTGAATGAGATTTAAAGCCAGTTTTACAGGAAGTGCAAGTGTCCATTCTAAGGGATCTTTGTCGCAGGTCGTGGCAAATGGACCTTTACAAAACACCTGAAGCAGTCCCATTAATCGAAATAGCATATACTTTCCATATGATTACATACCATGTTATTGAAATATGGCTTTACAATGGATTTGGGATTTCTTGCCGAAAATGTCAGTGGGGGCTCCTCCGCTAAGGCGGGAAATAAATAGAAAATAAAATTATATTAACTCACGTTATTATAATTTTATTTTCTCCTACTTCCGCAGCTGTACGTGAGCGGGCGGGTGTAGTGGAGGAAGGGTAGCACCCTCCTATGTGTGCGATGACTGCTTGGCTGGCCCTATTGAGCCTCCTAAAACAGTCTTGCACACTTCGCATGTTCTCCATGCAGGCTGTATTACAGCCTGGAACATGCCCAGGCTCCCAGTCAGCGGCTGTGCACTGAAACGCAAAGCTCAGACCATTCACAACTGTTAACGCAGCATTGTGATTGGTTGACTGGTAGCCTGGGTGTGCTTCTTGTTGTTCAGGTCAGCGAGGGAGGACTTCGGAGGAGAGACGTGGCGAGGAATCGGTGAGCATGTACGTTTTTTATTTTATTTTTTGCCGCCCTCTTCCCCCGCATCCTCCTGCCCCCTCCCGGCCCGGTTCCCGCCCCCTACCTCCGATCCGTACTGGCGGCTGTTGAAAAATGTGTGACCCAAATGATGAAAAATAAAATAAATACAGACTAGAGGTGGTACTATTACTTAATTTAATAATAATTTAACAACCTCCGTTTTCTGCACTATCAGGGATTTAACACTATGACCTGCAGATCACAGAACACCTGATGTGCTCAGGAAATATTGCGTATCAGAAAGAGCAATAAAGATACAAAAATGTCTACATCATGAATTATTTTTTCAGATATGGCATACTAATTAAAGTTTTGCCCCAGACTCTCTACCCTTTCTCCCTTCAATTGTCTCCTCTTTCTTTCTCTCTTATTCACTTCCCTTATGTCCACGCTCTCCCTTGGGCTTCTCAAGTTTTTTGGCATTTTTTCCTCTCTTTTATTTTTCTTACCTTTATTTTTTTTTAAATTTTTTTTTTAAACTTTATTGTCAACAAGGCAAAGAAGACATTTACAGTTACAGCATCAGTTTTCAGTTACACAGTAGTACCTAAAGCAGTTCAGGATCTGGTAAATTCTCAGCATATTCCAACGTGTGCGATAATTATATCAGTACAGACGAGAAGGAAAGAAACATTCTTGAGCTGTATACATTAGTAATCGACAATACTTCCCTCTCCGGTCCAGTGCGCAATTCGCCCACTTAAAGTACAGCCATGACTGCTCAGCAAGTTCAACAAGTAGAACTAAAATCACAACTATGAAAACCTAACAGGTGTCATCTTCACAATAAAACGTTGTAGCCATACATACACAAGTCCCCACCTACTGCACACATTCCGTATATACTGTTAAATGTGTCCTTCAGGTCCCGCTCCATCCCACCACAATTTAGAGGAGCATTTATTAGGCCCTTTCCCCTATTCTTCTTCCCCATCCGACTCCATATCATCGTCCTCCGGCAAGGGTGCACACGGCTCCCCCCTGTATTTGTTCCAAGGCAACCATATTTTATTCCATTTACGGGGGCAAGCCCTCAACACATACACCGCCCTCTCTTTCACCAAGAGAATGTCCATATTTCTAATCCAGCCATGCACCGTAGGCACGTCTGGGGCTCCCCATTTCTGTGCAATGTCTCTTTTGGCTACTGTCACAGCCAACGTGACCCACAGCTGTTTCTTACCTTTATTTACTGTTTTCAGACTAGGTTATAACACTTCGGCTTGAATCGCTGGCACCAGGTGGTGTCGGGGCCAGCTGTGCTTAACTGACCAAAGATCCAAGACTTACTGGATTAGAGTAAGCTTGCAGCACACATTGCACCTGTCCTGCTACCAGTGATAGTAGCAACACAACTACTAATCATCACGCTCCTCCAAGTGTTGCAATTCAGGCTCTTCCAGGCCCCCAAAGCTATAAGAATGTCTTGGGCAGCAGGTAATAGTAATTTTTTATGTATATTGAATTAATAATTGACTGTTGTGGTCATCTCAGACAGCACCACCTTGTGGCAGACTATCACAAGCACCAAAGTTTACAATTGAGGGGCATATTTACAATAAAGTGGCGAAGCATGTCGTTAATATAACGAGATTCCCCCATGGTCTATCCATAATTACTCTAAAAGCATAGCTTAAATATTTCAACAGTAAGCCTTCAGATTAGCACAGATACACAAGTTTTTCCAATATTTTTGGTTTTTTATTCATTTTATAGTGGTATATCAAAAAATACTTTTTTTCACTTTTTTTCATATGTATTTGTCAATTCATTTCTGATAATTATATTCATTTCTGCATTAAAATACAAACAGCAATCCGTTTGTCTTAACAAAACAATAAATACAAATTTTGTTTTATTACAATAAGAAACAAGCACCCTGTCTGACCCACACCTGTCAACATACACACCTACTCATGCATACAACAATACACATTTCTATTACACAATCCAAACACTATCTAAGGTTGAGGTAGCACAGATGTTAGTTGTGAAACTCCACGCCAGGTCTACGCGCGTTTCGGAAGGTTTATACCACCTTCCTCAGGACCAGCAAAGAAAGGGTTTTTTCTCCTTAAAGTGTGTGCAGGGTACCTTTAGTTGGACGCTGACGAGATATATATTATCTATTTCGTCTTTATTCATATATTGGTTCTAGGTCTTTACCATTCGGTCGTCTCTGAGGTCAAAATTGATGTATCCACAAATGTGTTTAATTCAGTCAAACTCAATAATCTTCATATTAAGGACAGGGAAGAAGTATTTTTGGATGAGGCTCCAGTCATGTTCTTTTTATCGTCATAGACTTATTCTCTGTAACTTTGGTTCTTTGATGTTAGTCAACAACACTACGTCAACATATGCTTCACAGGGTCACAGGGTCACAGTCTTGATAGTCTCGTTCTTCGTAGTAACGTGCGTCTAAGCATCAGCCCCGTCTCTTCCGACCTGAGAACGCCGCGGCGTTCTCAGGTCGGAAGAGACGGGGCTGATGCTTAGACGCACGTTACTACGAAGAAAGAGACTATCAAGACTGTGACCCTGTGAAGCATATGTTGACGTAGTGTTGTGGACTAACATCAAAGAACCAAAGTTACAGAGAATAAGTCTATGACGATAAAAAGAACATGACTGGAGCCTCATCCAAAAATACTTCTTCCCTGTCCTTAATATGAAGATTATTGAGTTTGACTGAATTAAACACATTTGTGGATAAATCAATTTTGACCTCAGAGACGACCGAATGGTAAAGACCTAGAACCAATATATGAATAAAGACGAAATAGATAATATATATCTCGTCAGCGTCCAACTAAAGGTACCCTGCACACACTTTAAGGAGAAAAAACCCTTTCTTTGCTGGTCCTGAGGAAGGTGGTATAAACCCACCGAAACGCACGTAGACCTGGCGTGGAGTTTCACAACTAACATCTGTGCTACCTCAACCTTAGATAGTGTTTGGATTGTATAATAGAAATGTGTAGTGTTGTATGCATGAGTAGGTGTGTATGTTGACAGGTGTGGGTCAGACAGGGTGCTTGTTTCTTATTGTAATAAAACAAAATTTGTATTTATTGTTTTGTTAAGACAAACGGATTGCTGTTTGTATTTTAATGCAGAAATGAATATAATTATCAGAAATGAATTGAAAAATACATATGAAAAAAAGTTAAAAAAGTATTTTTTGATATACCACTATTAAATGAATAAAAAACCAAAAATATTGGAAAAACTTGTGTATCTGTGCTAATCTGAAGTCTTACTGTTGAAATATTTAAGCTATGCTTTAAGAGTAATTATGGATAGACCATGGGGGAATCTCGTTATATTCTCGTAGTTGTTTTCCTCTCTTTTCCCTGGTCGTAAAGTAAATATAGAGGGAGTCCCAAACTCATGCTGAAGCATGTCGTTAAGCCAATAAGGCTAACACGCTTTGTCATTTTAGAAACGCAGGGCTGCACCATATTTACTACAATATGGTGCAACCCTGTGTTTCTCCCTGCGCTGGTGCTAATTTTAGCTGCCTAGCGCCAATGGAGGCTCCCTTGCACCATAGTGCAAGGATGCCTGTGTTGAGGGAAAGATTGTTTATGTGCAGGAAGGTCCGCTTTCCTGCACAAAAACATTCTTTAATTGCAGTTTTTTTTAAAACTAATGCAGCATAAATAGAAGTTGCAAAACAACTTTTTTTAAATGATTGTTTATGTGCAGGAAGGTGGACCTTCCTGTACATACAAAATCATAGGCAATGTATTTGCTGTTTCTATGTGTGCTGCACAAGGCAGCACACTTGGAAACAGCAAAAACGAGGAGAAATAAAGCATTTCTCCTCGTTTCACCTGTTTACGACCAGGTTTCCCCTGGTCTTAATTTTGGCGATGCCTCCTGTTTACCCTGCCCTTGTAAATAGGGGGCAGCATTAAAATCAATGGGTGTTGCGGTGGAAGTCTCACCGCAACACCCATTGCCCTCCCCTTTCCCGCTAAACACAGCGTAAAAGGGTGCCTTATTTACAAGGCAGCATTAAGCCTTGTTAACCCCTTACATGCTTGTGACGGAACCGTTCCGTCATCAGTCACGGCTGAGCTGTGCTGATGACGGAACGGTTCCGTCACAACCGCGCCCTGTTCTGGAATGTCCAGCACAGGGGCGGAATCGGCGCCGCACCGAAGCGGTTAAAGCAAGGCCCCTATCTCCATCACAACATCATTGAAAGTGATGTTGTGGTGGTGATAGGGGCTTGTAAATATGCCCCTAAGGGTCTGTGCCGAGCACCGGAAACCACTGTCTCAAACTAAGCACGGAAGTTCCTGCTTTGCAGAGGACAGGAAGAAGGAACCCTCAAACAAATCAAAGGTAGAAGAACACACTAAAATAAATGGAAGGCAGAAGGGGCATAATAAACAAAAACTGTGGGGTTTAAAACACAGCAAAAAGCTGGGCAGACGTCTAAAGTGGTGTGTAGCTTTCATCAGTGCAGCAGGTGCAGTGCACCAGACGCCTTGAACCCTGATATTTGCTGTAATTTACTACCCAAAAGCATTCAAAAGGGCCATTTTCCTTTATTGCACCAGGGCCCTTGGCACCCTTGCTACCCTACTGCCTCTAAAGTCGAAGGCGTCAAAGGAAGATGCATTAAATCAGACTGAAAGCATGGGAATCCATTAGACAGACCGTCCATCTTTGAAAAAGTGTACTTAATCTCATTATTTATAGATTTGCAACACAGTTAAGAAAGTGTAGTGCTGGAGCTAAGAGTTATTTGGAGTTGCCATCAAAAATGGGCACTAAATGGGCTAAGTAGTGCATCCCCTCAGCAATGGATTTGAAATATATTGGCTGAAACAGGTTGGTCTTGAAAGAAGTCTTGAAATAGTCTAAAAAAGTAGGCAGTTCAGGTGACCTATAGAGGAACTATGACATACTGATAACTGATGATGCAGTATAAAAATGGCAATTGCATGAAAAGGGTGCTCACATAAGAAAACACGGGAATACCACGCTATTAGTTAGGGCATACTTTGGGTCAGAATAGAGGAGGATTGTGATGGATCTTCGGATATGTCATTGTTGACAAAGTGTATAATGTGGACTCAGATAGAACTTCTGGAAGCTCCATTCATGCCTCAGGTCATATGGATTACACGGTTTCTGCGATTGACTTAGCACCGGGATGATGATGTGTTCTGCCAGTCTAGATAGACATACTCTGTTTGAGGTCTGGCTATATTTGGTTCTGTGTCAGAATATCTGACATAACTATTGTGTCCCAAATACTGTTTACAAAGAATTGTCCTATTTGGGTGTACCATTTATGGTATTATCTCCAATGGAGCAGTATTGTTTTAAATGATATTTAGGACTAAATATTTTTTTAGCTGATCTGTTTGCCTGCTCAAAGCATCAATTCATGTTGACCCCATGCAGAATGAGTAAGAATGCCTTTGATTTTTTTTTAAACCTGAATATTCTCTTATCTAGACTTCACACAATCTTCCCTTAACTAAGGTTTTTAATCAATATAAACCTTATTTATACCTCAATTTGTTTTTTGTTCTGTTGCACCCTTGTAGCTGCATTTCAGGCTACTTCATCTTCCATATGTGATGCCTCTTCAAATAATTGATCAGACAACACAGGCGGCTCAACTAAGCATCTCTGCTGGGTACTTAATATAGCCCAATGCCAAGAACTATACTGGCTGTTAAACGCCCTGAACACAAGAGCCGTCCTTCGAACACAGATGCCTAGCTGAGGTTCGTTGGTGGCAGTTGGATCGGGAGGCCCAGGTCTTGATGGTCTTGGTCAGAGGTAAGGACATCCCCTTTCTAGTACCACGATGCCGCTGCCCACCTGAAGATGCTCTGGCAGTTGATATTGGGCGAGGTAGCGGCACAAGAAGTTATAGTCCGGATCTTCTGGCAATGTTTTCATAAGGCTGTTCTGTGATATCAACAAATTCATGTATTCAACCTATTATTCATTACATTTAAACAAAAGTCTACCATACTTCAACCCTGTTGTCCGATATTTAGGTTGTAGTGGAGCCCATATAGCAGCTTTACGATGTGGTACAACTGTTGCAGGGAGTGTGCACATACACAGAACTATGCGCATGAAAACAGGACCTCAGTGTATAAGGGTGTACCAACCTACCAAATTAGTACCCAAAATTCCAAACCGACTAGCAATAGTGTCTCATTCGTTCTCCTCCAAATATCACGGAGCTACAAATGATGAGCAACCCAGAACACAACACTTCCGACTCTCAGGAATTGCAGGAGCAAGACGTACTCTTTCGCTCGTACTTGTCCACAATGAGAATAGGCAGAGTCACTGAAATAGTTCAAAATGTTTATTTTAACTATCGTGCTCTACAATACAGTATACGAGCCACTACCAGTAGCAAAATGTATAAACTCAGCACAGTTAGTATTGTTACAATTCCATAGAATACAAGGAGAAGTAATTTTATAAAGACTGTGGAACTAAGGGCATTTAGGCCTCACCACCCTCCCCTTGACTAGAAGTTTATTTTATATAAAGGAAGATCTCTGGGCTTTGACAGCAGACCCCATACCTTAAGCCTGGATGTAAGGTTTACATCATAGGAACAGCGGAGCTCTTGTCCATGGAGCTGCTTTCTCCGAGTGTGTTAGAACAACATGCAACAACGTAATATCAAAGCATGAGTCTTCAGTACTGCAGCTGTGTGTAGCATGTTATGTCTAGGTGCTAGGGACTGACCAGAACAGAATAACAAGGGGCATAGTTTATTGACCTTGCACATTGTGTTCAGACTAAAGTCCAGGAAAGTCAGAGAACTCGAAAGGCAGCCCGTTCTCATGTGAAAGGCACAAACAGCTTTTTGCAAAAACAAAGTTATGTAGTAAGTGCACAAAAGCAGCATCATGGCAGCAAAGCTCATGCTAACTTAGCAATGTCGACAATGTCCCTAGGGGCCATATAATACAACCTATTGGTAGCACAATTTTAAGTCCTGAAGGTCTATCAATTTTGGGTGAATGGTGAGAGTGTCTTCCCAGTTTTAAATTTTTGTGTCATTCCTTAATTATAGTTATACTGCTATGGGTAAATGTTGACGTGTTTGAGCCTATGTGTAAAGGCTTCCTCAGGACAAACAAAAAGCTCACTATGTACAATCAAAAAAAAAAAAATCAGCACACATTTTCATAAGTTAAATATATATATACAGAACATGGCAACTGTCTCTCATAATACTCTATACCCAGATCACTGACAGACTATTGAAGACAAAAATATTGTGTGGGCAGAATAATGTGTCAAAAATATCAAGGATCAAAATATCGAGAAGCTAAGTGAAAATAAGTAAGTATCGATTTACTGTTCTTAACTCCACATCTATGCACCTTGAATATATGTTTATTTCTTTATTTAGCTTACAAAGCGGACTGTGACCTAACAGGCATTCTGCCGCTGGCAGACTCAGACTAAAAAGTGACCGTAACTAACAACCGGACAGCCAATTAAATCACAGGAAACAACCAGGTTTTTAATCTCCTTCTAAAAGGGAGGAGGTCACTGACTTGCCTGAGCTCCAATGGGAGTTCATTCCACAGTTTAGCGGCTGCTACACCAAAGGATCTACCCCCTGACTTAACTTTCTTGAACCTTGGTATCCTCACCAGTCTCGCCGAAGAGGAGCAGAGATTTCACGCAGGGACGTACCACACAAACTTCCTCTGCATGGGAACAGGCCCCAGCCCATGAAGGGCTTTAAACACCAGACAGAGAGACTTGAACTAGACTCTCTGTCTCAACGGGAGCCAGTGCAGCTGTGCCAAAGCCATGGAGGAAGAGGACCTTCTAGGCCACCCAAGGGCTAACTTTGCCGCAGCCGACTGGATTCTCTAGAGCCTGTTAAGAAGATATTTCGGCGACTCAAGCAGAAGGGCATTACAATAATCTAATCTACTAAGAATAAATCTACGCACCACTAATGCCCGCGCTAGAGGAGGCAACAGAGGGAAAATGTTCCTAAGTAATCTAATAATGGCAAGGCAACAGGCCACCGTTTTCGAAACCTGAGCTTCCATGGTAAGTTTGCTATTAAACATTACGCCCAGGTTACAGACCATATTCACTGACTGAACCAAGGAAGAGGTATCAATAGGCCAAAAGTTGCTGGGCAGCACAGAAGGAACCCTGTCCCTTGAGCAGTAGAGCACCTCCGATTTACCTGCATTAAATTGCAGCGAATTAACCTTCAACCAAAGCGCCATATCACGCAGGCAGTTATGAAACACTTCCAGTGAAGTTGATTGATCTCCCTCATGGGAGAGAATCAACTGAGTGTCATCAGCATAATTTACGATGTCACTGTTATGTTCTTTGATGACCGCAATCAGGGGTTTCAAATAGATGTTAAATAAAATAGGGATGATTGCCGAACCCTGTGGCACGCCATGTGAGATGTTAGTGAAGTCGGATTGGTAAGGAGGGAGGGACACAGCTTGCTGTCTATCCAGAAGAAAGAACTGGAACCACCTAAAAGCACCGCCCATAACCCCCACCTCTCTCAGCCTTCTCAGCAAGATCCCATAGTTGACCTGTTGAAGGCAGCAGACAGGTCGAGCAGGATCAGCACAGCTGCCTGACCCATGTCTGCCCGCCTCCGCAGCTCATCCATCACGGTCAACAAAGCCGTCTCGGTGCCATGGGCCGGCCGGAAGCCAAACTGGACTTCCTCCAAGAGTTTATGCTGTTCCAAATGCTTGGAGAGAGTACTAGCAACCACGCGTTCCACAATTGTAGCTGGAAAAGGCAAAAGAGAGATGGGCCTATAGTTCTTCAGACACTCAGGGTCCATTGAGATGGAACCACTCCTTTAGAAAGAGACTGATTGCAGACCATACAGAGTGTGGGAAACAACTCTGCCTCAAACTCTTTCCAGATTTTATGAGGAATCGGATCAAGCGGAGACCCAGACGGAATACCGAGTGCCAGCCTACTAAATCCTCCACCGCCAGAGGCGCAAACTCAAAAAAGATGATTAACGCCCACCTGTTCAGAAATGGCACAGGGATCCACCAAGCCCTTCTCCTCAGTATCCCCACTGCCCATAGCTACTGAAGACACAGCCCCAGGCTGTTGATGCTCCCCCCCCCAAAGTCATCAATAATGGTTTTGATTTTATCATGAAAGAACCTAGCCAGGTTCTCGCAGAGTTCTTGAGAGGGGGGTATCTCATTCTTAGAACAGTCAGGGCTAATAAAGCTGTTCAAAATGTTAAAAATACTTCTGGAACTGCTGGGGGCATTAAGAATCACCTTAGAAAAGTATTCCGCCTTAACCCTGTTAATTTCCTTTTTGTAGCCCACAATCTTGGATTTCCAAATGAGCTTGTCCTTATCCAAATATCCTCGTCTCCACCTACTCTCTGCATGTTTACATTCTAATTTCAAGTTCTTTAGGCTGTCCGTGAACCAGGGGTCCGAAGGTCTTCCCCTACTCCTATGATTTTTCTAAAGGGGCGAGTAAGTCTAAGACCGAAGTAATCTTCGAGTAGAGAGAAGCATAATTCTCCTCTACCTGCTTGTCAGGAGAGAAACACTCCTCTACCTGAAACAGAGGAACAGAGCCTTTTTTACGTATGAGAGTCTACCAGTCTCTACTGACATACTCCCTTGTAGGGGCTAATGCTCTAGTGTTGTGAGTAGCAAAGTTCACAAAGAATGTAATCAAAAATGATCTGTCCAATCCAGAGATAAAATGTCCCCAATAGTTAGAAGATGGACCTCAGAAAAAATTAAATCAAGCAGATGCCCACCTTTAAGACTGGCCTTAGACACCCACTGATAAAGGCCGAGGCCTTCGCACAAATGAAGAACATTAAAATAGCCTGCATCAAGGGAACCATTCAACCAAAGATTAAAGTCTCCCAGGATCACCAATCTATGGTGGGTGGTGGCCATATTGGGGAAAGTTTCCAATAACAGTTGCTGCTGAAGTACAGTAAAAATCCCAGTTGGTCTATAACAAATAATCCCAGATAAGAGATGGCCATGTGCATTCTTAATGGCAAAGCCAAATAATTCACATCCTGCAACTACATCAGTGTCAATAGAGACCAGGTTCAACGTGTCTTTATAAATCACACCGACCCCACCATCCCTCCCATTCAGGGCCGGACTGACCATAGTGGGCACCGGGCGTTTCTCCGGTAGGCCGCTAGGGTGCGGGCTGGTTTGGTGCCCCTGGGGGCCGTTTTTGTTACCGGGGGTCGGCAACATCGGCCCCCAGTAACAAAATCGGCCAAAATCGGCCCTGGCAAACTGCTCAGCAGCACTTCCCCTCACCCAAGGGGGGGGAGCAGAGCAGTTTGCCAGGGCTGGTTTCTGTTCCCAGTCCGGCCCTGCTCCCATTCGATCTAGGTTTATGGCAGATTTTATAGCCAGGCGGACAGGCCCAGCCAGGATTGACCTCACAATCAAGGTGAGTCCAAGTCTCCATGTTTAAATATCGTCAAGGTACATATATGTGGAGATAAGTAAAGCAAAACAATGGTTCCCCATAAAAAGTTAACCTTCACGATATTCTTGGCCTCAATATGCTTCAAACAATATTTTGTCTACATGATATTTTAGACTCTATGTTTTGCCCAAACACCCATCATCCATGTTCACCATGATGTCACCATTCCTAAAAGAGTAATTTTTATTAGTACAATTCCACAGTATTTTAAATAAATGTCCCAATGGAAGGTTCTCTTTCAGTGATCTGGAGTGGTTACCAGTAAAATGTAACAATGTTTTTCTATCATAGTTAACCTGTCATCTACAACCATGATATTTAGATTCAGAACATTAATTTTCTTAGAATTGGCACTCATGGTAAATTTAAGGTCAACCGACCTGTGGCTTAACCATTTGTGGTATGTGGAGAACGCGGCACAATTGGCAGTGTATGCACAAGTGCTCGATCACGGAAGGGCCCCCTTACAAACCCATATGCATTTGAGGTAGGCATTTTGTGATTCCTTTAGGTAGGAGCCTTATCCTCTTCTGCTTTTGTGATCAGATATTTTTGTTTGCCACAGCAAATTGACGACTTCACAGGAGGCTGTCCAGGGGATGCTCAGTATTCACGTATTCTTACATGAGCATAATCTGTCCTAGTTTCACCCGCACTCTTGGGGTTTTTAAAGCATGAAATGACACCTGTTATAACTATACACTTGGAATTTCATTGGCACCTTGTTGTTTGTCGGTTGGCAAAACAGATGGGCTGTGCATACAGGCTATTGTTCCTCATATCAAGGACTATGATTCCTCTCTTTGATCCCACCCCACGGCCGGGTGCGGATCTATGACATTACAACGCATGCTTTTACCACGCATGCTTTTACATCGCAACTTTTACAACGCATGCCTTTACAACGCATAGCGCTTTGGGGTGCTGGATAGTGAATAGTTTTAATTTACTATTCCAACTCCAGTCCCCGTGGATAGTAGGGAAGGTGTTGGATAGTAAATTAAATCTATTCCCTATCCTAGAGCGCCCCCCAGCGCAATACGTTGTAATGGTTTGCGTTGTAAAAGTTGCGATGTAAAAGCATTGCGTGGTAAAAGTTGCGTTGTAACGGATGTTTCCCCCGGGTGTCCTTCCTTATTTATTAGTAGGATTTTTTTTCACTTTACAATGGGTATGGAGCAGAGGCGTCGCATGAACATGGGTCTATAGCACATATGTAACATGATTGGCATGTTGTGTGTATGTTATAAAAATATATAGCGATGTTTTTAAATTTGATTTTGATTTGTACATAGTAACATATGTCAACAATAAATTCCCTTTGGGCGCATTTACTACAAATCAATACCTAAAACTAGATTCAACAGTGAGCATTCACACACATTTCAAAGAGCAATATAGGAAACAGGATTATGTAAAAAACGGTAAATTCAATATACACAGTTTATTAGTACTTAAAACAACAATAAAATCACAAAATTAAAAATTTATAAAAAACTTGGGAACACAGAGAATAAGTCAAAAGGAACAAATCAAATACATTAATTCATTCAGTCTATTTCCTAAAGCTATAAGGGAACGTGCATCAAGGTAAATTCAGCAACACTCAGAATATTCCTCAATTAATATATGTAGTACTATTCCCTCGGTTTCGACGCGTTTCAACGGACAAATAGTATATGGCCGCCTTCATCAGGAAATTATTGCCTGTCTTCCCAAGATATCTTATTGACAGATATTTGTCAAAGATTTATCATCGGAGTAGGGGAATGATGCCTCCTTTCTCTCGGTAGTTGTAAGGATAATAATGTCTTCTTGCAAAAAAGGACCGGTCTACACGCGGGATACGCGACGCAGTTTTAATTAAGAGGCTACACAATACGAGGAAGAAAGAGGAAGGGGGCCCTTAAGTCGGGAATACACACACAAGCTGAAAAATATGTGTAACACGACAGAGTCTGCCTGATATTCTGATCGGGACTACTGCCCTGCGATTTTGAAAGTGTACTGCGTGTAGTGGGGACCTAATAAAACCATCGAGAAGCATCGTCTTTTTCGCCAGTCAAGAACCATTTTATTTCCAGCTATTTGAGTCTTGACCTAAAGTGAATAGGATTGATTGCACTATTGTTCATACAATCCAGGTCTACTTTTATTATCCTTACAACTACCGAGAGAAAGGAGGCATCATTCCCCTACTCCGATGATAAATCTTTGACAAATATCTGTCAATAAGATATCTTGGGAAGACAGGCAATAATTTCCTGATGAAGGCGGCCATATACTATTTGTCCGTTGAAACACGTCGAAACCGAGGGAATAGTACTACATATATTAATTGAGGAATATTCTGAGTGTTGCTGAATTTACCTTGATGCACGTTCCCTTATAGCTTTAGGAAATAGACTGAATGAATTAATGTATTTGATTTGTTCCTTTTGACTTATTCTCTGTGTTCCCAAGTTTTTTATAAATTTTTAATTTTGTGATTTTATTGTTGTTTTAAGTACTAATAAACTGTGTATATTGAATTTACCGTTTTTTACATAATCCTGTTTCCTATATTGCTCTTTGAAATGTGTGTGAATGCTCACTGTTGAATCTAGTTTTAGGTATTGATTTGTAGTAAATGCGCCCAAAGGGAATTTATTGTTGACATAACGTCTTATACTGGTACCCTATCCCTTTGGTATTTGGGTCCCTCTCTCTTTTATTAGAGACATAGTAACATATGACCTTGTTATTTGCCCTGAGGAAGCTGTTACACGTAGGCTGAAACGCGTTGACATATACCCGTAGGGCAGAGTTCTTCAAACTGTGGGGCGGGCGCGACACCATCCTTGGGGGGGCGCGCACTCCTCTCTAATTTCACAACTACTCTCTAATTTCACCTTTGTTCCCTGTGGCAAGTCGAGGGAGGAGGGAGGGGAAATCGACGAGGTACGAAGTGCCCATGCTTTTATTATGTTTACCCTCCCAGGAGGGGGTTAATTCATTCAGCTTCAGCAAGGAGGCAGGAAGTCTCCTCTGCTAAACCTAAAACTGCCTTTCGAGGACATTTAATTTAGGAAAAGAGGTCTGTGATGGTTTCTGATGATATTCACAGAAGCCATGGTGACGTGGGAGCCGCTGCTTTAGGTGACTGAGCCCAAATGCAAATTATGGTTCGTGAAAAAATGGGAACAGCGCCAATTGCAAACAGGAAGCATTTAAAGTTGACACGGAGCCCGGCCCCCCTTTGAAATGAAGTGAATCCATACCAAGTTCACAAAATCGTAAAGAACAAAATCATCCAGAAATTGCGCAAAGTCACAACATTCAGACCATGAAACAGGACATATTGTTGCAGCCTCATTTTGACACATTTAAAGCAAATGATTTGTGGTGCTTGCCAATGGTCCCTTAACCCACATTCCTGATTGTCTGTCCCCAGAGGTGAAATACAGAAGCCTCGTTAACATACAAATGGTCTTTTAAAGACCTGTGAAGTGCTTGGGTGCGGGTGTGTCTGTGTGCCCTGAAGCTGTCTCAGCCGGGACACAGACAGGCAGGATAAGATGAAGAGGGTGATAGAGGGAGGTAGAGAGAGGGAGACAGAGGGAAGAAGGAACAAGCATTTGCAATGCAATAGGTCTCGCATTAGCAAAGTTTGATTTTGTTGGTATTTTAAATGGCATTGTTTTTTATCTATTTGTTTTTAAAAGCGTCCGTGGTGCATTATTTATTATAGTTTTATGTAGCACTATGTTCTAACGTTGCATTAGGGGCGAATTAACACATTCCGTGCTGCTTAACTCCCGCACAATAGGAGCATCAGCTGAGAGGCTACTATTTGAATGGGCACAATAACAAAGCTGTATTTAACTGCCTTGAGGACACCTCTATTTGGAGGGTTGCGGCCAAGTACTGTAACAATTCCCGCATCTCCATGATAGTAATTTTCCTGACAGTGGGAGGACGGTGCGCAGCCGGCCCTGCTAGGGTTCAAACTCACACTCTGCAGCCTGCGAGGACGTTTCTCCAGCAGATGTGTGAACCCGCCCAGTTACCTCCTACCACCATCATGCACTCTAGCAGAAGTTACGAGGGGTCAGCTGGGCTATAGCACACACGAATCGCAATGACCTCGAGGCACTTTCAGGCAAAGTCCCATCTTAAAAGAGTGAGAAATGCTAAAGCAAGTCAAGGGTCCCTGATAGTGCTACAAGGTGTACATCTGACTGTTGAGGCAAGCTAGTCCAGGTGCATTAGGGGCGAATTTACACATTCCGTGCTGCTTGACTCCCGCAGAATAGGAGCATCAGCTGAGAGGCCACCATTTGAATGGGCACAATGACAAAGCTGTATTTAACTGCCTTGAGGACACCTCTATTTGGAGGGTTGCGGCTAAGTACTGTAACAATTCCCGCATCTCAATGATAGATGTACTTTTTAGTTAACTTTTGATAAATATACAAATATATTTTTAAAAACGTTAAGGAAGCTAACAAGAATGCGTTCTTAAATTATAATATTAAAAGTACCTTACTGTATATTTACGTACTAAATATAGCAAGGCTTTCAGCTTTCCAATTCACCGAAGTGTCTCCGTTGGAACAAATGTTTGCAAATGCTTGCTTGTGTGTGCTTAAGTAGAGGAGCGGGAAAGGGAGGCAGACAGAGGGAGAGCGAGGGAGGGAGGGAAAGGGAGGGAGAGGGATGGAGGGAAATGGAGGCAACAGAGGGAGAGCGAGGGAGGGAGGGAAAGGGAGGGAGAGGGATGGAGGGAAATGGAGGCAACAGAGGGAGAGCGAGGGAGGGAGGGAAAGGGAGGGAGAGCGAGGGAGGGAGGGAAAGGGAGGGAGAGAAAGGGAGGGAGAGAAAGAGAGGCAGACAGAGGGAGAGCGAGGGAGGGAGAGCGAGGGAGGGAGGGAAAGGAAGGTAGACAGAGAGAGAGCAAGGGAGGGAAGGAAAGGAGGGAGGGAATGGGAGGCAGACAGAGTAAGAGCGAGGGAGGGCGGAAAAGGAGGGAGGGAGAGGGAGGCAGACAGAGGGAGAGCGAGGGAGGGAGGGAAAGGGAGACAGAGAAAGGGAGACAGAGAAAGGGAGACAGAAAGAGGGAGACAAAGAGAGGGAGAGGGAGGGAGACAGAGGGAGACAAAGAGAGGGAGAGGGAGGGAAATTGAGGGAGAGGGAGGGAAACAGGGAAACAGACAGAGGGAGACAAAGAGAGGAAGAGGGAGGGAGACAGAGAAAGGGAGACAGACAGAGGGAGACAAGGAGAGGAAGAGGGAGGGAAACAGAGGGAGAGGGGGGAAACAGGGAAACAGACAGAGGGAGACAAAGAGAGGGAGAGGGAGGGAGACAGAGGGAGACAAAGAGAGGAAGAGGGAAGGAAACAGAGGGAGAGGGAGGGAAACAGGGAAACAGACAGAGGGAGACAAAGAGAGGGAGAGGGAGGGAGACAGAGAAAGGGAGACAGACAGAGGGAGACAAGGAGAGGGAGGGAGACAGAGAAAGGGAGACAGAGGGTGAAAGACAGAGGGAGGGAGGGCGACAGAGTGAGGAGGGCGACAGAGTGAGGAGGGTAGGAGAGAGAGGGAGACAGAGAGGGATAGGGAAGGAGAGAGAGGGAGACAGAGAAGAGAGGGAGACAGAGAGAGAGGGAGACAGAGAGAGAGGGAGACAGAGAGAGAGGGAGACAGAGAGAGAGAGAGGGAGACAGAGAGAGAGGGAGACACAGAGAGAGGCAGAGACAGAGAGAGAGAGGGAGTGAGACAGTCAGACTGAGTGAGACAGGGAGGGAGAGAGAGGGAGTGAGAGGGAGTGAGACAGTCTGAGTGAGACAGATAGAGAGAGGGAGGGAGAGAGGGAGAGAGATGGAGAGAGAGAGAGAGAGAGAGATGTGTGTATGCCTGGTCTGGTGGCTCAGTGGACGAAGGAGTCTGCTGCAGGGACCTCTGTTCAACCTCAGGTTTTTTTTGTTTTCTCTAGCCCCGCCCCCTCCCCCACTTACCCCGCCCCCACCGGTGCGTCCCTCGGACACAAACCACACTGTAAATTTGGCCCCCGAGAGAAAGTTTGTGACTACCCATGGTTTAACACATTTAAAACCCTACTCTGCCCTCAATAACATTCTGAGTTACTTCAAGTGTCTGGGAATGCACCTTGCATTCAGACAACTCGCTTCTCATTCTTAAAAATCCATCCACAGATTGAGCGTCTGTGATGAAAAACGGGCACACCCGTCACATTTATGTTGGTGGTGTTATCAATCAATGTCGTGTAAAACAAAGCATCCTAGTAAAAACAATTTGCGCACATTTTGTGTAGGAAAATGTTGGTTTGAGCTATGTAATAATCTGTCATTTCAGCACACCCACTCACAAACCTGCACTTAACTAAACACTCTTATTATGTTGGACATTATATGCTGGATATGGCCCCAGATTTGGCGCGGCGGTAAATTATGTAGTGTACCAGATTCCAGAAATTTCTGTCAGGTTTTGGGGGGCCTAACAGCTGAAAAAAGTGAGCTGGGGGGGTTCAACCTACAAAAGTTTGAAGACCTCTGCCGTAGGGGCACAACTACAATTAAGGAATTACAAAAGGACTTACACCTGGAGAAGATTACTTTCGCCATTTGTTGGACATCGATAGTCCTTCAGGTCTTAAGATCATGCTATCAATGGGATGTACTACATAGATAAGCTACTACGTATACCCTAAATATCAGACAAGAGGGATGAAGTGTGGATGTACTTTTGTATGACTATAATGAGCTATAGGATAAATACATGCATTTGTTGATATCACAGAACAGCCGTGTGAAAAAATTCTAATGCTGTGTTGCTTAGAGGGGAAAGGGTGTGTGCACCAGTAACCTGATACAATGTTCTTTGGTTAAGTAACCATTCCAGTGCAATAATATATGATTATTGTTGACAAAAATAGTTATTGAATCTATCCCTCCAGAGCAATTCTTTTTCTGTTACATTTATTTATTCGTGGTGAGGAAAGCTACAATGATTTGTGAATAGAGGATCTAGATTGATGAATTGTCTGGGGATTTGGACTGATTTCTGGGCTGAGTCGTATGAATTGATACATGGCCTGAGGATGTGAGCCGATTCGTGATTTCGCGGTGTGCACTGGTATGTGGATTGATGTGTTGCATGGGAATGTGGGCTGATCCGTGGACTTGAGAAGTGGACTCTTACTTTGCCTAGGAATGTGGATGAATAAGTGTTTGGGGTTGTGGATGAACAAGTGGTCTGTGGGTGAAGACAGATTTCTGGTGTGGTGCTCTGGATTGAAAGGTGGTGTGGAAATGTATAGGGACTCAGAATGTGGATTGATTAGTGGTCAGGGGTGAAGATTGACTTTTAGTCAAAGAATTTCGATTCATTTGTGGTCAGAAAATATGGATTGATTGGCGGTCAGATTGTGTGAATTGATTTGTGGCCTGAGAATGTGGATTTATTCCTAGCCTGTGCATGTGGATTGATTCAGGCCTGGAGATGTGGATTGAGACCAGGAAGCCCACCACACACCTCCGCTATCTCTTCGAAGATCAGCGGGCAGGCTGAGCGAGGTTATATTTTAATTGTATTCTGTTTAATGATTTGTATTGCAGCAGTTTCCAGTGGAAAGGACATAGGACTGAAGCAGTGGAGCATCAAGACAGATCATCATGGATTGTGCACAAATGGACTCTGGAGACTCATTTACATTCCAGAAACTAACATAAGGAAACATGGTGTCTCATTGCTGCCTGAAAGGAAGGTCCTTCACAATCCCTTTTTAGCACGTGTCCGAAGGGGAAATGAAAGCGCACAAGACACTTGTCTGTTCAGAAGGACAGATCTACCAGTCCTGTGGCGGGGACCTGGGGTTCACCGTGCCCGGGGACCACCGTGCCCGGGGACCACTGTGGGACAGAAGTGCTGACATCTGACTGGAGGATTTTCGCCCTTTAAGTCCCAGAGGGTGAAAGAAGAAACAGTTACTAGATTAGTTTTTTTTTTCCACTGAAATCTCATCCCAGGGGCAGTAGACTGTTCTTTAAGATACAGCCTCACTAGGCCTCACGTGAGCCAGAAACACCAAAATGTTAATAGAGCTTCCAAAGCCTGAAGCAGGCTCCTAACTGTGCAGGCTCCTAATTGTGTACGCTATACCGAAACGTGCATAGGTATCTTTATCACCCACTTATAGGTAATAGGACTTGTACACTTCTGAAAGTGACAACATTTTAAAAACAAGGGGAGATAAGCTTTGTTTGTATATTTAACAATCATTGGCAAAGCCAATAGGTCTTGCCTATGAGAATTCTTTGATCTGTCAATTGTTTTAACATGTGATGTACAGCACAGTGGCTGGTGTGCAGCACGGCTAAAAGAGAAACAAAAATAAGAAAAAGCACTAACTGCATCGTTTTGTAGGCGCGAGGCAGCATACATTTAGGGGCAGATTTATGAAGGCCTTGCGCCGCCGGTGCGTCACTTTTTCCCATGTTAAAAATGACGCACCGGCGGCGCAAGGCCTTCATAAATCTGCCCCTTAGTTTCGTATCATTTTACAATCTGAGATGACTTGGTGCATAAAAAGTTGAACCAAAAGAGCTTCTTAACCTTTTGCACAAAAGTGCTTAAAAATAACTGGGGAGTGGGATAGTTTGGGGAGCAATGTGGGTGATATAGCAACACAGAGAGAGAGAGAGGGCAGGATGGGGAGAAGGACACAAGTGAGAGAGAACGTGAAATGCAGCTGGGGCGAGAGAAGGTCATGGGCAACAACATGTTCGCAGGAAGCGAGCTGCACAGACAAAAGCACAATAGGCATGGAGGCTGGATACAGAAGCACAACACATGAAGGGTGGGGCAAAAGTACAACTGGCATGGAGGACGGGTGATAGCAAATGACAATAGAGGGTGGGTGGGGTGAACATAAAACGGGAGAGTAAATAACATGACGGGGTGGGGGTTGGCAGAGAAGCACAGGAGGAAGACAGCTAGAAAACACATTCAGTGCTTCATGCAATGTAAAAATAGTTCCCGAAAATTGAGCATTCATTGAAGAATCGAAGGAGCCTTTCAGAAAGGATGGCATACATGCTATTCCCCATGAAAGAGACAAAGACAAGATAGATGGGGTAATAAAAAATAAAGCCAGCTAACAGAAAGGAAGCAAATATCAAGGGTGGTGGGTGACATTTCAAAGTGGTGGGGCGCAAAGTGATTTGCATACAGCACCGTAGCGAGCGAGCGCAGCGAGCGAGCCCGAACCCCAAAAGGAGTGGTTTGGGGGGGTCACCTCCCCCAAGAAAATTTTGAAAACAGATAAGAAAAATCGTGCATTGTCAAGCAAATTTGAGAAAGCAGGAAGGTTAATAAAGCAATTGTGAAAGTGCAGTTATTACATTAATAGATGGCATAACATAGGTAGCTGCTTATTCAGTATAACCACAGAGCTTCATACATTCCGTCCTATTACGCTCAGGTGCGGAATTCAGACTATAAGACTTTCATGAAAATCTCAGCTCTAAGAGTAGAAGAAGTTGCACAGCAGTTGGGAAACAGCCTTCACAAAGCATTAGGAAAATGAGAGGCTGCAGCCTGAGTGTCACTCAAGCGGCAGGCCACCCCCCCCTGCACAATTCCCGGCGGTGGGCTGAGGCGGATTGATGCTGGTATTTCATAGGATTGCAGCCGGCGGCCGCGATGCGGGTCCATTGTGGCTGGTGGGGCTACGCCCCTATGCCCCAATGGACGCACCACGGCTGGCAAATATGCGTGACAATACATATAGCAAATGGTAAGCAATCGGCCCAGTGCATTCCTAGGTAAGCTGTCAGCATGTCTTCAAGATGTCTTTGCAACTAGACAGCTGCACTGCCAGGTAGGCTTCAATGAAACATTTACGAAACCCTCTTAATGGGATACCTACTGCATTGCAAATGCTTGTTTGTAAAAGCGCCCCATGCCGCGGTTTAAATTTAATGTTGGCCGGCCCCTTTCCTTAGATGAACCGCATCTAAGGAAAGGGGCGTGGCCACCATTAAAGTGAATGGGGCGCTTTTACAAAAAAGCATTTGTTTGAAAAGTTGACAAACAAATGTTTTTTTTTGTAAAAGCGCTCTATGCCACGGTTTGCCTTTCCTTAGATGTGGCTCGTCTAAGGAAAGGGGCGTGGCCGCCGCTAAAGAGAAAGTGCAGCATGGGGCAGTTTAAAAAAAAAACAGATAATAAATGGTAAAAAAAAAAAAAACATGCGGCCACACTTGGCGCCACAAATAAACCAAAGGCACGGCTGCTACGGGCAAAAAATGTTTTCGTTGTGAGAGAGCGTGTCCTGCCATTTAACGAAACAGTGCTGAGAGGCTGTAATTAAAGCTTACCGAGTAACAACACATGTAACAGGGGGTGTCACCATGGGTGGTTACAAAATGAGACAAGGTGGTACAAAGGAGGGACTACTAACCCTATTGAGAAATGAAAAGCCACAGTTTCCAAAGGACAATGAGTCATGACACACGCCAATGAAAAATATGGGCGGAGAGTCAGCGGAGCTTCAAGTCATACCTGAATACAGCACGCCTCGCCGAGCAACACATGCACTGCCCAGGTTCGACCTAAATAGGGCAGTTGATTAATGAGAAACACAGGTATGGTGAGTTTATAGCAGTAATGCTTTGTAAGTAATGCTTTGGTAATTGTAGCCATATGCACAACCTGACTCACAGCAAATACTTTTTTAATATGCTAATCACCCTGTTTATCACCTATAGATTGCCTTTCATGAAATTGGCACAATGCAATGTATTGTATGGGTTGGAGATTACATAATTCATATGCAGCTTGGCATCAGTGTTAGACCCATCCCACATTGAGAACCTTGAAAAGTTTGGACCTGGCCTTGATGGAGCTTGGGCTACAGGGCTCCTTCTTTCTCTTAGCCTCTGGCTAATCCCTCAATAACGAAATCTCTTTTTTTAGCCACCTAAGTCTACAAAAATGCACCAATGCCCTGCTCCCTTTGAATGTCCAATTCTGTTCTCATGGTGGACAGAATCTGCCCCCATTTTCTCCAAACCATGTGATCAAGCAGTGGTTTTCTAGTGTGACAATCCAGCGCACATCATTACAAAGCTGTCTTACACTCTGCCTTTCCCCATGAACATGAGCAATCACGCTATACAATCTGTGTGGGACTCCTCATGAACTTTACCCTGACCCACTTCTTCTGGTGCTGTGGCTAGATGTGCCTCTGATTTACAAATAAGTGCCAGGGCCCTCGTCTGGAGGCCACTGCAGCTTGCACCACCTATTGCTCCTGCCAGCACTGCAAATGAGAATACCAACACAACTACTAACCATTACACTCCTACAATTGTGACAATTCAGACTATTCCATGCCATCAAAGCGAATGTATATTGAATAATTAATCAATTGTTGGTGTGTTCATCTCTGTATTAGACAAACAGCACTACCATGTTTCAGACTGACATGTGTCGGCATTGACAATTAAGTGCCAGTGCTGAGTACCGGAAACCACCGGCTCAATTTAAGCACTGGTTGGCAGGTAGGAGCACCACAGCACTGACAGAGGGCCTGGCTGGTCTTTTATTTTGTGGGACATTTACCCGTCTCCTGGAGATAATGGAGGCAGGTAGGTTTTGAAAGTCCAATGCCGGTGCTTGTGCCTCTGTCACTTTCATCCGCTCCCTTAGTTAATTATAGCAGACAGGGGAATGGCGGGAGTGCTTCAAAGAGATAGAAAGTAAGAAGAAGGAGCAAGGTGGAGACCACATGATAAGAAAGGGAGGAGAGAAAGAGAGAAAGCGAATAAATGGATTGAAAGAGAGAGATAGAATTAGGAAAAAGAAAGGGTAGGGTTTGTGTGAGCATTTTTACCAGGGCAACTTATGGTTACCCAGTCCCTGCCCGTTTCACAACTTTTTCCATGAAACAGTTTGTAATCATAAAAGATTAGAAGTTAAATCAGGAGAATGTGCATTTTTTGTTGTTGACTAACAGTTCTCTCAGGGTCTTGACTGCATCCAGGATCTGCTCCCATGCAATTTCAGAAACCATCCGCAACGAATGACCAGGTCCCCAAACCTTCATTGCTGTTGAATGGTAGACAACACTTACTTGACGTCATAATAACCACCTCTCCAAGTATGTCATCCAAGGGCTTTCTGTTGCCAATCAAGAAGCTTATTACTTGGCTGTGCCATCAGCTGTGTGATCTAAGCTTTTGTCACCATGCCCGTTCATGGTGCCACCCAGTCTTCTCCCTGAAGGCCATGACCTTGACCTGAGTTAACTTGTCCAACTTGTTTTCCATCGGAGAAATGGAATACTTTATCTTGCTCTGGGTTTCTAATAGCAGTTCCCGCCCTGGTGATGGAGCTTTGGAAGCTCTGCTTTCCACCACCTTGGGCTCGTGGTGAGGACCAAAGCGACATGTGCTTATCTCTGTCCAACACTTTCTTCTTCTGCCTTGCTCCTCCATGGTCCTTGCTAGCTACTATTCCATGTGTTTTCCATTCTCGATGGCTTCAGGATGTTGGCCTCTTCCCCGCCCCCAAATCTCTTGAGTTGTGTCTTAAGCCAAAATCCAAAACGTCCATAAAGATGGATCACTGAATAGAAATATGTCCCCCCTTTGCCCATCTTGCACTTCTGTCTGCCTTGTTCTTGGCCAATTCTTTTGGGGGATCTGCTCACTGGACCAGTTATTCCTGCCTGAGGGTCTGCCTCACTGAAATAGAGTGGCTTAAGGACTGGTACGAGACCAGGCAGCACCCATGTAGTATGTGGGTTATGTGGATTGTAGAACATATCTTTGTTCTACATTCTGATATTCTGGGTATATATATATATGCTGTTAGAGAATGTTGAGGCAGATGCTGCTGGAGCTGATGCCGTGGTCGTTTTATGCTGGGGTTGATAATAAAGAGGATACGTGCAACTAAAATACCCTTGCACTTGGATTTATTTGATGATGGGAATATTACATTATTTTGGTGACAAGTTGACATTATCAACCCTGAATCCACTGCGTGTGAAAATTCTTCAGTTTTTATTTATGCAAAAACAAAGTTCTTGACCTGGAATTCAAATGACTGTAACCTTTCATCCTTCATTAATTAAATGTATGCAGATGAATATTGGTGACTCTACGCGCTATGGAAAATGGTTAGTGGTACATTTTCTTTGTTTAAAATAAGACTGGGAGGGCAAACGGCCTCCCCCAACTGTCTTGACTTTCTTGTGTATATTTAAACGTACCTCCTCGTACAACCCAGCACACACTCTGCTTACAGCATTCACGAGCGCTCCACAGTGCACAAAGCTGCCAAGGTTTCAGATTGCTATGTGTGACATTTTCATAATTTCAGTCTAATTATGAGTGACATTTCAACAACTATGAGTGGCACTTTCTAGCGTGCAAAATCAAGCAATAAAGACGAGGAAAACGTGTAAACATCAGAAATAACACCTATTTGAGCAAAGAGAAACTCTAACAAGATTTTGCCCCAAGAATAGATTGTCCTATATCAAATCTGGAAACCTCAGTGTTCTAATTGTGGTCACTACACTTAATAAAAGTGTGTGATCCTTGTCAAATCACCGATCTTCATGTACTGCTTTGTTACCTTCCGATTAGGATTGCTTAGAAACAGGTTGCCTGCCTGCTATGTAAAAAACACACACCCTCCACCAATTAGTTATTATTATTTCTGGTACACTCATCTTTCTAGAGCCACGTCTAGGGTACTGTATGCATGAAAATATTTTTAAAGAGGCTTCCGAGGAAACATGTTTCGAAGAAAGGCTATCTCACCAGGTTTCAAGGTGTGTTTTTTGTGAGCTACTACATTCTGACCTGTGTTTTACCTCCATCCAAAAGTTTGTATATAACATATGCAAGAAAGAGGCTCTGTGCTCACGCCTTGGAGTCTCTATTTCATAACTGTTGCTGTTTTTAAAGAACTATTTAAATTTAAAATGGTTAATAAAATTGCACTAGTGTTGCAGAAAAAGTTCATTATGTGTACAGTTTTACCCCCTCTGACCTCAGATATGAAATAGCATGACCACTCAACCAGATACTAGTAGTGATGTCAGCCTTTTGGCTCTGATTAAATCACGTTGAGTTTGATGCACATAATCTACGATAATTTCTCCAAACTTCACAAAATCAGACCTAAGCCAGGTGTAAAAGTTGCACGGGGCGGCATTTGGATGTTAGATCCGCCATGCCTCTGACGTCAGCTTTGGGCTACAGAATGCCGGGGATCCGCTCTGCTGTTAAAAAATGAACTTGTAATCTTTGCACATTTATTTTTCACCAGTTCCAATAGGGCCAACCCTGTCTGGGTACAAAAGAGTGTTTCACAACCAATACAAACGACAGAGGTTTATTATAGAGCGTCTCGCCCACCTTAAGAGAGCTCATTTAACCAGGCAGAGGGCTGATCTCGTGAGTCTCGGGACTTTTACACCGATCTTTTCTGTGTCATCCAGCAGATCCTGTTCCAGTTTGACACCCTGCTGCAAGACTTATCCCAGGAACAAGAGGCTACAATCACATTGCCATGCTTATCATTTCATTCAACTGGTGACTATCACCGCTAGAAATATCAAAGTTGCATGCATTACTCACAAAACCATTCATCGTGGCACCCCAGAAATCCTGGCCCAAAAACTCACCCCTCCTTCTGGTGGATGAAGGTCATAAAGAAACAATTAACTCCCTTCTTCCATAACCAATAAGTTTTAATAAACAAAACACAATCTCTCCTCGGGAAGCACGCCCAAAATATGGAAGTGTATCTCTATAAGAAATTGAACAACCCGCTTGTTCTAGACCAGTGTTTCCCAAACTGTGGTCCGCGGACCCCCAGGGGTCCGTGACACATTCCCAGGGGGTCCGTAGGCAACAGTTTTAAAAGCACAGAAACGTTTCCAGCAACAATAAAAGTGTCAAGAGAATGCCAGTGATTAATGTACCTGCTGGAGAGCGAGGAGAGTTTTGTTCAGTGGCAGCTTTGATTTAACTAATGTAGCACAGAGGGTTAATGTGCCTACTGCAAAGAACGTGTAACACACATCTTAAAAAGCAGTATTTTATGTGCCCAGGTTAGTGGTTACTGCTTTTGTCACAGAGATTCTTATGTTACTGTGCACTTCAGAAGTGACAATCGTAATCTAGGAGAGGGACCTATAAACTGTCATCAAAGAGCTGCTTGCAAACTGCATGGTACCAGTTAGTAACTTATATTTTGTCCCAGTTATTAACTATCCTGATGCTGCTAAAAAGATATATTTGGGTGGAAATACATTTTTAATGTTAAAGTCTATGCTAGCCACTGTGTTATGTTCTGAATCCTGAGTTTGTGCTTTTCCAGACCAAGTACTCTTTAAACATTTTATATACACACTGATTTACATGTATGATTCAATGTCTCTATATGTGTGTGATATAAAGTGCTCTGACATCCTACAATGGTATGAGAGATGCTATAAAACAAATGAAGTACATGTGACAATACTTCAATATAAAATACTAAGGGCCAGATGTATGATCTGTTTTTATATGCGCGAACGGGTTCGCGAACCCGTTTGCGCATGCAAAAACCTATTGGGCCATGTACATAGCCTATTTCGCGAGTCGCAATTTGTTTGCGACTCTCTAAATAGGTTTTGCAACTTGCTATTTGGAAGGGGCATTACCTTCCAAATAGCGAGTCTCAAAACCATGTACAAATGTTTTGCGGTCGCAAAACAGCCACAATTTCCACCTACTTCAAGTAGATGGTAATGCATTCGCAAATGGGAAGGGGTCCCCAGGGGACCCCTTCCCCTTTGCAAATGCATGCAAAATTATTTTTTAAGGGCAGACAGTGGTCCCAGGGACCTCTGCCTGCCCTTAGAAAATGAAACAAACGTTTCATTTTCATTTTTTTAAATACATGCTAAACAGGCTGCATTTTTTTAACCCCTCCCATGCTGGTGACTCAACCGCTCCGTCACCAGCCTCTGGCGCGCTGTGCTGATGACGGAGCGGTTCCGTCAAGGCCTGCGCGTCGCTGATTCCGCTCCTGCGCTGAACGTTCTGTTGAGCCGGCGGGCCGTGACGGAACCGCTCCGTCATCAGCACAGCGCGCCCGAGGCTCGTGAGGGAGCGGTTCCGTCACGAGCATGGGAGCGACGCGCGGCCCCCCTCGCCCCTAGCGCTGCGGGGGAATTGCCGCCGCTGCGAAGGGGTTAAAAAAAAGGCTTTATTTAAAAGCAGTCCGAGACATGGTGGCCTGCATAGCCCAGCACAAATTGCGAGAGGCTCATTAATATTAATGAACCTCGCAATTTGCAACCCCATTGGGAATCCCAAACAGTGTTAAACACACTGTTGTACATTTCATATAGCAACTCGCAGTTTGCCACTCGCAATGTGTCGCCAATTG
Source organism: Lissotriton helveticus (assembly GCF_964261635.1). NCBI lineage: Eukaryota > Metazoa > Chordata > Amphibia > Caudata > Salamandridae > Lissotriton > Lissotriton helveticus. The sequence continues at coordinate 1,975,156,517 of NC_136065.1, read as the reverse complement.
CGAGGCGCTAAATGAAATGGTCGTACAACTGGCCCCAAAATCCTTAGTACTTTGAGTATTTGTTTTGTGTGCACACGTGTGTATTTTTTTCGAATTACTGTTTTTAAAAAAAATCTTTTTTATTTTAAAATAAAGAAACAAATACATACATAAACAACGACCGGAGTGCATAGGGTAACCACAGTTGCAATAAATAGACGCAGACTTCCATTCGTTACAGTATGAAATTGAAGGAGAATAAACGTCGAATTACTGTTTTAATGTTTGAAATTTACTCATAGAAATTGCTTGGGGGTCCCCGGCTTCCAGTGGTGACTCAATGGGGGTCCTCAGGAGTCAAAAGTTTGGGAACCACTGTTCTAGACTATCAAAACGGATCACAAAAACTTCGGGATCCAGAATCAGCCTTTGAACAAAGCGCTGCATCGGAATATATCATTTTTTTTTACAAACATGATAATGTGATGGCAGATAGTGAACACGGCAATGTGACCTAGTTTATCTCGAATGTCCACCCTCTGGTACACATCACTCGAAACAGCTCTGGTATACTAGCTTTCACCTTCACATTTTCTTCACAATATTTTGCTACTTTTGTTGAATGTAACTTAAAGCGCTCTCACACCCTCTTGTCTAGTTCGCGCTATACAAAACTAAGCAAACTAAAAAAAAAGTACAATGCTATATTTTTCATAAACTAAATGAAGAATCAGAAGTCCAAATCTCCGTGGAAAGATGTCACTGTACAGCTCAAAATCTTGATAAGCTCGGCATTATTTTATGTTTAAAGTACGATTCTCTGGTTGGCGAATAAGAGGCGAAGTCACACAGATACCGGGTTTAAATACCGCACTTGAAAAACAAGCATTTGCAATGCAATAGTTCTCGCATTAGGAACGTTTGAGCTATTGGTATTGTAAATGACACATTTTTTATTTATGTGTTGGTTTTTAAAATAGTGAAATTAATAGCTTTGTCATTTATAATGCCAATAGTTATATCTTTTGCAAATGTGACACCTATAGCATTTATAATGCAACATGTTTTGTATTTACCCGACTTAGATGTATTGATATGACAAATAACGATGGCTTTTAATTTTTTTAAATAATTAATACTTAAATTAAAGTGATTGTAATTTATAATGGCAATAGCTTAAACTTTTGTAAATAACTTTTGTGAAGATTATGTTCAGTGTATTTTATTGTGATGAAAATCCAAGAACAGAAGTGAAATATTAACATCTTTTTGTGACATTTGTAATAAAGCTTGAAACATTGAGAGAACATATTTGACCCAGTTGTTGTTGAATTGTTGCACAGATTGATGCTGTGATGGCGCGGAGTGATGTTTTGGTGGCGACGAGTGATGCTGTGGCATTCAGTGATGCTGTGGTAGCGCATAGTGATGCTGTGGAGGCCGTGAGTGATGCTGTGGAGGCCATGAGTGATGCTGTGGAGGCCGTGAGTGGTGCTGTGGTGGTGCTGAGTGGTGCTGTGGTGGTGCTGTGGTGGTGCTGAGTGGTGCTGTGGTGGTGCCGAGTGATGCTGTGGTGGTGCTGAATGATGCTGTGGTGGTGCTGAGTGATGCGGTGGTGGCAGGGCCGGACTGGCCGTTGTGGGCACCGGGCAATCCCCCTGTCGGCCGCAAGGGTGGGGGCCGGTTTTGGGCCCTGGGGGCCGTTTTTGTTGCAGAGCCGTTTTTGCAGCATAGCTGCAAAATCGGCCCTGTAACAAAATCGTCTGAAAAGCAGCCCTGGCAAAGCGCTCGCCCCCCTCCCGCCCGGGAGGCGGGGGGGGCGGCCAAACACTTTGCCAGGGCCGGTTTTGATTCCCAGTCCGGCCCTGGGTGGTGGTGCTGAGTGGTGCTGTGGTGGTGCTGGGTGGTGCTGTGGTGGTGCTGAGTGGTGCTGCGGTGGTGCTGTGGTGGTGCTGTGGTGGTGCTGAGTGATGCTGTGGTGGTGCTGAGTGGTGCTGTGGTGGTTCTGAGTGATGCTGTGGTGGTTCTGAGTGGTGCTGTGGTGGTGCTGAGTGATAATGTGGTGGTTCTGAGTGATAATGTGGTGGTGCTGAGTGGTGCTGTGGTGGTGCTGAGTGGTGCTGTGGTGGTGCTGAGTGGTGCTGTGGTGGTGCTGAATGATGCTGTGGTGGTGCTGAGTGATAATGTGGTGGTGCTGAATGATAATGTGGTGGTGCTGAGTGGTGCTGTGGTGGTGCTGAGTGGTGCTGTGGTGGTGCTGAGTGATAATGTGGTGGTGCTGAATGATAATGTGGTGGTGCTGAGCGGTGCTGTGGTGGTGCTGAGTGGTGCTGTGGTGGTGCTGAGTGATAATGTGGTGGTGCTGAGTGGTGCTGTGGTGGTGTTGAGTGATAATGTGGTGGTGCTGAGTGATAATGTGGTGGTGCTGAGTGGCGCTGTGGTGGTGCCGAGTGGTGCTGTGGTGGTGCTGAGTGGTGCTGTGGTGGTGCTGAGTGATAATGTGGTGGTGCTGAGTGATGCTGTGGTGGTGCTGAGTGGTGCTGTGGTGGTGTTGAGTGATAATGTGGTGGTGCTGAGTGGTGCTGTGGTGGTGCTGAGTGGTGCTGTGGTGGTGCTGAGTGGTGCTGTTGTGGTGTTGAGTGATAATGTGGTGGTGCTGAGTGCTGCTTTGGTGGTGCTGAGTGATGCTGTGGTGGTGCTGAGTGATGCTGTGGTGGTGCAGAGTGGTGCTGTGGTGGTGCTGAGTGATAATGTGGTGGTGCTGAGTGATAATGTGGTGGTGCTGAGTGGTGCTGTGGTGGTGCTGAGTGGTGCTGTGGTGATGCTGAGTGGTGCTGTGGTGGTGCTGAATGATGCTGTGGTGGTGCTGAGTGATAATGTGGTGGTGCTGAATGATAATGTGGTGGTGCTGAGTGGTGCTGTGGTGGTGCTGAGTGGTGCTGTGGTGGTGCTGAGTGATAATGTGGTGGTGCTGAATGATAATGTGGTGGTGCTGAGTGGTGCTGTGGTGGTGCTGAGTGATAATGTGGTGGTGCTGAGTGGTGCTGTGGTGGTGTTGAGTGATAATGTGGTGGTGCTGAGTGATAATGTGGTGGTGCTGAGTGGCGCTGTGGTGGTGCCGAGTGGTGCTGTGGTGGTGCTGAGTGGTGCTGTGGTAGTGCTGAGTGATAATGTGGTGGTGCTGAGTGATGCTGTGGTGGTGTTGAGTGATAATGTGGTGGTGCTGAGTGGCGCTGTGGTGGTGCCGAGTGGTGCTGTGGTGGTGCTGAGTGGTGCTGTGGTGGTGCTGAGTGATAATGTGGTGGTGCTGAGTGATGCTGTGGTGGTGCTGTGGTGGTGTTGAGTGATAATGTGGTGGTGCTGAGTGGTGCTGTGGTGGTTCTGAGTGGTGCTGTGGTGGTGCTGAGTGGTGCTGTGGTGGTGTTGAGTGATAATGTGGTGGTGCTGAGTGCTGCTTTGGTGGTGCTGAGTGATGCTGTGGTGGTGCTGAGTGATGCTGTGGTGGTGCAGAGTGGTGCTGTGGTGGTGCTGAGTGATAATGTGGTGGTGCTGAGTGATAATGTGGTGGTGCTGAGTGGTGCTGTGGTGGTGCTGAGTGGTGCTGTGGTGGTGCTGAGTGGTGCTGTGGTGGTGCTGAGTGGTGCTGTGGTGGTGCTGAGTGATAATGTGGTGGTGCTGAATGATAATGTGATGGTGCTGAGCGGTGCTGTGGTGGTGCTGAGTGGTGCTGTGGTGGTGCTGAGTGATAATGTGGTGGTGCTGAGTGGTGCTGTGGTGGTGTTGAGTGATAATGTGGTGGTGCTGAGTGATAATGTGGTGGTGCTGAGTGGCGCTGTGGTGGTGCCGAGTGGTGCTGTGGTGGTGCTGAGTGGTGCTGTGGTGGTGCTGAGTGATAATGTGGTGGTGCTGAGTGATGCTGTGGTGGTGCTGTGGTGGTGTTGAGTGATAATGTGGTGGTGCTGAGTGGTGCTGTGGTGGTGCTGAGTGGTGCTGTGGTGGTGCTGAGTGGTGCTGTGGTGGTGTTGAGTGATAATGTGGTGGTGCTGAGTGCTGCTTTGGTGGTGCTGAGTGATGCTGTGGTGGTGCTGAGTGATGCTGTGGTGGTGCAGAGTGGTGCTGTGGTGGTGCTGAGTGATAATGTGGTGGTGCTGAGTGATAATGTGGTGGTGCTGAGTGGTGCTGTGGTGGTGCTGAGTGGTGCTGCTGAGTGATGTTGTGGTGGTGCTGTGGTGGTGCTGGGTGGTGCTGAGTGGTGCTGTGGTGGTGCTGAGTGATAATGTGGTGGTGCTGAGTGATAATGTGGTGGTGCTGAGTGATAATGTGGTGGTGCTGAGTGATGCTGGGGTAGCGCTGAGTGATGATGTGGTGATGCAGAGGGCAGAAAGGCACAAAAAACGAGTCTAACAGAGGGCAGAAGGGCAGAAAAACGAGGGAAAACGAGTCTAATAGAGGGCAGAAGGACACAAAAAACAGGTCTACAGGGGGCAGAAAGGCACAAAAAACGAGTCTAACAGAGGGCAGACAGGCACAACTAGCTGTGGTTTCGGAAGACACATAATTGAAAGTATTGTAAAAAACATTTAAAAAGTAGTTTTGAGAAGGTGAAAATGTCTAGCTACATAAATATCCATATGAACATGTCACTTCTTGATTCCTTAGCACCTAAAAGCAATAAAGTTTGGATTATGCGCTAATATAAGTAAAATAAACTCATTCAATGGACACTTTAAGCTGCCCGTAAGGGGTTATCATGCAAGTGAAGGAATTAAGATGAGAACGGAAAGGTCCGGGGGCTGAGAAAAGCACTGAAAAACAAGTGGCTTGTTGTAGTCGTCTTCTACACATGCATATCGCTCTTTCAGTGGTTTGCAGTGCTCCTTTGAATTAACTCAACGTTGTCCAATTCCTTGCAGTGTCCTTATCTGCTCCACTAATCTCCGACTCACTGACAGAGAGATGTACGACTTTCACAGTCCGCAGTGGCCCGGCTGACTATATTTATACAAAAGTTAAAGGTGATATTTTCAGTCGCTAATTGCAAAGCCGTGCAGGCACAGAAGATAAGACAGTTGTCGCCCTGTGGGGCTTATAAGTAAAATGCTCGAATAATTACTTTATCGAGCTGGGGCTTTTCTCTTTGGTAGCTCGCTTGCTGTGTTACTGTACTCCACTGTTTATGAAGGGACAATCTTGTGCACACTGAGTCATGTTGCCGTGATAACTTATTCCGGCTAGCATTCTCGTCATTGGTTGCTACTCCGTTATTTTGAGCAAGAAAATGTTCCCAAAGAAGACAGGAAAATATGAGCGTGTCCTATTGCGTAAGAGACGCGTAAAAAAGCACCATATATTCCGTTCAAAGCACTTTACTGAGCACCAGTCTCTACTTTGAATTAAGTGTAACATTAAATACAGTAAAACTTCACTGCCTCACATTCACATGTTTAATTACTCAAGCCTTCGCGCTTTGCTGCGTCATGAGGGCGGATGCAGTTTAACGGATGACCATCTCTTTACAAAAAGGAGAAAGACGGCCTGGCAGCTTGCAAGCAGGATTGTAATCTTACATGCAGGCACTTTTGTCTCACGTTATGAAGCATTATTTGTTTGTATATTGGTTATAACGTGGTGCTAGGTCCAGCAAGGAGCGAAGGCCTTTTCAGAGAACATTCTTAGTATGGAGCACCACCCCATCCACAAAACACAGTTCTCGGAAAAGTATGGTGAGTCGGCTCGGACAAAAGAACAACAATATAAGAAATTCGGTTGGATGGACATGACACGTAGTTAGGATGGTGTTATATGCCGAAGTGTTATTCATTATTATATGAGTTAGCAGGAGATAATGTGCTCACAGTATCGCCCCCTCCCATCCCGACGAACATTGATGAAGTTCTGTGATGTTCGAAAAAACGTCAGTTAACTGGTTTATCAGAAATTTATATTTATGTGCGGTACTATAAAGGTGTTTCAGTGAGCGCGCGAGTGGCGCGCGCTGCAAAGAAGAGAAAAGAAACAAGCATTGGCACCGCACGGCTGTAAAAGTGATGCCACGCGGCAATAAAAAACGAGTGGGAGGGAAGCGCTGGCTCTCGGCATTGCGTGAGCGGGGGGCGCATTCCTTTGAGGTGTGAAGATCCCTTTGAAGTGAAGCTCTCGGAGGCAGGCGGCTCGGGGAGCAAATGGCAAGCACGTGCACGAGCACATGCACTCGACGTAATCCGCCTGGTGGTTTCAGAGCTTGGTTTGCCCTCAATACTCTCGTCCTATTATCGCTTGCGCGATTAATAGGACGAGACCTAAAAAAACGCGAGAGGAGGGGTCCCACTCCTTCCCTGCTGTGCTAGGGAGTCACTTTGCCTCAACCCGGCTGCAGGGCCAATTTACTCTGCACTGACAGTACCCTAGAAAATCCACTTGGGGCAGTTATTAATTTAACAAGTCGGCACAATCTAACAGAAGTCTGGTAGTCTGAGACTCGGGTGAGGACTCCGGTGCCGCGGCCTATACTCGGGGCTTTACAGAAATGTGGGGGTGACGGTCACCAGTATTGCCTGCGCTCATAAGGATGTGTTTACCACTGCTCAAGGTCAATCGCCTCCTCAGAGAGTCCGTCCTGCAACGTCACTCCCCCGCAATTACAAAGGGGCTTGGGGGGCAGTAACGGTTATTTTAATTTTACTTAAGTAAAGTCATGGGGCAGTAGGAGGCGCAACGCTGCCTATCAAATACCGGCAGCAAGGCGGGAATCTCCTTCTTGATACATGTAGGTATGTATGTATAGGATTTATAAAGCGCTGAAATCACCCCCGTAGGGGTATCTCGGCGCTATAAGAAAGAGAAGGTACAGGACACGCACAAATCAGTCCCGGAATAGTTCAGTCTCCAGAAGTTTCCTGAAACGAAGCAGGCTGGGGCATTTGTGCAGGGCCTCTGGCAGGGTGTTCCAGTATTTTGGGGCAAGATAAGCAAGAGTTCTGCCACCTGTGCGTAATTTCCTGTAGCGGGGGATCACAAGCAGCCCTTTCCCTTCAGATCTAAGCAGTCTGCTTGGACAATAGACTTTAAACTTGTCTGCCAAATAGCTGGGACTTCTACCATAAAGTGCTTTATGGGCGAGGCTGCAAAGTTTGTATTTCATTATTTGGCGGATCGGAAGCCAGTGAAGCTATTTCAGCAATGGCCTAAAGGAAGTACGGGGCAGCTTTTTAAGAGCCAAGCGTGCGCCAACATTCCGGACTATTTGTAGTCTACTCAGAAGAGATTCTTTTGCTGATGCTAACAGAGCGTTGCATTAGTCAAGATGACCAATGACCAGTGCCTGGATCAGAGTTCTTCGGACAGATAGAGGCAGCCACTGGTCCCTGAGGTTATCATAACTTGATCCCTCATGCATAGCAAGACATCCAAGCAGATGATTTTTTGCAACAGGTGTCAGGATCGGGGCGGGGCCCAAAACAGACAGCCACCAAATATGGGACCAGGTTGTTTGAGCCAGACCAAACAGCAGGATTCCTGTCTTGGCTGAATTTAACTGGAGACAGTTCTCAGTCATCCAGGCGGATATGGCTAGCATGCCCCCAGCAAAACGATGTTCAACTAGCTCTGTATCCTTATCAAAGGACAAGAGCAGCTGCGTATTGTCAGCATTAGAATTGGGAGTAAATCCATACTCCCTAACAATCTTGGCAAGGGGGGCCACATAAACATTAAACCAGGTAGGGCTCAAACAAGAGCCCTGGGGCACCCACTTAGTAAGCTTCAAGGTTTGGGAGTAAAGGGGCCAAGGTTGATTGTCTGGGTACACTGATCTAAGAAGCTAGTAAGCCATTTAAGTGCCTGTCCCTGCACTCCAGACTCTCTCAATTGATAAATCATATAAATGCATGGAAACAGCCAGCAGCTGGACTACCTCACTCAACCAACGCCATAGCCGCCAACACTGCGGAGCAGCACGTGCGCTGCCAGCCACACCAGCGCCTTTAGTTTAGCATAGTATTTATGCAGGCAGGCATTTAGTAGGCAGCTCTAAGCAGCTCTAACAGCTTTGATAGATGAGGTGCTATGCCTGTAATGCGTGACAATGCATTTCAGTGCGGTGATGCGGATCACCTCACTGAAATGCGTTAGTCTAACGCCTGATGCGTGGGACTTGGCAGAACTGAGTGCACACTCCTCTTGTTACCGACATTCGTCTTCCACAAGTACACACTGTACATTCTGGGGCGAGCACATGACGTGAAGAGGTAATATAACATGACCTGTGTGCTGCCATCTTGGAAGAGATACTTCTACTCAAGTATTGTGTTGGATACATTTTAGCCTCGCGATCTGTATGGAATATGAGTGACAGTTTTTTTTTCTTCTTCCCCTCTCACTTTTCGCTCTGTATTTTCTTCGTCAGCTTCACGCTTTTTACTGCCAGTACTGCATATGATTAAAACAGCATTGTACATTCGAACAGCCGGTAATAGGACACAGCAAAAATATAAAACATTTTCTCTTTCGGAACTTCATTTTATTTTTGTACCATACAAGTCTCCATTAGTCCTTAAACTTTACCAAAATGGATACCACCACAAGGTCTTCCACTGCAAGTATTGCTGCAAATGGGGATTTACTAATGGTGTTATTACTCTTAACACTCCAAATTCATTTTTAACTAGTCCTGGTGATCCTATTATAAAATAGTTCAAGTTTCAAGTTTATTTTTATTGTGCATAGTCACTAAAAACCTTTGCACAGTTTTGCACTATTATAAAATAGGTTGAATGTAAGGAATATTTTTTAAATTACATCTCTACTTTAGAAGGTAACTGTAGCATTTTGTCTCCTGAGGGAGAAAAAAGAATTCTGATGCATTGTGTATGTCCTGAAGGACTCAGGGTATACAATCAAATGCAAAAACCGGAAAGAGCTGGGGACACAGATGTTTTTAAATGTGCTATTTTGGATTTGTGCGATCATTATTTACCTACAGTTTGCATTACTGCTACAAGACGTATTTTTTTTCAAAAGGAAGCAGCACCCACATGAGTGAATTAAAGAGTATGTTTCTGCTTTTGAAACGGTATCGTCCACAAGCAAATTTGGAGTGTTGATTGATGAATTGATTCAGGATCAAATTGTGGTTTTCACTAAAAATAAAGGAATTCAAGATAGATTGTGGATTGAAGGTGATTCCAGTTTGAAAGACATTATAGCTTTAGTGAAGAAAGATGAACTGTCTGAACAGAGTTCCAAAGCAACGTCAGCGCAAAATGATACTCTAATGGTTTATAATATTACAAAGGAAAGGAATGCGAAGAATAGTTATACAAAAAGCATGCATAAGTACAAAAGTGTGATGAAACCGTCAAAGAAGAAGAAGCAATTTGAAAATACTAGTTTTTCATGTTGCCATTGTGGTAGTAAATCACATAATAGCAGGTCTGAGAAATGTCTGGCAAAATCGTCAAAATGCTTAGAATGTGGTATTTTGGGTCATTTTGTAAAAGTTTGTAGAAGAAACGGGAAAATGAACAAAGGTTTCTTGCCTCATTGAAACTTTTTGGAATTCCTCTTCCGGTGATGATTCTGATGTTTCTGTTCAAATGCATTCCTTTAGAGAGGGTAAAAAGAAAAATGTTGTTCTCAACATCAAAGGCTGTGATGGTAGTAAACCAATGTGCACCATTAATTTTGGGGGTATTCCTTTGCAGGTTGCAGGGGATTCTGGTTCACCCTTTACTATTATCTCACGTATGATTTGGGAAAGTAAGTTTGTTGGTGCTATTGGGTCACATCTTGAACCTAATGATGTTCTTCAAGAAAGTTTCACCGGGGATAAAATGAACATGGCGAGTTACAGAGTTCTAGTCTTTAATTTCAAGAACCGGAAAGCTACTTGTAAACTATGTAGCAGCACAAGATCCATCAGTGTTAGGATGGAAGGATCAAAGAGCTTTACACTTAATACTTGATCCCAATAGTCCGGAACAAGTTCTGGTTGCATGTGAAAGTGAAGATACTAAGAATTGTTTTTGAAAGTGTTTCCTGATGTATTTAGACGGAAGATGGGTAAACTTAAAAGATTTACTCATTGCATCAGAGTAAAAGCTACAGCGGTACCCAAGATACATAAAGTATGCCACATTCCCATAATCGTTAGAGATGTAGTGAAAAATTAACATAATAAATTACAAGAAAATTGCATTATTGAACCCATTGACGCATCTGAGTAGATTTCTCCATTAGCTATTGCAAGACGAGCTAATGGAAACATTAATTTATGTATGAACCTTAGGAGTTTAAATGGCAGCATTGTAGTGGACCAATTTTGGTTGTAAGGAATTGATGAGATGCTGTCATTAACACGTGGTAATAAATGGTTCTCTACTATAGATCTTTACTGGGCATATCACCAAATTGCCTAGCATCCCTCAAGTAGAAGTGTCACTGCATTTTACATGCCCTTTGGGTGTAATCAATTTTGTTGCATGCCTTTTGGATTAGCCTGTGCAGTCTTTCAAAGACTAATGTCACAACTTTTTGGTGATATGCCAGGGATTTTGATCTTTCAGGTTGATATCCTGGTCATGGGACGTAATGAACAAGATCACATTAAAAGATTGAGAAAAGTATCAAGTGTGCTTTGTCAAAAAGGGCTTACTGCAGAAGTTTCAAAGTACAGATTTGCAGAAAAGAAAGTGACGTACTTAGGACATGAAATTAATGGCATTGGAATCAAGCCGAAAGAAAAACTTGTTACGTCAATTGTTGATGCTCCATCTCCCAAATCTAAGGATGATTTATAATCATTCTTTGTTGCGGCAGAATTATATAAACATTTTGTGAATAAGTAATCATTAAAACCCCATGCTTTGGGAAATTATGAAAAAACTCTTAGCTTAATTTGGTCAGATGAGTGTCAGCAATCCTTTTGTTCCATTAAAGATGCCATCAGCAAGGCATCCAATTTATAGAGTTTCCATCCTCATGCAAGCCCTATTTATGTTTATATTTGGGTTTTTGTACCGCATATGGCTGCCCAAGGGCTTCTCAGTGCCAGGTGAGAGGGTTGCTGGCGAGGGTACGAGTTTGTATAGCTATCGTGGGAACAACCATGCTAATAGCTTCTTCCTAAAGCTGGGTTCTTCTTCCAGTAATCACAGCTCCTAGGGCATAGATTTCTATAGCTTCGGGACCAGGTGTGAAAATGATCTGCTTCCCCATCTTGATCTCTTAGTTTTAAGTGTTCCCATGAGGCGGTCTTGTGAGGACCTAAGACATTTCACCGGTACATATGGGGAGATGACATCTCTAATTTTAAGCGGGGTCCTGCCATTCATTGCTTTGTGAGCCAGGCAGAGAGACTTAAACTTGATCCTGGCATCAACGAGCAGCCAGTGAAGCAGTTTCAGGGAGGTCTTTACTGATTTGTAACTTGGGATTTTGTGACATATTTTGATGAGCCCAGATACAGGGAGTTGCCATAGTCTAGGCAGGACACCACACGAGTTTGGATCACAGTTCTTCTTAGCTGTTCCAGGATAAGCCATACAATCTTCTGGATCATTGTAACTACTGATGCCAGTGCAAAGGGTTGGGTGCAGGTCTCAGTCAATTGAATGAAGATAAACAGAGGGTAGTCATAGCCTTTGCTTCCAGATCGTTGACACCAGCCGAGAAGAAATACTCTGTTATTGAAAAAGAGACATTAGTGGTTGTCTGGTCCTTGGAGCATTTTCAAAAAACTTGTGAGAGAGGAAATGTTGTGTTAGAACTGACCATAAATCCCTCACTAAATTGTTAACCGCTGAAAGTTTAGGCAGGGCAACAGCTAGGATTACCAGGTTCTCTATGAGATTACAGAATTTTTTATTTGACATTCAGTATGTTCTAGGTGCAAAGAATGTCACCGAGGAGTGCCTTAGCACCTTAACATTACCTTTAACAGAAATTGATGTGAATTCTTTGAATGATTATTCCTTTGCAAATGTTTGGCAAGTAAGGATGTGGCTCAATCCTATATCACATGAAGAATGGTTGGAGGCAGATGAGGAAGATACCACTTTGGCTGAAGTGAAATCCAAAGTGATTGAAGGTTGGAGCAATTCAGACAAGAAAAGCATGCAAGTTGGCATAAGAGGATTTGGGGAAGTAAGAGATGAGTTAACCCATTCGGAAAATCTTTTTCTTAAGGGCTGAAGAATTGTTCCACCCAAGTTGCTCAGAAATAAGATTATAGACTTTTGTCATGAGGCCCACTAGCCTCGGCAACCCCCTACTCCCACGGACCACGCCCGGAACCTGGGAATCATACTCGACTCCTCCCTCACCATGACCCGACAGATCAATGCCGTCTCCTCAACGTACTTCAACACCCGTCGCATCCTTTGCAAGACCTTCAAGTGGACCCCCCCGAATCCAGAAAGACCATCACCCAAGCACTCATAACAAGCAGACTGGACTATGGAAACACCCTATATGCTGGAATCAACAAATCCCTGCTCCACAAACTCCAGAACATCCAGAAAACCGCTGCCAGGCTGAACCTCGGCATTCCACGACATAAACACATCACCCAGCACCTTCGAGACCACCACAAGCTGCCCGTCGAGAATAGAGTAACCTTCAAGCTACTAAGTCATGCCTACAAATCCCTCCACAACCCGGACCCCAGTACCTCAACGGAAGAGTCTCCTTCCACGTACCCAAGAGAGACCTCTGCTCTGCCGACCTCGCCTCACCCTCGCCGAAACCCCAGGCATCCGCAGAGCCAGAGCGGGTGGAAAAGCCTATCCCTACATCACGGCAAAGACCTGGAACGAGCTTCCGCTTAACATCAGATGTTCCCCCACCCTGCAAACCTTCTGGAAGAGCCTGAAGACCTTGCTCTTCAGCTGATTTGGAGCTGCGCCCCCACTCCCAACGCCTTGAGACCTGAGCATGCTTCACAGATCGCTGATTGATTCATTGATTGTTTGATTGTTTCTGGTATCATTTGCACTAAAAGAAGATTTAAGGGATAATACTAGTGGTCTGGTGTTGATAGTGCCATTGAGAAAGTTGTGAGATCTTGTATAAGTTGAGAGATTGCGGGCACATCTCAAAAGACTTAAACCACCTTTAAGTGCTATAAGTTGCCCAAATTTGTCTTGGGAGAATGTATCCTTAGACATAATGGGACCGATTAACTGGACAGGAGGTTGCACTAGGTACATTTTAGTGGTTGTTGATATGTTTTCTGGGTGGTATGAGTTAAACATTGTTGAAAAAGTAGATACAAAAACTGTTAATGAATTTCTAGATAGCATATTTTTGGGAGACAGTTTTCCTGCATCTATTCTTACTGATGATTGGGTGCAATTAAAATCCAAGAAATTGATTGATTATCCTAAACATCAGGCGTTAAACAGAAATACACCGCTCTATATCATCCAAGTGGGAATGGAATTATTGAGAGAGTGAATAGAGTTATAAAAGGTATTTTAAAGCTTTCTAACAAAGCAGGAATTTCTTGTTTAAAAAAAATGTTGTGGGCATACAGAGTGACTTCTCATGGTACCGTAGGAGAGTTCTTTTTCATTCATAAGAGGTAAAGTTCCATTTTCCAAAACCAATCCAGCATGGGTGAAACGCAGTGGAATGGTGGTGCGTGGTTTGAATGAGGCTAAATCAAAAATGAGGAACAAGTTGTACTGTGATGCTAAGCATGGTACTAGACAAAGTTAATTTACATGCTGGACAATGGGTACAGATCAAGAGCGCAAGGAACATTTCCAAAGGAGAGAGTACGTTTAGTGAACTGAGGAGGATTTCACAAGTAAGAAATAACACAGTTGTTTTAGAGAATGGTGAAGTGTGGCACATGAGCCGTTTGCCATTAGCAGAGGGTAGGAGTATTGATGAAGTGGTTGGTATTAACTTGCATGCTAACTTTTGCTGACTTAATGTGGGGGAACCATCCTCCAGTATAGGTGAAGAGAATGAACTGGAGATTGGAGAACCTGTGGATGACGTGAATGGAAAGGATGTGAGTAAATTTCAGGAAGAGTTTGTAAGAGAACGTAGTCAGTAAAGTGGTCAAGATGATCCTGGTTGTTCATCAGGATTGAGAACTTCTTGTCGAAGTGTCATTGTGAAATCAAAATATTTTAGTGAGTTTGTGTGCCATTCATTTTCTTTGATTCTATTTCTGTATTTCTTTTTGTTTTGTTCATTTTTATTGTAATGTCTATTTAGTATGTTAAATAAAACAAGCATTGGAAATGCAATAGGTCTCGCAGCATTAGAGTTAGTGCTTTTAGAATTGTTTATGGGTTTTTTTGTAAATCTTTAGCATTTTTGTTTCCTGTAGCCAATGCTAAAGAATTTAAAAAAAAAACCATAAACATTTCTAAAAACTCTAACTGAAATGCTCCGAGACCTATTCCACTGTGTGAGGGTGAGGGGTTGAGGGTGAGTGAGGGTGAGTGAGGGTGGGTGAGGGTGAGTGAGGGTGAGGGGTTGAGGGTGAGTGAGAGTGAGGGTGAGGGTGAGTGAGGGTGAGTAAGGGTGAGGGTGAGGGTGAGGGTGAGTGAGGGTGAGTGTGAGTGAGGGTGAGTGAGGGTGAGTGAGGGTGAGGGTGAGTGAGGGTGAGGGGTTGATGTTGAGGGTGAGGGGTTGAGGGTGAGTGAGGGTGAGTGAGGGGTTGAGGGTGAGTGAGGGTGAGGGTGAGTGAGGGTGAGGGGTTGAGGGTGAGTGAGGGGTTGAGGGTGAGTGAGGGTGAGGGGTTGAGGGTGAGTGAGGGTGAGGGGTTGAGGGTGAGTGAGGGTGAGGGTGAGTGAGGGTGATGGGTTGAGGGTGAGTGAGGGTGAGTGAGGGTGAGGGTGAGTGAGGGTGAGTGAGGGTGAGGGGTTGAGGGTGAGTGAGGGTGAGGGTGAGTGAGGGTGAGGGTGAGTGAGGGGTTGAGGGTGAGTGAGGGGTTGAGGGTGAGTGAGGGGTTGAGGGTGAGTGAGGGTGAGGGTGAGTGAGGGTGAGGGGTTGAGGGTGAGTGAGGGACCGCAAAGCTATGGGGGGCAGAAATACCACAGGAGGGGGCTATAGCATAAATACCACTGGGAGTTGATAGTTAGCTGAAGAGGTTTCTACGCTATGAAACGATGTTTGAAGGCCGGGGTGAGGGGAAGTACAAGGTTTACAATAAAATGTGGTGCCCAGTGATTGAAATCGAAATTTTGAAGTACAGGTACTCCTTGTTACAGAGTACCTATTTGGTACTGAGATGTGTCAGTACTCTCTCATTAAAAGCATTGGAGCAGTGCTATCCCTTCTAAATGCAGTCTTGCCATTTATTCCCCTGACTCTCAAATGCTTAGGTGTTCTATAGCGTTCGTAGGTATTGTTCACCGTTCGGTTTTCCTTAGCACTTTAAGTTCTGAGTTAATATATTACACAGTATGCACACGGAGCAGTTCTGTATGTGCAGGTAATGAACGCTGGCTCCCATGTCTGTAAACTTGTTTCTCGTCACTAAACTTTGACCCAGTGAGAAGCAGAAAAGTAAGACAATAAGAAGGCAAAGATAGAAAATAGTGCTGTCAAGTAAAATAAATAAAACACACTGCACACCTTCTGCTGTGGGCTCAGAGACGAGAATGGACAGGGAAGTAAGGCCCGGCATAAGAGCTGTGGCTATTTTATTTTTTTTAAGCGCAGCAGGCGTAGTGTTTATTAAAGAAAACATGCTGCGTGCGCCTCCTGATGTGGGCTGAGAGACGAGATGGATGTTGTGACTGCAAGTGAGGCAATGCTGTGATGCAAGATCTGACCTGCTTTCTGCATTGCAGAGGCTATGAAGTCCCTTCTGTAAAACAAGACTACACACCTAACTCCAAAGGATACGGTCCACAGGACATTTTTGCAAGGAGCGCATGTTAAATATTCTCACTCAAAGTAACTGTATGTGGTCAAACAATTAGTCTGACACCTGAGTTCCATAATATGCCAAATGCAGCTCACCACCTCCATCAGATAGTTAATACATAAATTATGGATTCATGAGAAGTGTATATGTTCTAACACTTATTGGAGGGTGGTGCTACAGATAAACATTAGACCAAATCTTTATGTGGGATGTTGGGGGAGGGGCGAGGCAAAGGACGTGTGTGTGTTGGTGTTTAGAGTGCCGGGTGTGTGTGTTAATATATGTGTGGGTGAGTGGGGGGAATGTGGCGTTAGTGCCATTGTGCATACAACCACAGATGTGTGTATCTGTGTGTGGGGTGAGGGGTGTGGTCATGCATGTGTGAGGGTGGGGGAGTGTGTATACATGTGTAGCAAGGAACAGTGTGTGTTTGGTGAGTGGGAGAGCGCGTGTGTGCTTGGAGGTGGTGAAGGATGGGGTGGGGCAAATACATTCCTAGTAGCAGGATCCGCCACAGATGGTAACCGCTGTAGCCAATCGTAGATCTGCTGATGATTATTTTTAACCCAGCTCGAGTCTTCACTCATGTTCTGGAACCATTAGAGTGCCGGTGAGGGAGGCTGGCCGGCTACACATCCCAAACCGGTAATTTTCTCAATTACAAACAAATGGCGACAGAGGGTTTCGAGCATTCAGAAAGAAGACTGGCATCTTACAAAAACCATTAATCACGGCCTAATTCGACAAGGGCCCATTAATTACAGAGCCAGAATCTCGGAACCAATGAATTCTTTTCCGTATTAAAGAAAATATTGGAACTTATGTGGGATGTTGGGGGAGGGGCGAGGCAAAGTATGTGTGTGTGTGTTGGTGTTTAGAGTGCCAGGGGTGTGTGTTAATATATGTGTGGGTTAGTGGGGGGAGTGTGGCGTTAGTGCCATTGTGCGTACAACCACAGATGTGTGTATCTGTGTGCCCCCTATACATTTTGCATGCGGCCCCCCGCAAGACTTTACATTCTCTTTCCTAACTCTTCTGACAGAGAAAATAAATCAAAGTACATGTGGACACAAGTAGGCTAAAATGATTAAAATGGAAAGTGATTTAAAAAATTGCTGGTTTGTCCTTGGACTTGATGGGAAAGCTCTGCTAGCTGGTCTATATCTTTGATTTGAAGACTATCGAACATCCTCAGTACTGGGGGGAGGGGCGGACACAGGCTCTTCTTATGCGCATAGCAAAAAACTGAAAGCACTCCTGTGGCTTTGGCTCCAAAAAATAAGTGGTCTGGCGTAGGCTGCTTTCCTATGAAAGGCGAAGTCCATTAGCCCACAGCAGGGGCACACTCTCCTGCGCTCTGCTGAGCACGAAGGCTGGACGGCCTCTGTCACTTAACAGATCGAGGGAGGGGGGGGCCTGGCATTACAAAAACCCAGATGAGGCAGTTCACGGATGAGGGAATATGCCCAAGCTCTGGCCGTACACGTTAATGTTGTCCCGTCCCAAAGCCTAGCAACACGTTAATGTTGTCCCGTCCCAAAGCCTAGCATGAGGCCGACCATATTAATGTTTTTTTTGTATATACATGTATAATTTGAATGTTCAGGGACACATTTTGCAGACTTGCCCCAGCCGAGCGGGCACCGAAGGCGAGGGTTAGGCGGGCCGCGGTGACAAGTGGGGGCCTGGAAGGGAGGAGTGTGTGTGTTTGACTGATCAGTGCACCGGCGGCAGCTGCTGAGCCCGATCGGGAGCCCCTGACAAAGAGGCGGGCTGGGAGCGCGCTCTTTTTTAATCAATATATACATATATATATTTTCATTTTTGACGGGGACACATTGTGCAGGCTTGCCCCAGCCGGGAGCGAGATGTGGGCAGTGTTACTAGGTTGCAGGCGGCCAAACACAGCGGGGTGGTGCCGGTGAGTACTTTAACGTGTGTTGGGCTCCATTAAAACATGTCCAAGGTGTTTTTTTCTTTTTCCATATTGGGAGGGGGCACCGAACGGGAGGCAGTTCACGGATGCCCGTCTGTTTGGCGGCATAGTCATATATTTTATACATCTCGCTCTTCCAGTAGTTTTCAAACACCTCCAACTGCAATTCGTGGCCATGATTCAAAATGATGCGCCTAATTCGGTTCTTGTATCTTGCGACTTTGCGCTCAAACAATACACTTCCACTTTGTTTCATTTAAAAAAAAAATACTTAATTTGGTTTCAAGCCGTGGCCTGCCAGGTCACATCGGCTTCATGGCATGTAAACAAGAACGCACAGCAATCTGTTAGAATAATTTAGAGTTGCACTCGTAACTGAGGTCAGAAAAGCAGTCGCAGAAACGCGATAACCTACGATAACCCCCAGAATTTAATGGATGGGGGTGGGCGGGGAGCGTAGGGACGGCTCAGAGGCCTGAGGCAGAGCGCACCATATGGAGAGGGAGGGGGGTGGCAGTGGGAGGGTGATTGATGGGCGGGGCAGTGCTGGGGAAGCCTTTGATGTGGCCTGGCGGCCGTGGAAGCCGGGCCTTTGAAGTGAAGCTAAGCTTCACTTCGAAGGTGTCGGAGGAATGCGGGCGGCTGTGCACGCGCTTTTAAGCTCAATGCACATGCGCATTGAGCTTAAAAGTCACGGGCACTGCAAGGAATCGCCACGATTCCTTGCAAGTTAGATAAAGAGTCGATGAGCCCCTATAGTCTCGCTTGCTCGATGCGCATGCGCATCGACAGGCGAGACCTAAAAAGGAAGGGATTGTGTAGTATGTGGGTTATGTGGATTGTAGAACATATCTTTTTTCTACATTCTGATGTTCTGTGTATGTATATGCTGTTAGAAATTATTGTGGCAGATGCTGCCGGAGCTGATGCTGTGTTCGTGTTGTGCTAGGGTTGATAATAAAGAAGACACTTGTGACAAATACCCTTGCACTTGGAATTATTTGATGAAGGGAATACTACAACCCACCAGGGGGGGCACAGGTAAGGGCTGAGGCACTCAGCAGGTCATGAGACACTAGCTCATCTAGGGATCTAATTGTAATTTTTAGACACACCCTCCTTGAGGAGGTGAACTCCCTCAGATGAAGGTCAATCTGCCCTAGTGGTCCATCTCCATCACTCTTTTTGGGGGTTCTTCCTACTCCCTGCATGTCGGGTGCCAGTTCATGGTGAGAGCTAGAGTTGGCTGTCGGCTGAAGGGGTTGGGGACTTCATACCAAACTTCGGCTCACTCACGTGCGTGGGCCTCAGTTTCAATTGAGTAGAGGAATCAACGCCATCTTGTCTAATTGG